>NC_056690.1:1122500-1432500 GCF_018350215.1 Panthera leo | reverse complement strand
AGCGACACCACAGCGGGCCGTGTGCAGGTACTGCAGGTGACCCAGAGAGAGCGGGGACACGGCCGTCACAGACTGCAGGGCGAGGAGCCCACCCCCACCCCAGTGGGGGCACCTGACAGGCGGGCGGTCACGGTGTAAACGCTCAGGTGGAGCCCGGGCAGAGCTAGCAGCACGCGCACGAGGTACGCGCCAGGTAGCACGGAGGGAGCGTGGGATCGGGGGCCACGGGCGACAGCACCGTCACACGGTAGGACGTGCGCAGGTGACACACGGCCCTTCACACCCAGGGGAAGTTCGCGGGCGAGCGGGCGGGCCCAGGCATGGCCCTCGATTGGCCGCACCGACAGCGCGGCTGTGACCCACACGCAGGCCGACCGACACCGGCCCCTGGACTCGGAGGGACTCGGAGGTTAAGCGGGAAAGGGTCACATAGGGGCCCAGTGATCCCTTCCAGCCTGAGAGCGGGACGCTCGGGCCAGCCGAGTCGGGACACCAGGCTGTGGGGTGACAAGGACCCTCAGCGCGTCTTCACGCTTGGTCCGGAGGGGGAGATGGGGTGCCGCACTGAGCCTCGTTTGCACCGCACGTCACGGTTGTCACGCGTTACCCTTCGATCGTCCGCAGAGAAGAACGTCGACGCGTTGTGTCAGACATTCGTCGTGTGTACGCTTCTCTCTGAGCTCCGGTGGTGCAGTGAAGATTTGCAGTGAAGCCTTTATCTGTTAGATAAAAAAGAGCTTATGCGGAAGTTCCTGGTTGACTTCTGCATGAATCCTCCCGGCCTCCTCCTGCCGCGCAGGCCGGCCCAGCGTCCCTCCCGTTACCAAAATGGGGCTTCACCGGGAGGTGGGAACCGCCCAGCTGCCGGGTGGAGAACCCCCGGATCCTGGGGGGCCCGGGCATCCCCGAGGGTCGGGATGGGGGCTTCAGGTGGGGGCACACCAGGTCGCGGTGCCCAACCCTGACGGCTCAGAGAGAGGCCGAGCGCGGGCCCTCACGTGAGGCGGGCGCTGGTGGAACCGTGGGGAGCCGGGCTGTGCTGGACTCTCCATCCTGGGACCGGCTCTGTTCTACCTGCCAGTGCCCTGGGAGTGCTCCCCCTGCCACGGGTCATCCCAGGGACGCTGGGGATAACTCGCTGGCTGGGCCACGCAGGACCCTGTCCCTGGGAGGTGGTGGCGTGGGCCAGGTCCCCGAGGAACACTCATTCACCCAGGTCGGGGCAAGGGGGCTGCTTCCTGGATGTTTGCCCCTCGGGCCGCTCTGAGCCCGGTTCCCGAGCTCCCCCTTCCTTCACGCTGCGCACAGGGGAGCAGGAGCGGGGAAGGGCTCTGAGTTCTGGGTGAAAAGCCATTAAATCTCTCAAGTCTTCTCCCAGGTTTTCTGATACTCGGCGCCAGAGGAGCCCGGGTCTGCAGCTTGGACCCAGAGAACCGTGACCCGTTCCTGGTGGACATGGTCACCCGTGGGTGTGTGGCCTCGGAGTCGGGGTCCTGGGGAAGTGTAGGCCCCTTCTGCATACGTCCACGACTTCTCCAGCTTGGCCGCGGTAGGGCGGGGGCTCCTCACCCCCTACACACAGACCCCGCATCCCCCAGGCCCGCCCACCCTGGGACGGGCTTGGGGGCTGGGCCATCCCCTTGGGACAGTTCTGCCCGGGCTCACCCTCGGCTCTGCTCCCAGAATGTCGCTGGTCCCGGTGCTGCTGGCAGAGCAGAGGGAGCCGAGAAAGAAGGCTCTGTGCGAATTCACAATGCAGCGAGGCTTTGAGAAGACATCAAAGTCTGTTCTGATTGCCAAGAACCAAACACACGTCCGGGAACGTCACTGCAGTGACCTTGTGTTTTCGTCGCCAGGCCCTCCCGGCACGTCTCCATTCTCTCAGGTCTCACGTGTGATCTTAGTGCAGAACGATACCCGCCTCAGTTTTCATTAAAAGCTCATAGCATCTGAGAGTGTTTAGAAGGAAAAGGACACCGTTCTCTCCTCTGAGATTAATTACGTGCTTGTTGGAGCCATTTAGTGCGTCCGGGGAGTGTATGACAGCCCACGTGTCCCCTGTGGACCTTGCTGGACTTTGTCACTGCCTGCAGGTGCTGAGCGGGTCCAAGGACGAGAGCTTTCCGGGTCAGGTGATCGAGACTATGGACGGTCTACAGTCCCCAGACTGCTGCGGGTTCACAGTGTGGCTCGAGGCCCCCTGCTGCAGCCCTGAGTGCTTGGACCGCGGCTCACGGCCCGTGCACTGGGGTGACCTCGGCCCTGGAGTCGCTGGGGTGTCAGCCACAGTCAGGTGGTATTTTCCAGGGGAGAAGCTGTCCCTGTGTCTCCAGGCCTTTCCTCTCCTTCATGTATTTATCACATGTTTTCTGAGGAGCCAGCCTCTGTCATTGGTATGAGAATATAGTCATAGCAATACAGACTCATCCCTGCCCCCAGGTTCGCAGCGTCGAGAGGGATACAGGAAAGGAATAACTAATGTAAAAACACAGAATTGCCAAGTGTACTGTTTTGGGACAGAAGATTCCTGGGAATCTGGGGAATACATAGAAGGAGGTTCAGAGCACTGACAACTGAAGGGCTTGCAGTCGAGGACAGGGCGTTCCAAGCAGAGGAAAAGCAGGTGCTAAGGTCCTGAGGTGAGAGGATGCAGACCCCACAGACCCGTTGTGCCGGGGAGGGACGCTGCGTGAGGCTCGCCCCAAGCACATGCGGTTCTTGCTGCTTGAAGTACAGCTCTTCGTCTGTTCCCTGATGTCTGATGTGAGACGACGATGACATCAGCAATACCAATGTCCCCATACCACAAATGAGGGTATCGAGGCTCCTGTGGATAAATAGCTCGCCCAAGGCTCTTGCTCAAGAATGGCAAGGCCACGATCGGAAGCAGGCCACGTGGCTCCCTGTGTTGGGCTTCTTTGAGGTGTCTCTGTGTGGCCTGAGCTCCAAGAGGAGATGGAACACGCTGCAGAGAGACTGGGTGTGGACCCAGAGCCGGGCTGTGCGGCTGTGCAAGCTGCTGTGTGTTTCAGGGTCCTTTCTGTTACGAGCAACGGCAAGCCTCAGCCCAACCGGCGTGAGCGAGAAGATAAATTATCGGTGCGCTTAGCTGGAACGTCTAGCTCGATTTCAGGCCTGGCTTGATCCAGGTGCTCAGTGAGTGGCATCGGCAGGGTCCGTTCTTTCCTCCTCCGTGCCGGCTCTGTCCATCCTCTTTATTTAACGTACTCTCAGAAGTCTCAAGAGATGCTGACTGCTTCTTCACAGAAGGCAGGGTCTCTTCTGCGTGGGCCAGAGAATGCCGGGTTGAGGCACATGACGTCTGAACCAATCACCGTGGCTCAGAAGGAGGCGCTGGTGGGTGCAGGCTTAGAGCATATGAGCCACCCCACAGAATCCAGAGGAATGTCGTGTCTGGGGTTCTGGGCCAGAGGGGAGGCCCCAGAGGTGAATGGAGACCTGGAGACGGACCAGGAAATGGAAGCGTGAGGTACAGCAAATTCCACTTTCCAGGCCCTTTGGGCGGGGGTCGGTGTGCACGCCAGCTCCAAACACAGAGGGCGAGGACAGACGGACGAAAGGGGCGGCCACTCCAGATGGGTGGGCAGGTGGCGAGGGACCTCCCGTCTGAGGCTTGTCTTGGCCAGAGGATGAGGAGATCCCTGCCCTGCCCCCCGAATCCCAGAGGCTATAGAGAGGCCTTAGTGGGGCTCTGTCACCACACCATCCAGAGGGTCTCAGCACCACATGGCTCCTTCGAGGCCACGTTCTTGAAAACGGCTCTGACGGCAGGAGCAGTGGGTGGATGGCACCGTCCAGGGATGGGACGGTGGGGGGCCTCTGACTGCCTGGGGCCAGGCCCACGTCCTCTCGATGGCCTTCTCCAACAACGGGGGAGGTCACTGCCCCAAGAAGAGGGTGTGTACCGGGGTCTGGCGGCCGAGACGGCAGCTCTAGGGAGGGGAGGACAGCTGCTGCTGGGACACAGTGGTCCAAGTGTCAGGAGAGCCTCAGATGGCCCAGAGTTGTGCCCGGCCCTCACCCACCGGGCACTCAGGCTTGGGTGGGACGGAAGGCCCCAGAGTCCGATGGGGGGCTCTACACCGGTGGTCCTCCAGGTGGCTGCCTGTTGGAATGACCCAGGAGGCTTCAGAATGACCGGCTCGGGCTCCCGTCTTCAGAGGCCCTGGTGCAGGTGGCCTGGGGCACAGCCTGGAAATCAGGACTCTTAAATCTCCCCAGGTGACCCTTGTGTAGCTGAGACTGAGCCACAGACGGGCCCTCTCCACACACGATGGCATCTCCATGCCCCAAACCACCTGGGACCCTACCCTGTGTGAGACTGTTCATCCCACCACCCACTTAACTCTTCATTTTTCCACGTCTGCCTGGGGGCTTCCTCAGTAACTGGGGGACAAATCAGCATCTGACCTGGCCAGCCCTTCTTCTTTTGCTGTGCTGATTTGCTGACGATTTCCTGGGTGATACGGAGACCGTGGTTGGGAGTTAGATGGATCCTCACCTAAGCCTGGCCCGAGAGGAAGTGACTGAGAGGTGGCCACTGAGTTCGCCCCCAGGGCCATCCCAAGCACATCACATCCAGCTGGCAAACATGTTTCCCCCTCCCCCCTCCTCCCATCCATCCCTCTACCCATCCTCCATCAGTCCCTCATCCCTGCATCCCTCTACCTGTCCATCCTCCATCAGTCCGTCATCCCTGAATCCCTCCACCCATCCACCCTCCATCAGCCTATCTCCCTGCGTCTCTCCACCCATCCATCCTCCATCCGTCCATCATCCCTGCATCCCTTCATCTGTCCACCCTCCATCAGTCCGTCCATCCCTGAATCCCTCCACCCGACCATCCTCCATTAGCCCGTCATCCCTGCATCCCTCTATCCGGCTGCTCACAAGGACCAGCTTTGGATGGACATCTCCACATATGTCTGTGTAAAGGGAGATGCACCCAGACCCACATCTCCCGGGAAGAAGATGGAGGTACAGTCTGACCGAGTGTGACCCCGATGTGACATGTTTACTAAGAACTGTATGGACCTGTGTGTTGTGCAGTCGATTTGGATGCAGAAATTCAGAGTAGGTGGAATTCTTAAAAAAAAAAAAGTTTCATTTTTGCATGGCTCTAAATTTGAATCTGCTTCCTATTGGGTGGATGGAGGTGGTTCCTAAAAATGTGTCCCAGCAACGTGATGAGTCAGAGCACCAGGCTGAGCAGGTTCCAGTGTGGATGGAGAGGAAAAGCCCGGATGAGAGTCAGTGAGAGCCCAGGCCCATTAGCACCATACCTAGGATCTGGGATACGGATGTATACAGTAAGTACTCAGCAGCGACCTGGCAGCACGGCTGCATGCAGTAGGTTCTCGGCAACGGCTTGAGACTGTAGAGGTACACAGTGGGTGCTCAGCAAAGGCCTGGCACCACGGGTGTATACAGTAAACCCTTCGCGATGGTTTAACACGGTGGATATGTGTGGCACCTGCTCAGCGACCGCCTGGCACTATGAATGTCCACAGTGGGGGCTCAGTGATGGTCTGGTGGGCGTGTCTCCACAGCCAGCCGTTCACCAGATCCTTGGAGGGGTGCCAAGAGGGGAGGGGGGCTCCTGAGACCCACGACAGGTCACATGCCCTCCAGGTAAGGAAGGGATTTTCAAGATGTAGCACCTGTGGGGGGGGGGGGGAGGTCACCTGAGGAGGTGTCAGTGAGCAGTGACAGCCAGGCCACAGAGGCTCTCAGGATGACCCACTAACACCCACCCGCATACACTGAGCGCCTACTCTGTGCAGGCCCTCCTCTGGGTGCTCCTTCACTCAACTGAGCAGCACCAGGCGGGAGGCACGTCTCTCCATCACGACGGGGCACATTCATCCAGACAGGAACACCGTTTGAAGGAGCCTCCACTTCCAGCAGCGTGGCATCGAGTGTCAGAATCCACGAGACGCTGTGGGCCCCCACGTCACGCTCCCCCAGCACGAGTCTGCTGGGCAGGAGCCCAGGCACCCGCTTCCTGGGAGAGGCACCGCGGATGCCTCTGGCCTTCTGCAGAAGGAACCATCCTTGTCAGAGGGGTGTCTTTAACAACCTGAACACAAAGTCACGTAGTGCTGAACAGACGCGGGTCACAGTCAAGGGCACAGAGTGAGCGGACTTTCATTTGAAAGACCGAACTCGTGTGTAGATACACTTGTCACGTCTCGCGTTCATGTGCTCCGAGTGTCTTGGGCAGTTCCCTCTGGAGGATGTGATTGTGGGGGCTTTTCTCTTTCTTCCACTTGCATATACACTTTATTTTTGAAAACAGCTTTATTGAGATATTTAAATTTTAAACTTTAAAGTGTGTATTTTGTAAGAAAAGAATTATGTTAACAGACAGCAGAGGACCTTAGACACACAGCGGTTGGCAGCTGGGTACCCAGGAATGTACAGACCCAAGTGGAAAGGATTTTGTACCCTAATTAGAGCCACGCACATGATGGGACGGGAAGCGGTTGAAAGAAACATCTAGCAGGAGCGTGAGGTTCATAGGCGGATGTAAAATTCTCAAGCATCTACTTTAAAAAGTTGCTTTAGGGGCGCCTGGATGGCTCAGTCGGTTAAGCGTCCGACTTCAGCCAGGTCACGATCTCGCGGTCCGTGAGTTCGAGCCCCGCGTCAGGCTCTGGGCTGATGGCTCGGAGCCTGGAGCCTGTTTCCGATTCTGTGTCTCCCTCTCTCTCTGCCCCTCCCCCGTTCATGCTCTGTCTCTCTCTGTCCCAAAAATAAATAAAAAAAACGTTGAAAAAAAAAAAAAAACAAAACATTAAAAAGTTGCTTTAAATCAATAATAATAAATTGTGCTATTGGCCTAAAGGCAAAACTTGATTCATTTTTCCAGAAAAACAAAAGTGTGGGAACGTTCTGCTCAGCAAGTGACAGAAATCTCTCGCGGGGTGGGAAGCCCACGCAGGCAGAGACATCCAAGGATGGATCCCAGACGCCACGTGATCACAGGCAGTGGGGTGCCGAGGAAGGGCCCCTGCGGACTGGGGGGCCCCAGAGAGGCCAGCAGGAGGGGAGGGACAGTGATTCCCTCTGGTTTCAGCCAGACTCAATGTCGTGAAGGGTGTAGCAACCGTGGGGGGGAGTGCGGGCCGTCCGCCCCCTGCCCGCAGCCTCCCGTCGCCAGCCGAGCATCACAAAAGACAAATGAAGCCGATCTTAACCCAGCAGCCCGGAAACCCACCGGCCCGGCCGGTGACGCATCCCCTGGACCCGTCCTGGGCCGCTTCCAGGCATCGCCCGCTGACGCCCAGCGTCCTGTCTTACAGGGGCGAGACGGCGCCGCGGCAGGAAGCTGGCCGGAGCGGCCAGGAGCGGGAGGTAAAACGTCTCTGTCACTCGAGACCGAAGAGTAACGAGGGGCCTCCAGGACCCACGACGACGGCCGAGCCCGCCCTCCCCGTGAGCCGGGTCTGTCCACATCAGAACCCTCTCTGCCGACTGCTTTTCTCTGGGGGCTGTTCTCGCAGGCAGGGGGCGGCGGGGGGCGCAGACAGGTGAGAACACCTGGGCTGGGACCCCAGCAGGCAGGTGAGGTCCAAGCCCCTGCTGCTCCCGGTGCAGCCCGGCACGCCCTGGGAGCCCCTCGGAGAGGCAGACCCTGGGCCCCGGCCTAGCATCTTCCGTGAGGCCAGCCCCAGCCCACCCTGCCCTGAGGGGCCCGGGGCTGAGCCAAGGCCAGGGCGGGTGCAGTCTGCCGTCAGCACGGCGCGGGGGAGGGGCAGGACACGTCCCGGTGGGGCTGCACCCGCCAGGGGGGAGCGTCAGCCCTGAGCCGCGGGAAACCACAGTCCACGGGAGCCTAGGCAAGACAGAAGTGACTTCTCACTCGTCTATCTTGTTTCTAGGAATTTCTCAACATCTGGTTCCTCCTTATGGTGAAGCAGGCTGCGTGAGCTCCAGCCCCCACATCTACGTTCCAGCTGCCTGGGACAGGCAGGCCGCCGTCCTCATCTGACCCCGCCCTCCCGACCTTCCCGGCCACCTCCAGGCTTGGGGAGCAGCTTCACGCAGAGCCACGGCAGCCACGGCCCGCGTCCCAGGATGGGCGCCGGGAAGGCACAGTGGTTCTCCGGGCAGGGCCAGGCGTGAGCGTTCTGGGGGCCCGGTGCTCCCCGCCCCCACATGGGGAGAGAGCACACCCGGCGTCCGTCTGGAGGACCCCCAGGGAGAGAAGAAAGTTGACTCACTGAGGAGAAATCTCTGGAAACCCGGAGATCTGGAAAACCAGGAGAAGAGAGGGACAGAGTGGTTTGCAAACGGACAAACACAGCTCGTTCACCTAATAGAAGCGGAGGGGGCCCCAGGACCTCCAGTGACGTGAACACGCCCCACAGCTTGCAGGGGTCAGGCCCCTCTCTCGTTTATCTGGACAGACTCCATTAGGCCCGTTAATCTCCTTCATTAACCCTCCCGTGAGGACGCCTGCTGGGGAGGGAGAGCCACGCGTCAGCCGGGGGACAGGAGGGCAGCAGGCGGCGTCCCCCAGGGCTGGCCCTCACAGCGACCCCCTCCAGTCCCAAGGCCATGAGCTGGCTTCACCCTGAACCCTACCCTCTGAACTCAGGAAGGAGTGGTCTCTGGTGCCTCATCTGTGGTTTTATCTTCTTTCTGAAACGTTTTAGGTGTTGGCCAGCTCCTCCAGACATGTCATGGACTGTTTTTCCTGGCTCTACATTCTCAGTTTCCTGCCCCTCTGATTCCTTACCTGCCTCCATCATTGTCCTTCCCCCCGGGGACCCCTAAATGCAGGCATTCCCCAAGGCTCTATTACTGGCCACCTCTCCTTTGCAAATTCTCCCTTGGGATGCCACCTACCCCGCCCCCACCACGGTCCAAGTATCACGTGAATAACTCCCGTCTCTGCATTTCCAGCCCTGAACCTTCTCCAGACTCCGTCTACGCCGAAGTTCTGCCATGTGACATCCCTGATAGGCTCAGGCTGCGTCCAGGCACCAATACCAGCTCCCGCCATCTTGTTCAAGGCAACTCATCCTTCTGGCGCCCAGGTCCCAAGTATTGATGTCTCCTTTGATCCTTGAATTCGGCTCGTGACCCACATCCAATCCAAGACCAAGGTACAGGAGTCTCCTGGATCTGTTTCCAGACAAAACAGGTGTCAGTGATGGCATTCAGTGGCACCGAGAGAGAGAATCCCAGAGTCCCATGTTGGTTGAGTCTCAACTCGCTGAAAAGCAGGGCTATCTCCAGCCACCGAGCACCGTTCTCTCCCAGGAGACTTTCGGGTATTCTCCAGGGACCCTCCCTGGGGTTCACAAACACCTCAAAGAAATCCCATGAGGGCGTGTGGCTGACGGGGGCCGTACATCAAAGGTTGCTCCTTCCCAGTCAGGTGGCCACTGAGTAAATGCGAATGATCAGCTCCACACAGCACGTGCAACACCGGGGACACACGGTTCCACACGTGGCAAACAGGTATCCGAGGGGGAAATGCGTCATGCAGGCTGCAGAGGTGACGGCTACACACAACAATCTGAGGCATCTCGGCGGTAATTTCCTTCCCTCTTACCGGCAGCCGGTGGGATGAATGCAGGTGCCCCTGTGGTACATCATTTGATGGGACACCTGCAGCTAGGAAGTAACCACGATGCAGAACTAGAGAGACCAAGTTGACAGTCAGACTGGACATCCAGACACGGCCCCTCACCCGGCCAGCAGAGTCCACATCTATGCGGGCTGGGGAGGTGACTAGGGCCGTTGGTGCTGGGGGGGTGGGGGGACATCTCCCCAGACGTCAGTATTGACGACAATGATGCACCCCCATGAAGAAATAAGCAGCTCAGGATTGCATGCAGAGGGCAAAGCCTCGTGCCCCAGTGGAGCCCACGGACCACGACTAAGGAGATTTACTGGCTTCCTTAGAGGATCATGTTTCTCTCCTCGTTTGATGGTCGATCCTCATTGACAGCCAAAGTTGAAGTTTCCAGGATAAAGGACAAGCACCCCGTCGCCGTGGTGCCTGTCTGCTCACCACGCCGTCTGAGGAGAGCCCGGGGCCCACGTGTGGCAGCGGATGTCAGAGCGGGACCTCAGAGCCCCGGTTCCCCTCCTGGGGGGGAGACGTTGTCAGGGGACATTGATCCTAATGGGGACACTCAGAGTGAAGAAACCTCCTAGGGCTCCTTATCAGAGATTCTCGAATGAGAGTGTGCGTGAGCAACACGCTCAGGACGTGGTAAAATGCAGATGGCCATCCCCTGCCCGGAGTTCCTGGCTGCGCAGGGCTGGAGCTCACACTGGTGATTGGTCATCAGGCACTGCTGGCTGAGAAGGTCCCCTGTGACGCTGATGCTGCTGGTGGGGGGAGCCGCTTTGAGGACCAGGGGGTGTCACGCTAGAAGACCAACCTACCAAGCTGGTAGCGGACCCAGTCCTCTGCACCTCCCCAGAGAGCTTGGGGCAAAGGAGCAGGCCCTCCAGCGGGCGGAAGGGAACATTGAGGCGACCGAGGTCAAGCTTGCTGGATCATGTGACCAGACACCTGCCCCCTCGTCGGTCAGGATGACAGAGACCCCAGGTTGTAAATCAGGAGGGCCCTCCTGCGTCCTTGTCGCTGGAGTCTCACCATCTGGGTGGAAATGCACTCCCGATACCGTACCCGACCCCGTGCCAGCCTCCACTCGGGGAGCAGGGATGCAGCGGTGGAGGCAGGAGCTGCTTCCTGGGGCCGTGACGGGGACAACAGGGGACAACAGGGCACACGGTGCGGGGCGAGCACACAGCGGCTCTGGGCGGTGAGAGCTGGGAGCCTGGTGGAGCCGGGCTCAGGCAGCGGAACCGGTGCTTCTGCTGGAAACCAGGGCTGGGGACACTGGCTGACCCGGAGCCAGGCTGCAGGGAGGGCGGGACAGGCCAGGACACCGGGGGGCGGGGACAGGCCAGCCTTGCAGTATGGCACTGCCTCCTCCCGCCAGGGAAGAGAGACAGACGTGCTCCCTGACCCGGGAGGCCCTTCCTGCCCCCCGGTGCTGCCCTCGCCGGCGTCCGGAGGCTGAGAAGGCCCAGGAGGCCCGTAGCCACTTGTCAGTTTAATTCACGGTGTTTGGGATTCATTACAGAATAATTGTCTTATCGATTTGCGGCTGACATATTTACTGCTTTTGCTTTCAGATCAGAAAAGATGCAGTGTAGCTAAAGCAACTTTAATTATGTGGGTGCTTGGGAATCGTAAGAGTTGTGGGCATTTCAAATACTTTATTTTAAATTCTGGAACATGGAAATGACCATCCATGACAAAATTTCAGGCCAGCGGGACGGGCGCCCCGAGAAGGCCCTCTGCGTTCTCACACCTCAGGCCCCTTCCCTGCCCCCACCTGGCCCCCGGGCAAGGCTCCCCTGTGCACCCAGCCCGCCGGCCGCAGGGTGAGCTTGCTCACACGTCCCCTCTTGTTCCGGAAGCCTCATTCCAGCTGGGACGCCTATTTATCTATGACGAACTCAAGGGGGAGGCGGCCCTGGAAGGGCACCCTGCATGGGGGCTCGAGAGCATATGGGGACACTGCCGCCCCCACCCACGCACGTCCTGGTGCAGGAACCAGAAGGCCGGCGGGCTGCATGCTCGCTCGGTCAGACAGAGTCCTGGGGCCAGTTTGCAGATGGGAGGGTGCCAGGGCCAAGCTGAGCAGGGAGTAAAGATCCTGCCCTGGGTCTGGCACGTCAACCCCTCCCACAGATGGAACCCGGTCAGGTCTAAGCAAGGCGATCCGAGGCGGTCCCAAGGTACACACGCCCTCGACTCGGGCCACTCTGAGGCCCTCCCAGTACAGGGCATGACGATGATCAGGCAGGCCCCCTAGCTGCTCGACCTGGCTTCGCACAACCCGGTCAGAGGTCGGAGGCTGTAGGACAACACGGAAATCCCCACCACCTCGGTGTCTGGAAGTTACTATCAGGTGCCGAAAATAACCCGAGGGTTTTCCACGGACAGTCTGGCTGGGTTACTCACAATTGCCCAACTCCCTGCCATGGCCCACAGAAAGCCAGGAGGAAGCCTTGGGAGGAGGAGGAGTTCTAGAAGTTTCTAGAAGTTTCTAGAACTCCGCCGCGGGAGTCTGCCTTGTGGACTCCTCACACAGTTTCTGGCCGGCATCTGGCACATGCTGCCTGAAAAAAGGCCCTCAGCCACCAGAGTTATGAGATGTGACTCCAGGAATCCGGAGAGAAACCAGCTCCTCTGCTATTTCACTTCTTTCCGGAGCATCAGGACGGCCAAGAGCCTGGGGCTCCCCGGGAGAGGGCACCCCCGCATCTGGGGACGGCCCTGGGGGCCCTGACCACTGGCCGGGGTCAGGCCACCTCCTCCGCAGTGGATGTCCCCGCGGGCGGCCTCGTTCACTCCCTCCACCACTGCTCACTGAGCAGAAAACTGCCTTGACTCCTGTCCAGTTCCGTTCAGTCATTCATGCTCCTGCCCAGTAAGTGCCAACGGGACTCCTGGGAGCCGCGGGCGTGTGTGCCAGGAGCTGGCGTCACAGAGCAGGTGTCACACACACACTGGGAGGACAGCGGGGGGAACGGGCCGGGTGTGGCCTGCAGACACGGAAGACGGGGTCCAGCCCGAGGAGGCCCGGGGAGGCAGGCAGGGGCACACGGGTGATCCGGGACGAGAAGGATGACGGGCATTCGCTGGCGTTGCTGGATCCGCACGCAACCCACGCCCTTGTAGTAACGGAGCCTGCATTTTCCCTGGAGCGCCATCGCCTCCGTCGTTCTGTGCGGTGGGGGCTGGCTCCTCCCCTGAGCTGGGATGGCTCTGTGACCCAAGCCCAGCTAACCGCATCATCAGATTCCCCTGCCGGAGACTCACCCGGCGGCGGACACGGAGCCCTGGGCGGAGCACGACACTCTTGATTTTTCACCTAAATGACTGAGAAAGAAGAGCGCTGAGCTTTCTAGAAGATGCAGGTATTCATGAGACTCGGATCCCACATGGAGACCCATGGCACGAAAAGGGAATCAGATTTGTGAGACAGAAAGGGAAGACAAAACCGCGGAACTGTCACAGGAGCCCCTGGATCGAGCCACGTCTGAAGCCGTCACCCTGGATGTTTTTGTTATACGAGGCAGTGAATTCTAGTATTTGCGAGAGCTGCTTTGAGTTGTGTTTCTGCCACTTGAGACTGTATTACGACAAAAACAAACCTGCCTGATATTTTTCAATGCCATGTCAGGGTCTGCTTGGGGACTGGGAATTGGAAGAAACTCTCGTCCTAATAACGAAGATTTAAAAACTTGCTCTGGATCAGCGTTTCCCAGAGCTCTTAGTCATTCTGTATAAAGAGCCCCAAGTTCAATAGCACCCCGGGGAGCTCTGGCCTGACCACGGGGAACCTCTCTCTTCCCCTCTTCTAGAGGACACTGGGTTGCTTAGAGATTTTATGAGCTAATGTGTTTATGAATCTCAAACAGGGAGGGAGAGACCCAGCACTTCCCAGCCCAGTTGTCCTGGGAGTTTGTTTTGGAGGGCACACACGGAAACACAGTGTCCTCCACGCACACGCACACGTGCACACACACGAGAATTTGGAGGTGAAACCGTAGGCATCCAAGTCTATTTCTGGAAACCACCTACTCTGGCTACAGGGGACATGGCGCGTCCTCGGGGCTCTGTCCGTTGGGCACCTGAGCACCTGAGCCTCTCTGTCTGCTCCCCTGCAGTGAAGGGAAGCGAGCCGCAGAGGCTCCCGGCAAGATGCTAAGACGTCTGCAGCGGGAGCCTCACACAGTCGTCCGAGGAACCGCCAGCCTTGTGCCCGATCAGAGTGTCTGCTTCCTGGACACGTTTTCCCAGCTCAACCACATCTCGGTGCGACATTCTTCCATCTGGGATCCGACGCCCACGCGTTTGCCCCACGGCTCTCCCGCTTGCTGGGTCTCCGGATACTTGGGAGACGGTCTCTGTACGGAGGAGGGGCCAGGTCACAGGGTAGTGGCAGTGACAGAGGGTCTGTCCGAGAAGAGGGTCCCCCACTCTCTGCGGTCTCTGAGGCCAGGAGCCCAGCACCTGGCTGAGTGTGTGTTCAGAGGCAGGAGAACGAGGCTGAGGAGACAGCCAGCAGGCAAATCTCGGGCTCTGGGGCCATGGGATGCCTGGCTCTGTTCCTGGGGCCGCCCCAGACCTGCTGTGTGGCCTCAAGGAAGTGCCTGACCCTCTCGGAGCCTCCAGGGTCTCCCTATGGAAACTGGCCGTGAGTGTCTGGCCCTCAAAACTGCTTTGCTTGGACTCCACAAGTTCTGAAATTATCTGTTAATGTGTCATACTTTCAGGTGGATCAAGGTTGACCCCCGCCCCCCCCACGACACCAGTTCTCCTACACTCCGCTGTTTTACAGGTTATGTGTCCTGTCTGGTCTTGAGGACACATGGGTGTGCAACCCCGTTAGGTGTCTTCAGGGAAAGCATTCGTGAAGAACAGAGCCCTGGTTTTCATAACACGGCCCCATCCAGGTCATCATACTGTGTTACACACCGTGTTGTCACCCTTGCCTTGTCAGCAGCACCTCTATTCCAAACAGATTCGGGCTGGAATAAAACATATGAAACATTAAGGGAACAAGGTAACGCAAGGCCGGCAGAGACTCTGTGTCCACCAACATCCGTCCCTCCTTCCTCCTCTCAGTATGACACCCAACCTCTGATGCTAGCTTACCCAGCTCTCTCCAGACACTACATTTTCCAGAAGCTTTGCAGAGAATACATTTCCGACCATGCCCTGTAGAGACTACATTTCCCAGCATTCCTGGCAGAGACCGTCTTTCCCAGCATCCCTTGCAGAGACCACACTTCCTCCCATCCCTGGTGGAGACCATCTTTCCAGCATCTCTTGTGGTGACCACCTTTCCCAGCATTCCTTGCAGAGGCCACACTTCCTCCCATCCCATGCAACCCTCAGCGATCCCGGCTACAGCACCCTGAGCCAGTCCCACGTCCCCTTGTCTAAGGAAGCACCTTGCCTTCCTGGGCCACCTGCACGTGTACTGGGAACCGTCTTCAGCCAGCTCTGAGGAGTCCCCAGGCTCCCTCCTGACTGCGGCCCCTCTCCTACATTGTTTCTCTCGGGCACTGCCGTGTTCTTTGTTGCCTTGTTTGCTGCCTGTCCCCCACCGCACTGTAGGGACGATCAGAGCAGGGGTGTCCCCTGAATCCTCCCCAGGTGTTCCAGACTTTAATAAATATCTGCTGAATGAACAAATGAATGAATGAGTCTTTGTGAGGCCTGGGCCATGGTTCTGCATGCGGGGGACCCAAAGGTGGGACCTGCCCTGGGGGAACTCGTGGTCTGTGGCCAAAGCATGGGGACAAGGGAGGGGGGAAAATGCAGCAAGGGCACCCGAGTTGTGCCGGCAGGACAGGAGCCAAGAAAGTGTCTGCCCATCCAGATCAGATGATACCAGCTGAGTCAGTGGCCACCAGACAATGTCCAGGATGTGGAACCCATGGGACGTGGGAATTGACCTGAGAGCCAGGGTCTCAGGGCGTCAGGAATGGATCCTGGTTGGGGGGCTGGGGGGACATGGTGCTCACACCTGGGCCACCACCTCAAAGCTCACGTGGAAGGAAACAAGGTGATGTTGGAGGATAAGGAGGCTCAGACCTCAACACTCAGGCAGCACCAGGGATGCCTTGTGGCAAATGCAAGAACTCAGGGTGTCATTATGTAGCCCAACCCTCCAGCAGGAAACAGGGCCTCGTATACGCACCATGACTCCTCGGTGTGGACAAGAACAAAGTTAAAGACACAAGCCAGCAGGTCTTTACCATTATTGCCCCAGGGGAGTTTCCTTCCTCTCCTGCCCTCCCGGGGTGCTGAGAAGAATGAGGATAAAGACTGCCACCTACCCCCTTCTTTTTAAAAAAAAATTTTTTTTTAACATTTATTTTTGAGACAGAGACAGAGCATGAACAGGGGAGGGGCAGAGAGAGAGGGAGTCAAAGAATCCGAAACAGGCTCCAGGCTCTGAGCCGTCAGCACAGAGCCCGACGCGGGGCTCGAACTCACGGACCGCGAGATCGTGACCTGAGCTGAAGCCGGACGCTCAACCGACTGAGCCCCCCAGGCGCCCCGCCACCTACCCCCTTCTACCCCACCTGTCTCTGCCTCCCCCACCTGCCCCCCCCCCCACAAGAGTAAGGGAGAAGAAACAAATAGCCAGTGCCCTGGACGGAACCCTGAGTCCCACTGTGCCTGGGGGGCCAAGCAGAGAGATGGACCCACGTTTCTGGTAACGCGGTTTGAGCTCCTGGATCCGGGCAGACACGCAGCCAGCACTTAGCCCCTCAGGATCGGGTCTGAAGGGACCGGCCGCCCCGTGGAGCCGGTTCAGGGCCTCTGACGACGGGGCGCACCTGTCCTGCCCCAACCACCAAGCCCCTGCCGAGGGCGCATGGGCACCTCGTTCCCGCCCTCCCCCTTTGCAATTTCTAGAAGGAAACCCCAGAGAAAGGAAGCCCCGTTTCCTCCAAAACAATCACCCGAACTCCAAACACACTTCTTTCCATCACCCTCTGTCAGGACGCCTGGTTACCAAGGCAACCACGAGACTCACTGCACACTTTCCTTTATTGTCTCCCGAGACTTTATTAAATATTCCTCTGCCTTTCAAGTCCCCCACCCAAGATGGGAGGCATCCTAATGACTGTTCACGGGTGTTTCCCGCTGGAGGGAGCTCCTGTGGAAACACGTGCCTGTGTCCTGCCGTCTGTCCAGGCTGGGCACCCGGGTGGGGCTGGAGTCTGTCGCTGGCAGTGACCTGTGCTGCCCACACCCGACCCGAAACTCACTTCTGTCTTCCCGGCCTCCCCCACCCCTGGATTCCCAGCCACACCTCCCTCCCTGGCTCTATTTCCAGTCTCGGGCCGGAGTGTCCTTCATGGGTTCTTTAATGCTATTTAACCAAAATGGAGTCGTCATGATGAATTATGGATCAAACATTCCCTGACCCGAGCTGCTCAGGGGCGTGGGGGGGGGGGGGGACAGTAAGAGCCAGGAAAGTGGTATCTGTGTGACCCAGGGGTGACGCTTCCTGACGACCCTGTGCCCTCCTGTTGCCACATTCGATTTCGCTTGCCATTGACAGACAGGTCAGGGGGTCAGGGGAAGGTGCATTAGCTGTCCCCTGAGCGCCGCCCCCCCAAGTCTGGGATTCTTGATTTTATCAGATATTACTCATGCTCGTGAGCAGTTAAGACAGCGCAGGGGTGTCTAGGATTATGAAAGTGAAAGAACACTCAAGAGGTTCAGCCATCGGACAGAATCTTGTTTGACCTCGAGGTGATGGGTGGCCTTTGACCTCAGCTCCTAGCATCGCACCTCCTGGTAGTAAGTGTTCAGAAGTGAGTTCGGTCCACCTCTTGGAGTGGAGAATCTGGTCCATCAAATTTTGTCCCTGGAGACAGGGACAAGTGGTCTGGGGACCAAGGACAAGAGCCTGACTTTTTCCCACAACCCTTTACACGCTTAGATATTTTCCTCTGCATTTATTATCTGCTTCAAAAATAAAAAATAAAGAGACTATTAGAAGCACCCAGCCAGATGATGGTGAGGTGTCTGATGAGTGTGGTGATTATAAGACAACCCTGCCAACAACTCGTCTGTGCACACCGCCTGCTGGAACACGGCGTCCATGACTCTCTCAGGAACAGCGCAGCCTGGCCCCAGAGGACCGTGTCAGGGACACATTCGGACTCGTGTCCTCCTTCCCAAACCCTTCTTCATCCCCGCGATCCTTCGGGATGATCCCCTGTTTACCTGAGACGGGCTCGAGTCTCCAGCACCGGTGAATGATGACTCCAGGCACATCGTGGGGCCTTCCGGGGACTATCGCAATAGTCCCGAGCAAAGAGGGTGCCAAACATCAGCCTTCGTCTTGGGAGGAAGAGAGGGAGGCTGACCGTAAGTTCTGCTGCCATGACGAGTGTCTTAGTCCCCTCGGGATGCCGTCAGGACCCCAGAGCCTGCAGACGTACAAACAACACACACTGGTTCCTCACGGTTCTGGAAGCTGGGCGCCCCGGGTCGAGGGGCTGGCAGATCCAGTGCCCGGGAGACCCCCCTCCTGGCTCACAGATGCAGTCTTCGTGCTGTGCCCTCACGTGGTGGGTGAGGGCAGGGGTCCCAGGGGTCTCTTTTACAAGAACACGAATCCCATTCACGGGGGCTTCACCCTCATGACCTAGTTGCCCCCCAAAGGCCCCACCTCCTAACACCATCACCCTGGGGGTTAAGACTTAAACATGAATTTGGGGAGGACCCAAACTTTCAGACCATGGCGACCCGGGTTTTGTTTTTTCTTGGCTGCAGTCATTTTTTTTTTTTCCCCCACAGGGCAAATGTCCCTGTGGCATAATTTGTTAGGGCCTTCCATATACTGTGATATATTCACTTTTTTCTTCCCAAATTCAGCATGCCGGTCACAGGAACAGGAGAAAAGTAATTATTGCATTTGTCTGACAAGGATCGCTGAACAGACGAACGAACAAATACAGAAGGTCTGTAATTGAGAACACCGCGGTCCTCATGCAGAGCTCCCTCCGAATTCATCATCTCGGGCGGGTCCGTCCTAACTTCCAAGACTGTGTGTTCCATTTGGCCTCTAGGCGCTTATCACACTCGTTTGTATTTTCATTAGGTCGCTTGCTTGTCTTTCCACAGGACAAACCAATGAGAAATTAAAAACAGCTTAGAAGCATGTGCTGGTGCCATTCAAACGTTTCGGGAAGCGCTGGGAACAAACAGCAGAAAATCCATGCACGTTGTCACCCCAAAATGAGGTAGGAGGCTGAGTGTTAGCAGCAGGCCGCAGCGGACATGGGAGGGCAGGGGACTGGCCGTGGGCCGGGTCCTGCGGGAGGGTGGTCCCCAGCAAACCATCCCCCCCCAGCACAGCGTCTGCAGCAAGGGTCGCCTGGGGGAACGAGCTGGTGCCTGGGACCCCGACGGACTCAGACGATGGGTCCCCCGGGAAGCTTTGGGGGCACAGCAGAAAAACGCAATCGTGTTGTGCTGGCCTGAAGGAAAGCGCAAAGGGAAAGAGTCTCTTTCGAGCTGAGGTGTCCTGCCTGCTGGGGGATCAGGAGGCCTTGCCGTCCAGGGCCTCCCTGGGGGCTGACATTTCTGAAGGCAGGTTCAGCCTCTCTGGGCTGCAGTGGGGAGGTGGCCGCATCGGGGGTGAGGGGCGGGGAGGAGAGCTCTCTGTCCCTGGCTTGGGCAAACCACTCTCCTGGTGGCCTCGTCCTCTGTCCTTGCCATCTCCCAGCTTCCCTGTGAGGGGACGGAAGTTCCCCACGGGGAGCTGAGGAGTCCTGCTGATCACCGAGAGCAGAGCTGAGACCCACTCATCAGCGACCCCTGGACCACCCAGCTGCAGGTAAGTCCCTGGAACTTTCTTTATTCAAGGCCCCACGTTCTCTGCTTCACTCTTGCCCATTTGCATGAGAGTCTGTCACTTAGGGAGAGAGCCCTGACTGACACCAACAGGCTTTCTCCTGCAGGCGACCTGGAAAGAGTCCCGCTGGTTGGCACCTGCTGGGAATCTGCCTCCACTGCTGGCCGTGCTTCCTGGGATGGCCTCATTGACCCCCCAGGGCCCTGTGATAGGTTCTGTCGTCCCATATCCAGACGGGGAGACTGAGGCCAGAAGG
Organism: Panthera leo; assembly: GCF_018350215.1. Classification (NCBI taxonomy): domain Eukaryota; kingdom Metazoa; phylum Chordata; class Mammalia; order Carnivora; family Felidae; genus Panthera; species Panthera leo. Next base: position 1,412,784 of record NC_056690.1, on the reverse strand, counting down.
AATTAAAATTCGTGCCTGACAGCCTCTAGCCACCAGAGGGGGAGGCACCCAGGAACGTGCACGCGCTGCCCCCAGCCCAGCCCTGAGCCGCCGTCCTGGCACCTGGCGTGGGGCCACCGCCCGGGGAGTCCTGGCGATTTTCCCCCCTGATTAGCAACTATGCACATTTAGTTACATCTGGTTTCTATGCTTCATTTAGCAGGTGTAGGCCATTCACCTGTGACGTTAAGAACTACAAGTTCAGGGGCTCCCGGGGGGTCTCAGTCGGTTGAGTGTCTGACTCTGGCTCAGGTCATGATCTCACAGTTCGTGGGTTCGAGCCCCACGTCGGGCTCTGTGCTGACAACTCGGAGCCTGGATCCCACTTTGGATTCTGTGCCTCCCTCTCTCTCTGCCCCTCCCTTGCTCACGCTCTGTCTTGCTGTCTCTCTCTCTCAAAAATAAAAAAGAACAAAAAAAAAAAAAGAACTACAAATTTAACTCTCTGTGTGTATCTCCTGTACATCATACATATTGAATTCTACACCTTCCATGTTTAAACCTCCATACACCCCCAGACTTTATCAAATTCCTTGTTTATTTATTACTTATTTATTTAATTTGAATCCAAGATAGTTAGCATGTAGTGCAATGATGGTTTCAGGAGTAGAATTTAGTGATTCATCACCTACTTACAACACCCAGTGCTGATCCCAACAAGTACCCTCCTCAATGCAACAGGCGGGGGCCTGACCAGGACTGCCTGGCAGGAGGCAGCAAGCTCCACTCCTGTCCCAGTGAGGACTGGAGCCCTGGCCGCAGCCCCATAAGCCAGGGAGGGTCCCACAGCTTCTTAATGTTTACAAACCAATGAGACACCATTTTCCTCCACCAGCAAGAACTAGGTTTCACTCACTCACTGTTCAACCAACAGTCCTAACTTATAAAAATATCTTCTCCACACTTCTTAGCACGTCGTCCCTACCACCTGTTACCATGACAACGCACACACCCTAATGAGTTAGGTTCATGAATCCCTGACGCCGATGGGGAGAGTTCCCCCAAGTTTCATCCATCACCATTTCACGTTTAGGCTCTCAGCTCTTACGGACTTCTCAATGTTTCCACAATCCTAAATGACCAGGTATTTCCCTCAGAGGCTAGGCCCTATCCATGGGTAACTTAAACCCCATACACATGGGGAGCGTGCGGGAGGAAAGAAGCGGAAAAATCAGCTTTCGTCTCAGAAGATGAGCTCTGTTCCAGGAAGGCTCTGCTTTGTAGCAGACATCACAGGGAACAGATGAATTACATATCCCCTCCTCCGCCACTCAATGCACTTCTCACTGAGTAATTATTTAATACTTTGTTCCATTTTTAGGAAAAAAAAGTAGACACACACCAGGGCCTGGAGATTAAGCTAATTAGCATCGGGGTGGGAACTCGGCTGCTTTGTGACTTTTGTGTAACAAAGAACAGAACAAAAAAAGCTTCTTTAAACTATTTAATGTGAGACCTCCACCTTAGCCACCGATTTCTCCAACTCAGATAAATTAAAAGAAATTTGCATCAGCTCTTATTCTACAATTATCTGCAAAAAATCGCTAGATTTCAGATCCAACAGGACAAGGAGAGGGAGAAGAGAGATAGGTTTTCCACCCTCAGCCCCATCATGCTTCCTGGAAAATGAGGGAAGCCATTGATACGAAGGTTCTCTGATAACTGGCCTTTCCCAGGAAGCACGTCCGTGGCAGGCAAGTGAGTGGAGCCAGAGAACAGCTGACTCTCCCGGGAGCTGGGGGCCTGGAGGTGAACGGCACACCACCAGCACCGGCACCGGCACCGGCACCGGCACCGGCACCGGCACCGGCACCAGCACCAGCACCAGCGCCCGCCCCAGAGCTGGCCCTCCGGAGAAAGCCCGCTCGTTGGCAAGTGGCGGCCCAGCCCCTGGCGGCCTCTCCGGGGCCTGAGCGGCAGGTGGGCGGCGCCCTTCCCCGAAACAGGCTCCGCCCACGCTTCTCCTCCCCCGCGGATCACGACACGTGTGGTCCAAATCTGCACCATGTGGGCTCTGCCCGCCGGCACCGCCAGCCCCCCCGGTGGCGGGACGCGGAAGGGGCTATCTCCCCGCGTTACTCCGTGGCGCGTGACCGGAGTCCTGAGCGATTCCACCCCGAGGACACACGGCCCCATCCAAGGCCCTGGCGGCCGCTGAACCCGCGTCGGGACCCGTGACGGCAAACCGGGCTCGAAGCAAACTCGAGACTCCCTCCCCGACCCCGTCCTCCGAGGCTTCCCCACCCGGGAGGATGCGCCCACATGCGTTCTGCTGTGACAGGCAGAGTGTAGGAGTCCCTGAGACCCCAGTGCTCCCGACCGCTCCAGGACACGGTCCTGCCCCGCGCACTGCCGTCCGCCCCGCCTGGCACAGTGCCGGCACACAGTGGGTCTCAGCGAGCACGTCCTGATGACGGAATGGGACCCCTGGGTTACAGGCACACGGTGGGTCTCAGCGAGCACGTCCTGATGACGGAATGGGTCCCCTGGGTTACAGGCACACAGTGGGTCTCAACAAGTGTGTCCTGATGACGGAATGGGACCCCTGGGTTACAGGCACACGGTGGGTCTCGGCGAGCACGTCCTGATGACGGAATGGGTCCCCTGGGTTACAGGCACACAGTGGGTCTCAACAAGTGTGTCCTGATGATGGAATGGGTCCCCTGGGTTACAGGCACACAGTGGGTCTCAGCGAGCACGTCCTGATGACGGAATGGGACCCCTGGGTTACAGGCACACGGTGGGTCTCAGCGAGCACGTCCTGATGACGGAATGGGACCCCTGGGTTACAGGCACACAGTGGGTCTCAGAGAGTGAGCCCTGATGATGGAATGGGACCCCTGGGTTACAGGCACACAGTGGGTCTCAGTGAGCGTGTCCTGATGACGGAATGGGTCCCCTGGGTTACAGGCACACAGTGGGTCTCAACAAGTGTGTCCTGATGATGGAATGGGTCCCCTGGGTTACAAGCACACAGTGGGTCTAGCGAGCACGTCCTGATGACGGAATGGGACCCCTGGGTTACAGGCACACAGTGGGTCTCGGCGAGCACGTCCTGATGACGGAATGGGTCCCCTGGGTTACAGGCACACAGTGGGTCTCAACAAGTGTGTCCTGATGATGGAATGGGTCCCCTGGGTTACAGGCACACAGTGGGTCTCAGCGAGCACGTCCTGATGACGGAATGGGACCCCTGGGTTACAGGCACACAGTGGGTCTCAGCGAGCACGTCCTGATGACGGAATGGGTCCCCTGGGTTACAGGCACACAGTGGGTCTCAGCGAGCACGTCCTGATGACGGAATGGGACCCCTGGGTTACAGGCACACAGTGGGTCTCGGCGAGCACGTCCTGATGACGGAATGGGTCCCCTGGGTTACAGGCACACAGTGGGTCTCAACAAGTGTGTCCTGATGATGGAATGGGTCCCCTGGGTTACAAGCACACAGTGGGTCTAGCGAGCACGTCCTGATGACGGAATGGGTCCCCTGGGTTACAGGCACACAGTGGGTCTCAACAAGTGTGTCCTGATGATGGAATGGGTCCCCTGGGTTACAAGCACACAGTGGGTCTAGCGAGCACGTCCTGATGACGGAATGGGACCCCTGGGTTACAGGCACACAGTGGGTCTCGGCGAGCACGTCCTGATGACGGAATGGGTCCCCTGGGTTACAGGCACACAGTGGGTCTCAACAAGTGTGTCCTGATGATGGAATGGGTCCCCTGGGTTACAAGCACACAGTGGGTCTCGGCGAGCACGTCCTGATGACGGAATGGGTCCCCTGGGTTACAGGCACACAGTGGGTCTCAACAAGTGTGTCCTGATGATGGAATGGGTCCCCTGGGTTACAAGCACACAGTAGGTCTAGCGAGCATGTCCTGATGACGGAATGGGTCCCCTGGGTTACAGGCACACAGTGGGTCTCAGTGAGCGTGTCCTGATGACAGAATGGGTCCCCTGGGTTACAGGCACACAGTGGGTCTCGGCGAGCACGTCCTGATGACAGAATGGGTCCCCTGGGTTACAGGCACACAGTGGGTCTCGGCGAGCACGTCCTGATGACGGAATGGGTCCCCTGGGTTACAGGCACACAGTGGGTCTCACTGAGCGTGTCCTGATGACATAATAGGTCTGCTGGGTTAAAGCACACAGTGGGTCTCGACAAGCGTGTCCTGATGATGGAACGGGTCCCCTGGGTTACAAGCACACAGTGGGTCTCAGTGAGTGTGTCCTGACAACATAAAGGGTCCCCTTGGCTACAAGCACACAGTAGGTCTCAGCGAGCGAGTCCTGAAGACATAATGGGTCCCCTGAGTTACAAGCACACAGTGGGTCTCAACAAGTGTGTCCTGATGATGGAATGGGTCCCCTGGGTTACATGCACACAGTGGGTCTCAGAGAGTGAGCCCTGATGATGGAATGGGTCCCCTGGGTTACAAGCACACAGTAGGTCTAGCGAGCACGTCCTGATGACAGAATGGGTCCCCTGGACTACAAGCACACAGTAGGTCTCAGCAAGTGGGTCTTGATGACAGAATGGGTCCCCTGGGTTACAAGCACACAGTAGGTCTAGGGAGCACATGCTGATGACGGAACGTCTCACCTGGTTACAAGCACACAGTGGGTCTCAGCAAGTGAGTCCTAAGGACAGAATGGGTCCCCTGGTTACAGGCACACAGTGAGTCTCAGTGAGTGTGTCCTGATGATGGAATGGGTCCCCTAGCTACAAGCACACAGTAGGTCTAGTGAGCATGTCCTGATGACGGGATGAGTCCCCTGGTTACAAGCACACAGTGGGTCTAGGGAGCACATGCTGATGACGGAATGTCTCCCCTGGTTACAAGCACACAGTGGGTCTCGGCGAGTGATTCCTGATGACAGATGGGTCCCCTGGGTTACAAGCACACAGTGGGTCTCACGAGCCCTGATGACAGAATTGGTACCCTGGTTACAAGCACACAGTGGGTCTCAGTGAGTGAGTCCTGACAACGGAATGGGTCCCCTGGGTTAAAGCACACAGTGGGTCTCAGTGACCATGTCCTGATGACGGAATGGGTCCCTTGGTTACAAGCACACAGTAGGTCTAGGGAGCACATCCTGATAACGGAATGTCTCCCCTGGTTACAAGCACACAGTGGGTCTCACGAATGAGCCCTGATGACAGAATGGGTCCCTGGGTTAAAGCACACAGTAGGTCTCAGTGAGCATGTCCTGATGACAGAATGGGTCCCCTGAGTTACAAGCACACAGTGGGTCTCAGTGAGCCTGTCCTGATGATGGAATGGGTCCCCTGGGTTACAAATGCATAGATCTCCTCTTTTGGAATCCTTCGGGGAGGGCCTGGGGCTCAGATTGTCGGAGTCCCAGGGACGGGGTGAGGGTGGGCTCGTCCGGCAGGTGCTTGTCCCGTGCGCCCCTCAGGGCGGGTCCCCATTGCCTCCGATTTGCTGGGTCCTTTGTGCCGCCGTGTACATGTGATGGGCCCAACCGTGCAGGAGAAATTCTAATTCTAGAAGCATCCATAATTAATAATGATGGTGTGTTGGCTGATGCAGCAGCATTTGGCGTTCAGAACGGCCTCCTGGCCATGCGGCAGCCTCTCAGGACGGAAAGGCCTTCAAAGGGTCCGTTCCGCATCTTGCCTTCACGGACCAGCGGCCTGAAAAGCAATTTAGCTGTGCTCCCGGTGAGGCCTCGGGAACTTCCGGTGGCCACTAGATTCCCGCACGTGGTCCCTCACGGACCTCCTGAGCTTTGCCGTTTGGCATATCGCCCCTGGTCCCGGCCCTCGGCCTTCAGTCACCCCCCGCCCCCCGCCACACACACACACAGGCAACCCTTCTGTGTCGTCTGCTTCCTGCACGGCCCCCGTCACAATGTGAGCGCCACGATCACGGGGCCCGGGTCTGCTCACCCACCGCTCTGTCGCCAGTGAGTCCTGGACGAAGGATCTGATGAGTGAGCGAGTGAGTGAGTGAGTGAACGAATGAATGAGCACTTCAACGGCACGCACATGGCCAGCTCGTGCCCGCGCACGGGTCCCCACGCTCCGGGCCCATGAGCGACCTGGGAGCCGGTTCCATGCAAGCATCTGGCTCTCCCCCACTCTGTTCTCTGCGCTGGGAGTCGGGGCTGGGACCCGGGGATCCGCATTATTCACCAGGCCTTCTGGAGGCTTCCAATCTGACGCCAGGTGAGGGCCCCGCCAAGTCAGCCTCGGGAGGGAGACCGCTCTCCCAACAGAAGGGGGTGTGCGACGCTGGGAGGCGGGATCCCGCTCTGCCGCCCGCAGGGCCTCGCTCCCCATCAAGTGCTCACCAGGCTCCAAAGGCAGCAGCGGTCCCCCCTCCCTCCCTGTGCGCAGCCCGTCCCCGATCAGGATCCAGTGAGGACAGTGAGGACCGGCTCTGTGTCCTTCCCGCTCGACCCGAGGAACCGTGTCTACACTGACGGTTTTGAGGAGAACATACAAACACCTCCCAGGAAGAGGCTCTCAGTGCCTGCGAGCAGGGGCTGAACTTGCGTTCACCAGGCTGTGTCCTCATCATAGCGGAGGTTGGGGGGGGGGCAGCGCATCAGGACTGGGCCCCCGAAAGTGCAGATGGGCTGCGGACCCTCCACCTCCACTCTGCTCAGGGTCCATTCAGAGCAGGCCTGCTGTGCCGCTCCAGCATGAGGCCCGGGGAGGAGACGGGGAGGGTTCCGGGCCCGGGAGGGATGGGTGTGAAAGCCCCAAGGTCAGTGCCAGGGGCCAGCTCAGCTTGGGGGCCAGAGTCCCCGGGAAAGACAACACAGCCAGCTCTCTGCCTGCTGTCTCCTGGCTCAGGGGGTGCACAGAGCAGACGCACAACACACACGTGCACACGTGCACACACAGGACACAGGCACACAGACACGTACACACACGAGCACAGGCGTCCTGGGATGCACCTGCACGTGCATTCACAAGCATGTGCACACACGTGCACACAGAGATACTCACTTGCACACAAATACAATGAGCACATGGACAGACACACACACATGTGCACATGCACAGAGACACACGGATATATGAACACATGCGTGTGCATACACGTGAGCACACGCACACACACATAGACCCACACACACCTGCTGCAGGAAACACCGTCACCCCTGTGCCGTCTGCATAATCCTGTTTGAAAGGACTGTTTCCTCTCACTGAGTTGTTCCACACCTGCCACCTGCCACAAGCCTCGGAGAAGCCAGGCCCCTCTGGGTGGGGACGGTCTCTGGTTCCTCTGCAGGAACCCGCCATCGAACATCTGGACAGCTGCAGAGCTCGCCGTCCTGGGCACCTCCGATCCCCTGCCTCTGGGAAGGGGCTCCCCATGGATGCCCGGAGCTCATCAAGTCTCATCTCGACGACAGTCAGGAGCCTGCTTTTCCCCAAACTGGAGGGTTTGCAGCCATAGGACACGGCCCGTTCATTTCAGAGAGCGGAGGGCTCGGCGGAATGTTCCAGGACCTTCTTGGACGAGGAACTGGGAGCTGCTGATGCTGGCAGTAAGGCTGGACAGGCCGTGAGAGGAACATAGCGACCTCAGGCAGCTCTGGGGACACACGGGCACATGTACAGTGTGGCCCCCATTAGCTCATCCCTGGCGAAGCCCCAGGCTGTACTCAGAGCCGTCAAAACGTGGGCCAGCCTGTCACTGGTCACTCACTCACTCAGTCAGTCTGTCCACCGGAACGGGGGCAATGCCCGGATGCGTTTGAACCGGGGTGTGTCGGGCGAGGGCGGGCAGGATGGTGTGGAGTGTGGCCCCAGAGTGACCCTGTGTCCGTGGAGCTCTGCCCTCTGATGCGCGGGGTGAGCCGGCAGTGGGTTCGGGGCACAGGGGGACCTGAGACCCCATCCCAGCCGGGCCTGGGTCTGCTGCCTCACGGGGCTCCTTGGGGGGCACTGGAGGGGGCCCTCCTGGGAGGGGGCGGCTCGCCTCGGGCCCCAAGCGGTCAACCTGCTGTGCACGGTGCTCCCTGAACAGAACCCACCCCCCCGCCTCCATCCCGGGGAGGTCAGGGCGGAGGGGCACGTGCCGACACGGACACACGGTGTCCCCAGCACTTGATCCCACGGGCACGGCCACGGCCAGCAGCAGCGGGAGCCCCCGGCCACGGTCCCCCGACTCACGCTTCTCCAGCACAGCAGGCCCCTGACTGTGCAGTGGGAAAGCCCCGGGTCACCGCCACAGGTCTGCGTCTGGGAGGAGGGGCCGGGCCGCTGTGGGGTCCCTGCGGGGCTGGCTCGTTCCCAGGGCCCCCTCCGGCCACCGCGGTCTGCTCCCCTCCCGGCGGGGCCGGGTCAGGGACCAGGGGGCGCTCGAGGGGAGGGGCTGCAGCTGGGCCTCCTATGAAAGGCCCTCAGACAGCCACACAAGGCGGCCTTGTTGGGGAGCAGCCTGCCCCAGCCCGGGATCTCCTCCCACGGGGGCAGGAAGGGTGACCCGGGAACGCGGTCGATGGCCCGCGCTGTGTGGGGTCACTGCCGGTCTATTTCTAGCTCCAGCCTCTGGCCGCCAGCATCGGGCCTGAATGACGCTCTTTGCAGCACGGCCCATCCGCCCTGTGGCCCTCGTGGCAGCTGTCCCCTCACTCAGGGCAAAGGTGACAGATGTGGGCATGGAGGGTTGGAGGGCACAGCTGTGACGTGGACATGGCAGAGGCCTCAGCACCACCGAGGAGGCTCCCTGGGGACCCCGGGGCACAACGCCCTTCCTCTACAACCTTCCGTGGCTCCCCGCTGCCGTGTGGGGAGTCCAAGCCCCTCCTTCCCTGAGGTCGCCCCGTCATAACCGCCCTCGGTGCCCCCACCTCCTCTGTCCCCTGGGGGAGGCCACGAGCCTCCCAAGGGCAGGGCCGGGCCCCCGGCTCCCCGAACCAGGGCGCCTACGACAAGACTCAGCAGAATCCAGGCGCGTCAGAGACAGGCCCAGCTGTGCGCGGGGTGCCGATGACAGTGACACGCGCCCCCAGGCAGGAGGTGGCAGCCACATTCCTTCCCAGCTGGAAAGTGCTGGTCCAGGCGCCCGGCCCCTCGGGAGGTGGTGGGGGCGGCGGCCCCGAGGGCCCATGGGTGTGGGGCCGGGAAGGGACTCTGCCGGCAGCCAGTCCGACCCCTCCCGGACCAGCTGGGGACGGCGGGGCCACTCGGCTTCGCTGGGCCTCAGTCTCCTCGCCTGTGAGATGGGACGAGAATCCCAGCAGGAGCCTCCGGCGCTGCTCTGGGGACGAGGGAGCGAGCACGCGGGGCCCAGTGAGACCGCGCCTGGCACGGGGCGCCCCAGAGCGCCCGCGGCTTCCCCCGGGGTCAGTGATGACAGGGGCACACGTTCTCTCTGCAGACTGAGCCCTCCCGCCGCTCTGAGCCCACGGGGCTCACAGGACCAGCCGGCTGCCGCCTCCCTCGGGGTCCGCGCGGGCTCCAAACCTCCCGGGTTTCAGGTGCGCCGCGCTCAGGGCAGGACTCGGTGCTCACACCGCTGGGGAGCCCCCATCGCGACGCGGGGCCCCTGCAGACCTGACGCCCTGGGCCGCCTCCTCTGAAGACTGGAGTTGGACGCGGACCCCCTGAGGCCACGGGGTGGGCACCAGCCTTCTCCCCCAGCCCCACCCGCGCCCGTCTCAGTGTTGTCTGTGTCCTGTCCCCCCAGGTGTGAGGAGCCCTGAGACGGAGCCTGGCCCACGACCCCTCTGCCCTCCTTCCGCACGGTTGTCGACCCGTCCTCACCACAGGCTGGACGGGCCTCCTCTCCTCCTGACCCCTGCAGGCCCTGAGCTCCGGGCGCCCCGAGGTCCGGCTGGGGGGCCCCTCCCCGGGCCGTGGCAGTGGTGAGGGGGCCGTGGCTGGGAGCGGCAGGATGTTTGTGGCCTCGGGCCCCGGCGTGGTGTCTGTGGCGGAGCCGGCTCAGAGCAGCAGGACTTAGTGAGTCACGAGGAACACTCTAAAGGCTCCTAGAGATTTGGGGGACCAGGTGTCCGATGGGGAGCGGGTCCTGATGTCACACAGGTGGGCTAGGGACCCGGCAGAACGAAACCAGACAGGCCCGGGCACAAAGGGGAAAGTCATGGCAACCTCGGGATGGGGCAGCTTCAGGCACAGCTTGATCCAGTAGCTCAAGCCCTGGCAGCAGGGCCTGACCTCTCAGGATTCCTGTGCCCACGTCCCCCCCAGGCCAGCATCTCCTCCGTGTGACCTCGACTGAAACGCGCTCTGTCCTCTCAGCAGATCCAGCCGCCTGCCACCCCCGAATTCATCCCCCTGGCCATCGGATGGAATGTTCTGGGGGGAAAGGGCCAGAGTGACATGCCCTCACCTGGGGCTGGGGGCAGAGTCGGCCCCGCCAGACCACAGGGCCAGAGTAGGGGCGAGGGCCCCCAGGTAAACCAGCTGCTGTTCCCTGAAGAGGAAGGACCCGCCTGGCTTGGCCGCCCTCCAGGACCCCCGTGGAGTCGTCCCACCGGGTGTCCACATTCCTCTTGGGGACACGGGGGCTGCCACCCCCCAGCCCCAGGACGCCCGCAAGCTTTCCCTCCTCGGGAGCCCGCAGGTTCCAAACGGACCTGATTCCAGGAGAAGGGCGCAAGGACCCCTGCCCCGGGAGGAGGGCTGAGCTCACCTTCACGCACCCGCAAGGTCGCCGTCCCGCCACGTCCTGGGCTGCCCGTCCCTTCTGTCCAGGTCACCCTGGGCTGGCCTCTGAGTGACTGCTGAGCTCACCGGGAGCAGCAGGACAGGCACAGCCCAAGGACGCTTGCTAATGAGCGAGACTGGCGGTGATTAGGGGCTGACAGGCAAATGCTGAGGCTCTCCAAGGTGGGGGAGGAAGCGGGCGATCAGAGAGGCTTCTGATGCTGCGCTTCGTCCTGCTAATTAATTGCATGGAAGCTGTTAAAGTTTAGGAGGAAAGCGGAGATGATGCAGGTTCACGGAGTCTCTGGAAGATTCAGTTAATTTATCTGGTTCGGGAAGTGCCAGGGGCTGCTGTTGGACAGCGCGGAGCAGAGGGGGTCTGGGCGGCCCTTGCTCATTCTCTGCTGCCTGCCGCGCGTGGGGGAGGGGCCTCCGGGCTCAGCAGGTGTAGCCCAGGGCAGGTCCGGGCCTCGGTTTCCCCACCGGGAAGGCTGGCGGGCGGGGAGCGAGGACAGCGCCTGCCCTGTGGGTGTCTGTGGGGTTCCTGGAGGAGGTGTCCGGGGAGCATCTGGCAGGGGGCCTGGCCCATCCCCCGCCCCTCGTGTGTCAGCAGAAAGGACCTGGAGATGGGCTGCCCCCAGCCCCCACTGCGGGTGCTGCCTGTCAGGGGCGGGGCCTGAACCTGGGGGAGCCCCTCCCCCCAGGGCCCTCGTGCTGTGTCTCCAACTACTGACCTGCCCATCCACCTCGTCTCCTCCCCATCCGTGGAGTATTTTAGTTAAAATACAAACACGGCTGTGGGATCTGATGCCCCGGGTAGCGCACACATCGACATTGTAAAATGAAACCGGGACATCACCGTCCTCAGTGCCCCTAGTGAGATTCGAGGTCTCGCGATGGGCCATCCGAGTAAAGAGACAGCAGGGGAATTTAAGTGTAAATTATGTAATAAGTACATAGCAGATCTAATTTTATGTAATGCATGAGATACATGCATATATACATCCATAGACGCATGATACATAACAGGTATTTACATAATTGTGTGCTTAGTAATATATCAACATAACCTTGGGGACCCCTGTGCTGTGTATTCCTGCCCTGTGTGCCCGGATGAGGTCCTGCATGCTGGGAAATACCCCATGAAGCACCCTACCCCCCATCCTGTCCGGGGGTTCAGGCATTTGGTGGGGGGGAGCCTCCAGCCCCTAATCGGAGGGCTGAATTGCCGTCCCTGGTGCCACTTGCCTGGAATTCCTCCATCGCCCCGTCCTGGGGACTCCTCTCACCTCACTGCTTCTCCCTAGTGCCTCTCAGATAAAAGGTGGGATGGCCGGTTAAATTTGAATCTGAGAGAAACACAAACAGCTTTTGCATATGTACGCCCACGCAGCATCGGGGCATATAGTTAATCTCAACGTCATCTGCCAGTCACCTGAAGTTCAAGTTCGACGGGTATCCTGCGTGTGGCTCTAACCCCTGGGTCCAGCTCCCGGGTCAGCCCCTCTCCTGACTCTCCAGAGCCATCTGCTGACCAGCCCCGATCTCTGCCCCAGCCTGGACCCAGCCCGCTTTCCCGATGGTCCTGCTTCTATGCCATCGCACGTGGACATCCAGAGGACCTCGACCCTCACGTGCCCCTCGGCAGTTCTAAGGTCCGTTCCTTCGTGAACAGATGATCCGGACCCCACGGTTCCAGGGCACTCACTGCGATGTCCTTTCCCCACCGTCCCTCCGTGCCCCGGTCTCCCCCCCCCCCCCAGGCAATCGGTGTTATCTGTCACCCTCTTATCCTTCCAGAGAGTTCTGTGTCTGGGCAAGGAACTACATAGATCTGTCTCTCATTTCCATACAAATGGAAGTGTATGAGTTACACTTGCTGGCATCCTGTCGTCACACCATTGGACAGCACTTCCTCTCCGTGAATAGAGATCAGCCTCCTTCTTTAGCGGCTGAATAGTCTATTCCGCGGCCTGGATGTTGCAGAACTTACCTAACCATCCGTACCGGTAGACACGTCACGGGTTTCCAGTGTTCTCCAGCGATGAGTGTGCGTGCACGTGTGTGTGTGCGCGTGGGGCACCACTGTGGGGCCCCTCCCTACGCAACCGCCTGTTGGAGAGCAATTGCACTTTGGAATTATCTTTTCATCTACGCACTCCACAGTGAATTGTTGTGGGTTTGCACAAATGCATGGCGTCGAGTGCACACCATCGAGCGCCGATGGCCCCTCAGCTTCGTGCTTCTCTGCGTCCCGGTACCTGGGCCGGCTGACCGCTCTCTGGCATTCCGGAACCTCGCGTCGCGGCGGGGGGGGGGGAGGGGGGGGGCACACGGTGCGGGCGCTTCTCTGAGAGTCTCCATCCAGCACCAGCCCACGCAGCCGGTGTGCCGACGGTCGCCATGGAGACGCCGCGGTTGGCGCACCACTCGCCGGCTGAGGGGCGCCCGGGGTTGTTTGCAGCTCGTGCGTGACAAATAGGGCCGCGGCTGACATTTACACATGGGGTGTGCGTGTGTGCGCGCGCGTGTGCGCGTGTGCGCGCGCGTGTGCACATAGGCTTCCGTTGCTCTTGCGAGGCATCCGGGAGCAGCCCTGCCAGGGCGTTCGCTGCGTGTGTTCAGCTGTGTCTGAAGCCACGTGTTTGCAGGGCTGGCCGCACCGGTCGGCCTCCCTAGTTCCTGCGGCCCAGCTGCACTCGGTACCCTCTCTGTCCCTTCCTGTCCCTTCCCGTGTGACCAGATTTGGAGAACTCAGCCATTCTAGCGGGCGTGGTTTTCGTTGGCGTTTTCCTAGTGGTGCATCACGTTGAGCCTCACTGTGTGCTCATGTGTCGCTTCCACGCTTTCTGGTACAGCGTCTGTGTAAATCTTCCCCCGGTTCTAAAGACTGAGTGCTTTCTGTGGCTGCTGTGAGGTTTAAGGAGTTATTTATGTGTTCTGGATACGAGCCCCTCACCAGACATCTGAGCGGCAGAGACCCCGGCTGGGCCGAGGCTGCTCTTCGCAGGGAGAAGGATTTTAACGTCGACAAAGTGAATTTACCAACATTTCTTTCATGGGCTGTGCCTGTGGCCTGGCCTAACCAAGGTCACAAATGTTTCTCCCACGTTTTCTTTTTAAAAACATTGTATTTTTAGGGGCGGCTGACTTAAGCGTCCAAGTCTTGATTTCAGCTCAGGTCACGATCTCGCGATTCGCGAGTTCGGGCCCCACGTCGGGCTCCGTGCCGACGGTGCGGAGCCTGCTTGGGTTCCTCTGTCGCTCCCTCTCTCTCTGCCCCTCCCCTGCTTGTGCACATTCTCTCTCTCTTCTCCTCCCTCAAAATAAATAAATAAACTTAAAAATTGTAGTTTTACATTTTATGTATGTAGATCTGTGGGACATTCTGAGATAGTTTTTGTAACAGGTTTGAGGCAGAGGCTGAGGTCACTGTTGTGCATGTGGATGTCCGCGTACTGAAATGCTCTAGAAAAGACTGTCCTTTTTTTAAGTTGTCTCTGCCGGTAAAGCATTTAAACATTTAAGAGATAGTTCTGGACTTCCCTCCAGTCTGGACGCATGGGCCGGATGAACGAGGGAGGGAGTGAACGGGGACCGGTCCACCCTCTAGCAGCCCTTGCGCCGCCGTGGGGTTCTGTCTGGGCTTAGGACGCGTTTCTGGAATGCGGCGGGCATCCCTCCGGCCGCACCTGTGCTGACCTGGCTGTGGTCAAGCTTCCGGCCCCCCCCCCCCGCCCCGGCCTGGCCGGCTCAGCTGAGGGGCTGCGTCCGGCTCACTTTTGCGTTGGCGCCCGCCCGAGCTCCAGATGCTCGCTTGCTGGGTGTGAGTCGATGCGTCGCTCCCCGGAAAGCTGTAATTAGGCTTGGCATGCGAGGCATTGATGAGAATGACAGTTCACAGCACTAATGAACTTCTGCTGTCTTTCCTAGGGGACTTAGTTTATTCACAAGGCAAACTGAAATCAAGAGAGAGTGCCTGGTGTGCATCACGTCCAGGGACGGGCAGAGCTGTGGTGGAGGGCAGGGGGCGGTGCGGCCCCGCCCCGCGGGGAGGACGAGGACTGCGCGCCTCGCGGGCCGCTCGTGACTGCCCCCTGCAGGTGAGGGGCGCACCTGCGGGCAGCGTGGCACAGCTTGGGGCACAGTAGGGGCACACCCGCAGCCAGCGTCCACGGGGCCTGAGTCCTGCAGGTGCTTGGAGGAGTCCTTTCGGTTTCCAATTATCCACCTCGCGGCCTCGTTTCCTCCCGTCTCCAGGCCAGGCGAGGCTCTCCGTCACCCCCGCGTGGGCTCTGACCGGGGCACCAGCCCGACGGTTTGGGCTCATCCGTGCAAATGGTCAGAGCGGGAGGGCACAGGGGCAGGAAGGCAACAGAAGGAACTCGGACGCTGCGTGTCTCGTGCGACTCTTACCGCCCTCAGATAAAAGTCCCAAAGTAGCCCTGGGAAGCGGCACCTATGTGTATGATGTCATTCTGTAAGCACAGCTGTGGCGGGACAGAGCCACCGTGCTGGGTCACCAGTTTGTGGCCGACGCGTTCTACTGTTGGACAAAGGTAGCAACAGCCGGGGACAGACGGCATCGCCGGAGCCCGTGCCCTGGGGGCCGCATCTGGTCAGACGCCCCGCCCCAACGGGACTTTCGGGTTGGAGCCCTCCTCAGGCCCACTTTACAGACCAAGGGAACGAGGCCCAGAGAGGTGCAGGACTTATCCTGATGCGGCACGGCACAGAGCAGGGCACCCCTCCCACCAGGCAGTATCTGGCACACCTGAGACTTCTCCAAGGACGCGTGGCCTGAGGGTCAGAACTCCTCGCCCATCAGGCGTGTCTGCGACAGGTGCAGCGGCCTCGTGAGGGGCAGGTAGATGGACGGCAGCAGACCCTGAGGCACAGGGGGAGGGGGTCCCTGCAGGGGAGGGGTCCCCGTCTGAGGCGAGAAGTCGTCCGATGTTCCCCGTCCTGGGGTCAGGACCCCGACAGTTCTCCCGAAGCCCCAGGCCGCGGCGCCCTGACCCGGACGCTGCACTGTGGTTCTGCATGGACAGGAGGGTGGCTCCACGAGGCCTGATGGCCCTTGTTCTGCAGCAACAGCTCAGAGGCCCCGGCAGGTGGTCCAGGCGCGCTGTCCCTCTGCACGACGGGGACGGGGACCCACGGCGTCTGTGCAGCTTTGTTCAGGGAGAGGCCGGCGGCTCTGAGCTTCCTTCACTTCTGGGCTGTTGGCTGGAACCCAGCTCACCCACCCAGGGGCCTCGGGGAGCAGAGTGACCCTCACACAGGTCCCCAGGGTTACCCGGCGCCGGCATGCGGGGGCGGGGCCTGAGGGTGGGGGCTCCAGACAGGGGACACAGGAGCCTGCTGCCCTCGGGGGAGGGCTCTGGGAGGGGCCGGGCTGGGCCCTAGCTGGAGCGCTCACCTGCCTCGCACTCATTCATTCATTCACCGGTTCACTGGCTCATTCATTCACTCACTCATTCATTCACTCACTCATTCATTAATTCATTCACTCACTCACTCACTCGTTCATTCACTCATTCACCACCTCACTCTTTAGTATGAGCCCCTCCTCTGGGCCCAGCCTCCTGGGCACTCACCTCCCTGGCCCCCTCCTCAGTGACCCCACATATCAGGGTCATCCTTGGTTCTTCTCTGTCCCTCCCCCCACCCTCTTCCAGCCCCGCATCATCTCCATTCCCAGGAGGACCCCCGAATCCATCCACCTCTGTCCCTTCCTTCTGCCTGGTCCCAGCCCTCTTCCCTGAGTGTCTTGGGCACTCTCCCTCTCCTTCTCCTGGCTGCCTGCCGACCCCAGGAGCCCACCTTGCTGTCCGCCTCTCCCTGTCCCTCCTCTGCCCTGGCCACCTGAGACCCTGCAGATCCCCCCACCTTGGCCCTGCGTACCCTCCCTGGGAAGCCTTACCCCCAGCTCCCTGTGACCTTTCCCCTTCACTCAGGGGTCAGCGTGGGCCAGAAGCCCACCCAGGAGACAAACCGCACGGGATCTGCACAGTGAAAGTGTTAACACCTGCAGGGAGGAAGTGCTCGGGGGGAAGCCAGACCCCAGGGGCGCTGTGGCTGGTGCGGGGGCGGGGGAGGGGGCGCGGGACAAGTCAGCTTGCCGGCTGTTGAAGGGCCTGCGTCTCTACACGCCCCCCGCCAGGATGTTGACTCCCCAGGCGCCTTGCCGTCGGCCTTGGTCGCCACCATATCCCTCATGCTTGACACAGAGCTGGCCCTTAATACTCACTTGTTTCATGAACGAATGACAAATTAATGAATCAACATTAGCCCGCTCTGAGGGTCTGGCCAGCTGGAGTGAACCGAACCTCTGTGGTCCTGGAGCTTCTCGCAGGTGACGGGCAGGGGGCAGAGGTGGCTGTGCAAAGAGTCTGCAGGCCCACGGGGCAGGGGGTGTCTCAGGCAGGACGGGGAGGTGAGGGGCCAGTGAACCGCATGGACAGCTGGACCAGCAGGGCTCCTGGCTCCTCCCTGAGGGTCTGTCTACACCAGCTCAGCCCGAGAGAGGGCTCTGAGAGGGGCCCCAAGGAGCCAGGTGAGTAGAGGGTCAGGCCAGGTCCCCAAGTCCCAGGGGAATCCAGGTTTGCCTCCCTAGCAAGGACCAGGGGAAAACAGGCTTCCTGGGGGTTGCTGGATTACCTAGTTAATTAATCCTGTGTGTCCCCTAATTAGTGGGGCACCAGATGCAAACAGGCCTCAGAACCGGGGCTTCCCTTTCCACAGAGAAGGGAGCAGGGGACTGTCCCTACGGCCCCCCAAGTGCGTGTTTGCTGACTCCCTGTGTGATAATAAGTACAAAGAAAGACAAATCAGGCGAGTTAATTGTGGCACATTCCAAATATTTCCATTTTACAAGCTAACGCTTTTCGTGGTAAGGTTGACACAATGTCACCTCATTAGCCACAAGATAATTGCAGGGATTATAACACATCGAATGCCTGTGCACGAGAGCCGGTGGGGTAGAGGGGTCCAGCTTCCACAGCCTCTGAGCAGCATCTTTTATGAAAGTCGTCGTTGGTTTTCTGAGCTCCTGCTACATGACCGGCCCGACGCAGGCCCCAGGATTGACCTCCATAGACGAGCCCTTGCACTCTTGGGGTTCACAGCCTGGTGAGGGAGTTAGACACTAAACCGACAGCTGTGGGGTCAGAGGTGGGATCAGGAGGGGGGGTGTTGACATTTAAAGCAGGTGTGGGTGGGACCTTTCTATCCAGACTGGCATCAGCCTCCTGAAGGACCCAAAGCTGACCTTGGTGTGGTGGTGGGGAGGGGACCTGCTGGGAATGTGCAGAGCCCAGGGCCCCTCCAGCCCCACCAGGGACTCTGGTCCCTAAATCAGGGCGTCCTGTTCCCGAGACTCAGAGCATGTAGGTAGCATCCAGCCGGGGGCCTCATGGGGTGCCTGTCTCTCACGTAGGGCTTGAAGCCTATCCCCCCACCAAGGCCTACAGGTTAATCCACAGGCTCTGAAACTCGCTTTCTCTCCCGCGTGTCTGCTCTGCTCCCTCCAGCAACCAGTGGAGATTTCTCTACTAAATTGATCTCGGGACAAAGCTTTGTAAAACCAGAGACTCAGCAGGAGAAAGAAAGCCTAAATAAATTAATGTTCCTGGCAGAATCTCCATTTTAACACATTGCCCAGGATGGAGTCAAGCTGGAGAGATCTGTAACCAGCCTATTGATTTTTGCCCGGAGGTGGGGGGGGGGGCATCGCTGCTGGGGGGGCAGGGGCATTGGAGCACCTTCCAGTGTGCACAAGGGGTGGGGGTGGGGCTCCGAAGAACCCACAGGGCACAGCGGGCACTCTGCAGGTCCGAGATGTGGCACTTAGTGGGGGCAGCACAGAGGAAGGTGGGCGGGGCCTCTGCTCACCTGCCCCCCCCCCCCCCCACCGAGCCCCTACAGGGGGCCCCCATCCAGGTCTGGGCAGGGCAGCCCTGCACTGGGGGATCTTCCCTCTCCACAGCCTGGACCCCTGTCCTGGTCCCAGGACGGCACATTCCTCCAGAGCCGGTGTGACTGAAGGCAGAGCATGTGTCCTGGGCAGTGAGGGGCATTTGCGCCCCACTCGTCCATCAGCCCTGACAGAGCCCCAGGGAGCTGGGCTCCTATCCCTGGTCAGCCCACTCCCGGAGGGCCTGCTCTGCGGGCTCTGCCGGGGCCCCTGTAGGTCGTTGGGGGAAAGCTCTGTGGTTTGGGGGTGATTGGAGCCCCGGGGAGGCGAAGGGGCCTGAGGATGGGGGTGACTGGAGGCTCTTGGAACATGGGGCGGGGACATCCCGGGAAACTTCCAGCACCTACTCCTGTGCTGAGGCCTCCAAGGGGCCCCAGGCCTGCCGGCTGTGGACACGGTTCCCGCAGGACGTCGGAGGGGGGAGGCCCTAGGAGTCCCCTGACCAGGCTGCCCCTCCCCTGGCCGAGGGCATCCCCCTTCCCGACAGCCCTTCGAGTCAAGGCAGCGCTGAGCCCAGGTCTGTGGTGACAGGTGAGCAGAGAAGCTGGGAGCCTCTCTGCCCAGGACGGCACCCCCCTGCCCCCCCTCTGTCTTGGGGGCCGCTCAGGCACAAGTGGGAATAGTCCCCACGGTTTTCTCGGGAGGGCACCCTCCCCACTCTCCTACCAATCACACGCTATTTGAAAACAAATTCATGAATTAAAACCTTCAGACAGGCTGGAGTCACGCACGTGGCGCCCGACGAATTAAAACAGAAACGTGAAAAATGTCCCCTTATTTCATCCTGTGTCACAGAAATGAATGTGTTGCTCTCAGGCTCATAAATTTTGGGGAGGAGTTTTTGTGAAAACACTGCAAGCCTCAGAGACGCTCTGTGCCCGCACAGCCGGACACGGAGTCACAGCCGTCCTCAGACCCAGAGACACAGGGACCTTCACCCTGTGCGTCTGAGTGGGGCCCCTGGGGCCGGCACCGGGACGCGTGGCATTCGGGAGCCTCCCCGGGACCCCGCATTCACAGAGGAGCTCGTCCCTGCGGGGAGAGGCCTCAGGAGAAACGGAAGAGATGCGACCATCACCAGGGGCAGCACTCGGGGTACAGGGCTGCAGGAGCCCCTGACAGGTGCGCCTGGCTGGCACAGGTGTGTTGGTGTAACCTGAAGGTCACTGCCCTGAGGGGGACGGGCCCTGTCCAGGTCTCCACTGTCCCCGACCTTCCCCGTGACTCACCCCCAGCACCTGCTGTCCCCACGTTCCTGTCTGCGCTAAGAACAGCCGAGTTCATGGCCCATCCTGAGTCTGCCTGGGGGCCGAGACGTGCGGTGCCCTGGTTAGGAGCTGTCTGAGGGGGGCAGAGCTGCCTGGAAGTGACAGTCGCAACTCTGGGTCATCCTGGCGGGACCCCCCTCTTCCCACTGCTGTGAGCCCAGGAGGTGGCCTTGGGCAAATTACAGGTAGGCCCTTCCTCAGACATGTTACTGCCATCTGCTGGGAAACCATCCCTGTGAGGGTGGGACTCTAGGATGACTGATGGGGACTGTACTGCCAGACTTGGGCAGTGCACAACCTGGCCAACCGCACCTGGCAGCCCTGCCTCCCCCTCCTCCTCCGACCCGGAGCTCCAGTCACCAGCTGACACTGTGTTTTCTTAGATAAAGTTCCCATCCCTTGAATATAACCTCCAGGAGAGACGGGAGTTTGGTGTGTTTTACTCAAGGTTGTGCTTCAGTGTGTGAAACGGGGTGTGGCTCAAGCTAGGGATTCACCAAATATGAGTTGAACAAAGGAATGAATGATTGAAGGGATGATTTCTGCTTCCACCTTCCCCTCTGCCCAGTCCCTGTCGCCAGCAGAGCCCGGGGCGGTGTCCCTGGTTTGTGGGCTGCCCCGACCAGACCCAGGGCGCTCGCACTTGGTCCGGGGGAGACGCTTGGCGGCTTCGTTTCGGCGGCTCCGTGCGTGGGAAGCCGCGTGCGGGCTGAGCTGCCGGGGGCTCGGTCCCACTCGAGCGCAGCCCCGGGAAAACGAGCCCGATGGTCTCATCACCCAGTGTTCGAACAACCGCACGGGCTCCGAGGAGTGAAGATTCGAGCTCAGGAAACAGGCCTCTGCAAAATTCAGTGTTTGCCCCGAGCAGTGACTTTCCGAGCAGGCGTGGCCGGTCTGAGGCCAGAGACCGTTTCTCATCAGCCACAGGAGCGCGGGTCCCAGCGGTGGGAGCAGGTCCCGACCCCCGGATTTCCACGGGGCCCTGGGGACTCAGCCTGGGCTGGTGCAGGGAGAGCCGGCCCCACCCTGTCCTCTGGGAGCAAGGCTCTGAGGGGGTGACTGCGGGGCACGGCTCATTCTCCCCAACCAGATGGGAGCTGGGGTGGGAGCCGAGCTTCCAGCACCTTCCAGACCCAGCCTCTCCTGCCCTTCCCCATCGTCCGCCTGGGGAGAGTCACACCGGGCCTCCTGTCCAGGAAGGACCTTGAGCAGTGTCGGGGCCGGTCCTGGGGGAGGGAGCGAGTGGGCCCTGCCCTGGGGGCCGGCCGGGGGGAGGTAGGAGCCTGGCTGTCCCTGGACAGGGATCGGGGACGCAGCAGCTCCCGCATCCCGCGTGGCTGGTGGCTGGCGTGGGGCCGGTGACTCCCCTCCAGAGCCACCTCGGGCTCGGCCGCTGGGCGCCGGGGCCATGGTGACGGTGCCATAGCAACGCCCACACGTGTCCCCGTGGAGGGAGCAGGAGGCATTAGTGAGTTCAGGCTGATTCAGTAGCAGAACCGCCTGGAGAGTCAGGGTCTAAGGCCACCTCCAACGCTGGGACCTGAGGCTCCCGGACGGGTCACGGTGGGACCGGGAAGGAGCCCGGCCCCGAGCTCCGGCCCCCACCTCCCCGCCCCGTGCGGTCACTGCGGCCTCCGTGGCCGTGGGCAGGTGCACGGGACACTCACACGGCCCGGACCTCAGCCTGGCGGGTCGGCAGGGGCCCCTCCCCCACGGAACAGGCTCCCCAGTCTGTGCCCCTGTCCCCCACCCCCGCTTATTCGTGCCCGAGCACCCGGCCTGCGTCCTGGACACACGGTCTGTCGTGGTCGGTGTTTGCGGCTGCGTGAGGTCCCCACCGCCCGGGCCCTCCTGGGACGTGCCCTCCGCGTCCTGGGCGTCACCTGCGCCCGAGCGCACGAATCACGCGCGTCACACTCACTTCTCCACTGCACACGCTTGTCCGTCTGTCCATCCGCGTGTCCATCTTCTGTCCCTCTGCTGGCACGGCGCCCGGTGAGCAAGAGCCACGTGAGTGTGCGGCTTCATTACTGCTCCCTGCAGGATCGACGGAAGCACCCGACCCCGCACGTAAGCACACGCTCACGCTCACTCCCACGTGCGCCCCGCACACGGCCGGCCTCCATCCACACAGGGACGGAGGGCACGAGAGTGAGGCCCCGCCTGTGCCGGTGGCTCTGACCTGTGACAGGCCCCGCGGGGCCACGGATCCCAGGCCCGTGCGGCCAGGCCCTCTGTGCAGACGCGGGCGCAGGGCTGTGGGGCCTGCTGGGGGGCGGGGAGGGGAGGGGGCGGCACAGCGGCGGTCCCCAAACGAACGCCGTGCTGCCAGTGGCTCATCAGACCCGGAAGGACAAGGGCGTCTGTGACTCGCCAGCCTGGGGGGAGGTCCTGTCCCGTCTGGATTCCGGAAGGCGGGGAGACGAGTGGGGCGGGAAGGGTGGGCTGTGTGGTCCCCGGCCTCGGTGGGTGCTTCTCCCCTGCGCGGCTGAATCAGGCTGTCGGCCGCCTCCCTCTCTGCACCTCTGCTTCCAGAACCCAGCCTGCCGGCTCGCAGACTGAGGAAAGTCAGTGCCAAAGTTGAGGACGGGAGGAGGACAAACACCGTTTATGTCAGAGTGTGTTAAGTCCTTCTCAACAGGAGCTGAAACCAGGTCAAAGCTGCTTCCCAGTACGTGCTCCCTGTGCCCTGTGCTCCTCCCTGCCTGTGGCTGCCCCACGTTCCAGTGCTCAGGTGCTGGGTGTCACTGCCCTTGGCTGGGGGGCCCAAGACAGACTCAGAAACTTGAGCTCGGTCAGATGTTTGGGATTAATAATGAGAGATTGATTTTGCCTGTTTCCTAACGAATCAATACTACGGCTGCACCTGGGGGGCTCAGTCAGTTAAGCGTCCAAATCCTGATTTTGGCTCAGGTCATGATCTCACAGTCATGAGTTTGAGCCCCGTGTTGGGCTCTGTGCTGACCACCCCCACCGTCTCTCAAAATAAATTAATAAAATCAAAAAAATGGATATTTCGGCTGTCCGAGATTTTCTGTGCTACAAACCTCGACGCAGTGTCTGCCCTAATTCCCGCCTCTGTGTGTTTTCCGTCTGTTTCTCATCCCAGCGCCCAAACAGACCAGCCGTCTATCGGCGTTGGGCTGCAAACAGAATCCTGCAGCCTGGGAGCTACAAACAACAGAAATTCGTGTCTCCGGGTTCCGGAGGCCAGTTCTGCGATGGGGGGGCCGGCACGGGTGGGTTGTGTTGAGAGGCAGACGGTGACCTGTCCTTGTGACGTCACGTGGAGCACAGCAGAGGGAGGAACACGGCCTGTTCTGACCCTTCTCAGGGGTCAGAGACCCCCGGGTCTCGGGGGGCCTGTTCTGACCCCCACAGGGCCCCGCCCTTAGCACCTCGTCTAACCCTAACCACCCCCCGAAGCCCTGCCTCCTCAAATCATCTCACCGGAGCTGGAGTTTCAGCACAAATCTTGGGGACACAAACATTCAGGCCCTGGCGGCCTCCAAGCCCGTGCCCCGGCGTCTGTCCGGGAAACGAAGGCACATTGTCCTCTCGCGGCCAGGACAGCTCAGGGCTGCTGTTTGGGGGACGCGGCTGCTGCCGGGAGAGCTGGCCGTTCTCAGAGAGAATGCGGCCTCCGCCACTCTCCCCAAGCCGGCCCGTCTATTTGCAGCACGGGAACGGATGGCTGTGATTTTGCTTGAAACACACACGCACCGCACCTGAGAGCGAAGTCAGACCGCAAGCACGTGCCGTTTCTGCACAGGCAGGACGACAGAGGAAACAGAGGCCGACTCTGTCCCTCCTGAGGACGGGGAGGAGTGCGCTCGGCCTGAGGACAGGGAGGAGGTGAGCTCTGGAGGCTTTCTACGGGGCTGAGCCCAGCCGGGAGCTGGGCGCCGGGAGCTGGGTGCCGGAAGATGCCCGGGCCACGGGCGGGACAGCTTGCTCTGCTGCACTGCAGACCCGAGGTTCAGGAAACCATGCGGGACGGGGCTGGGGAGAGCGCGAGGGCACAGGAGCAATGGGGTCTCCTGGAGACCCTCCGGAGGATGTGCATTTGCAGCCAGCTCCAGGGAGCCGCTACCCCGGGACCCGGAGGTGGGCACCCCTGCCCGGCAGCCCCTCTCCCTGTCCGCCAGGCCCGATGTGTCTGCAGGACGTTCCCAATGCTGGCGGGGCCGTGAGCTCAGTGTGCCGGCCTCACCCACCAGCAAATGCAGAGAGCACGTCCCCACAGGAGCCGGAAGCGCCTCCCATCCCCCCCCCCCCCCGGGAACCGGCTGTCTCCCAGAATCACCCAGCGATCCTTGCAGGCAGCAGATCTGATGGACCCGGGGAGCTTGGGCCACCCCGAGGCCCCACCAGCACCATCAGCGGCCGGTCAGCTCCCAGGCCGCGGGTCCGCACTCCAGCCCGGACGGAGCCCGTCCTGGCCAAGCTGCATCCCCCTGTTGCTTGCTGTTCATCACACCTGTTTGCTAAACGGCCACGTCACCGATGGCACCCTCCACCAGGCCCCCGGCTCCCCGTGCGTCACCCCAGCCCCGTGCAAGCAGTGAACGCTCGTGGACTCACCGCTTCACCCTGCGCAGGGGCTCCACCAGCTCGGTCACCGCGCCCCAACTCCGACCCGGGGCGCAGGGTCCGCTCCCCATTTACACATGAGGAGGCTGAGCGGGCGCAGAGGTCCACCCAGGCAGTGTGCCCGACCTGTGCCATCACCCATCTGTCCCCCTCCCCCCGGCCCCGGGGGCCGGGGGGAGGGGGGCGTCGCCATAGAAACAGGACAAAGGCATTTATCCTCCGCTGAGGTCTCAGAGGCTGTGGTTATACAATAGAAAGATGGGAAAAATAAATGATCCCATTTCCACCTCCAGGAGGACGTGGGCACACGGGCCGCCAGCAGCAGGGGGCTCTGCTTTCGCCTGAGGGAGTCACCCACCTCCCTCTGCAAAGAGCCAGGGGACGGGGTCAGCTCCAAGGATGTCCAGTCTCCTTCAGGTGACTCTGCATCACCCAGGGTGACAGGCAGCATGATCTCTCCTCTGTCACCACCCCTGGGACTGTCCGCCACCAGCAGGAACGGGGCCCCCACTGGTCACCAGCTGACCCATGTCCATCCAGTCCTGAGGGTTTGCCCCTAAATTAGCCGCCGTGGCCCATCCCTGTTCCGTGGCCCATCCCTGTTCCATGGCCCGGGAGCCTATGGACCCCGGGCAGGAGGGTGGGACCCTGGACAGCCAGCGGGGTGGTGGGGACAGAGGAGAAAGTCCCTGCGCCCTATGAAGCGGGCTGAGGGGACCGGGAAGGTGCTCCCGCGAGCCTGGCCCTGGGGCCGCCACCCTGGTGACACCCAGCACGGGGCGGGACGCAGTCTCAGTGGACGCTGTCCCCCCAACCCTCTGGTCCCCCGGGCCGGGGAGCAGTCCTGTCCCCCAGGGGCCAGGTCCGGGCTTGCGTGGAGAGGCCCCCCTCCCGCCTGGCCCGGCGGCTGCCACATCCTCCCAAGTCCTCACGTTTACGCTTTACCATGAGGCCACGACAGGGCCACAGCAGTGGCTCCCAGTCGTGAAGGTCGAGGTGGCCGCTGACCAACAGAGCAGACCCTGCTGGATGGAGACGGGCTTTGGGCAGTTCCAGGACGGGGCTCCGGACGGAGGGTCAGCCCAACCCGGTGGAAAGGCCCAGATGGAGAGGCCCCCGGGGAGCCGGGCAGATGGGGCGTCCCAGCCGCCTCACCGCGGAGACGGCAGCAGGGGCAGCAGAGAGCGTTCAGCCCCTTTGTCTGGGGAGTGAATGCAGTGACCTGGGGCAGTTTCAAAGCCCCGTTTGGGTAGAAGCGCCTCTTGTGAGATGATGGGCTTTTAATGATCACCTTTGACCCTGTCAGCTCAGTGACTAAATGTATGAGACAGAGAGAGAGAGAGACTGGAAGACGGAGAGACAGAGAGAGACAGGGAGAGACAGAGAAAGGGGCAGAGACACGGAGACAGACAGAGACAGACGCAGAAGAGAGAGATGGGGTGGAAAAGAGACAGAGGTGGAGAGACAGAGACAGACAAGAAAGAGGGGGCAGCACGAGGACTGTCTTCGGGAGGCTCAGGGCACCTGGCAGGACCCCTGCCCTCTGGTCCCGGGAGGTGGGGTCTTGCACGTTAGTATTTCCTTCCTCCGCACAGACAGGGAACCAAGGCGGAGAGAAGGGGGGAGGGAGGGAGGGGAAGGGGCGGGTGTCTGCTCGACGACACGGAGCCCTGAGTTCAGTGGATGCATCCATGTGACAACGTTGGACCCAACGAGAGGCTGGAGCAAGAACTGTGGGGGGACCCAAGGCCACGGTCCACTGACCCCCCCCCCCCCACTCCTGTGGCTTTGAGCTGTCACGGTGGTAACAGTGTGAAACGCCCAAAGAGCCCCTAGCAGTTGGTAAAAAGGTACTACCTCTTATGGTTAGTCTGTGTCAGTTTGGGCCAGGGAGCGCTCTGATATTTGGTTAAACGTGATTCTGGGTGTTTCTGTGAGGGTGTTTCTGGATGAGATCAGCATCTGAGTCGGTGAACTGAGTAAAGCAGATTGTTTTTCCCAAAGTGGGTGGGCCTTATCTAATCAGTTGAAGGCCCGAATAGCACAAAAGGGTTGAGTAGGGAGAATCCGTTCTGTCAGCCTGTCTCCAAGCTGGGACATCGGTCTGCCTCCTCCAGGCTTGGACTCAGCTCTCCTGGGTCTCCCACTTGCCAGCTGCAGGTCTTGGGACGTCTCAGCCTCCATAACCACACGAGCCAAATGCTCATAATAAATCTCTTTATATAAAGAGTCCAAATGTGATGTCTCCCCGGGTGGATATTGTCAAAGATGAATGGGGAAGGTCTCTCATGGAAATTCTTAATCCCGGCCCCCTCCCTGTCCAGTCTGCAAACCTTTTCAGGGCTTCTGGGCCCCTTGAAACCTGTTTATTTGCACTCGGGGGTTCCTGGCGGGTGTGAATCTGGAGGTCGGCTCCGAGCCCGGAAGGCTGGGGGAGCACTTCACGTTGTCCGCATACTGCAGAGCACATGCCTGATTCTCTGGCCCCACTGGGCTCAGGGCACATCTTTGCAGGCCATCATGTGTGTGCTGATTAACTCCCTGACCAGCGGCCAAAAGAGGGCCCCCAGGGCTGCAGCTGCCGACCCGTGGCCCCAAGTCCAGCACCTCGAAGGGGACAGAACTGCATTTCCTCCAAGCCTTCCCTGCAGCCAATGTCCACTGACCCGGTGCCCTCCCAAGGGTCTCAGACGTCCAGCTCTGCCCCCGTACAGGTGACCCCTGCCAGCCCTACAGGATGATGGTTCCCCAAGAGACCTCTCCATCCCAAGGGACCTCCAGAAACCCCGAGGTTCCGGAGAGTCAGAACTGGGGTTCGGAGTCCGGCTTCCCAAGGGGGCTAGGTCTCCACACTGTGAGTGTCTGGGGGGCTGTGACCATGGCTCCTCCTGGCAGGTCCTTCCAGCGGAGAGAGGGACAGGAGAGTGTCCTCACAGGTCAGCCTAACGGTGTAGAGGCTCAGCTCTGCCAATGCTGGAAGTTGGGGAGGGAGGAGGGGCTTCCTCTAAGAGCCCGGCGTTCCGCCCGGAGGTGCATTCCTGTAAAGACGCCCTTCTCCCTGCAGGGGCCGCCCAGGGAAGGGGCACACGCTCGGGCTTCCCCTGGACTCCAAGGTGTTTCCCTGCCAGGACTCATCACTTCAAAATGATTCTGCTGGTTCAGCTACATTTAGAACACTGAAGGTACACACAGCAGACTGGTGGCCTGGGGACATAGGTGTGTTTTAATTTGTCTGCAAAACTGGGGCATTTAAAGTTCAAATGCAGGCTTTCAGCTTTTTAGCTTCAGTTTAAACTTAGAAGGTGGCCTCACGGGGCAGGCATCCCTCTGGGCCATGGCCAACAACTTCCTTTCTGTGGGCAGGATCTCTTAAGCTCCCGTGGCCCCCACCCCCTTGGTCCCCTCACGCATCATGGTGTGAAAAGCACTAAGGTTCAGAGGAAAGAAAAGTCTAGGTCCTTCAAGAATTTGTGTCTGGAGAAGGCTGCTTGGTCAGGGGTTCAGAAAAGAGAAGACTCCGGGTTAATTGACCGTTGGCATTGCAGAGGGGAGAGTAGGTCAGACATGTACCTGAAGGCTCACCTGGGCTCTTGTGACCTCAGACTGCCTCTGACAACAAGCCCGGGCCCTGCTGGCACCTACAGCACTTTCGTGAGGACTAGAAAAAGCCACCTGCGCCAGGGGACACCTAGATACCTGGCCAGTGGACCATGGGCTCCTCCTCAGCCCCCTCCAGCCCCCTCCTGGGCATCTTGAGCAGTGTGCAACCTGCACTACCAGGCAGGGTGGCCCTGACTCAGCCCTTGCAAAACGGGTTTGAAGCAGCTTTAAAGCTGAAATGTATTTACCCAGCACTTTCTTCTAGAAATTCATCCCAGGGAAGTAATCAGAGGTATGTGCCAAGATTTATGATCATAGCAGTGTTGTTTATAATGGTGGAAAAATTGGAGACAATCTAAATGTTTAAAAATAGGGATCCATTAAGTAAATTATTGGGCAATATTCTCAGAGCATCCGAAGCATGCATTAAAAATACTGCTGTAATGTGCACAAGGACGTCTGTGCAAGGCTATTCATTGCAGGCTTATTTGTTGTAACAAAAGGCTGAAATAAACGTTTGTTGATAAGGAACCACCTGCATTGTGGGCCATCTGCACGATGGGGACCCTGCAGTCTCTCCCCGGCGAGGGTGCGGCGGCCGTAACGATGAGGAAGAATCCCTGAGATATTTGTTCATCTAAGAAAGGAAAGTCATATGATAGAAAACACATATGTGTGCTACCATCTGGGGATGTAAGCACATGTGTGTGCACGTGCGTGTATACTGTGCATATGTATGTGTACCGCGTTCATGTATGTTCTTGTATGTGCTTATTTATGGTCAAGTATCTGTGAAAAGACCATTTACTTTTTTTAAGTTTATTTATTTATTTTGAGGGAGAGAGAGAGAGTAGGGGAGGGACAGAGAGAGAGGGAGACAGAGAATCCCAAGCGGTCTCCAAGCTGTCAGCACGGAGCCCGACGTAGGGCTTGAACTCATGAGCCATGAGATCATGACCTGAGCCTAAATCAGGAGTCGGACGCTTAACCGACTGAGCCACCCAGACGCCCCCTGAAAAGACCCTTTAGAACAGGGTGACAAGCGACCTATGGTGAGGACAACAGGGAGATTCTGTGGTCAAAGTAACAGAAAAACACTTTTTTCTCCTACCAGATCTGCTTTCATATTCTGTACTTCTAACTTTTAACCGTGGACGTGTCTTCTTTTGGTGAGATAAAAGATAAAGGTCCACACTCTGGTGCACGGACACACATTCCCCTGGGGTACAGGGACTTGGCCTCGCGGGAGACGCTCCACTCTGCCGGCACGCCACTCTCGCCTCCCCGTCGAAAACACAGCTTTGGGGGATCTCAGCTCCTCACCTCTGACTGCGATCCCAAGCCCCACCCATATGCACTTACACATTTTCTAAGAAACGTTTTCTTGCACACGTGCTTGACGTTTACTGAAGACAGAGCTGACTAGCTTTACCCGGAGCTTCAGGGAGTCTCTAGGGGCAGCAGAGACCAAAGAGATAGATCGTTCTAGTCTGGCCTTGAGCTCTTTCAGGTGGTCTGTGTGTCCTGGTGTGCATGTATGTGTGTGTGCGTGTGCCTGTGTGTGCACATCAGTGCATGTGTGTGCATCACTGTGTGCGTGTGCATCTGTGTGCATGCACATGTGTGCCTGTATGTACACATCTCTGTGTGGGTGCCTGTGTGCATCTGTGTGTATGTGTGTGTGCGTGCTTTGGTGTGTGCGTGTGCATCGGTGTGGACGCACATGTGTGCCTGTGTGTACACATCTGTGTGTGCTTACATGTGTGTGCCTGTGTGCATACGTGTGCACTGGTATGTACAAGCGCGTGTGTGCATCAGTGTGTGAGTGTGCATCTGTGTACATGCACATGTGTGCCTGTGTGTACACATCTGTGTGTGCATGCATGTGCCCACACGTGTGTGCCTGTGTGTGCATACGTGTGCACAGGTATGTACAAGTGCATGTGTGCGTGTGTGTGCATCTGTATGTGTGCATGCATGCATCAGTGTGTGCATGTGCGTTGGTATACACACACATGCATGCCTGTGTGTACACGTCTGTGTATGTTCCCACATGTGTGTGCCTGTGTATGCATACATGTGCACCTGTATGTACAAGCATGTGTGTGCGTCGGTGTGTGTGTGCATGTGTGCATCAGTGTGTGTATGTGCATTGGTGTGCAAGCACATGTGTGCCTGTGTGTACGCATCTCTGTGTGTGCATGTGTGCCCACGTGTGTGCACACTTGTGCACCTGTATGTATAGGCATGTGTGTACATCAGTGTGCGCACGTGCGTGTGTGTGTTCACACTTCCTTACTCTCAGGCCCCACCCAATACTCCGCACTCACCTTCTGTGTTTCCCGCCCCAGCCCCAGAATTAGCCATCTCTCTAGGAGCCCCGGCCGCTGGCCCTCGTAGACCGATAGACGCACAAGCCTAGTCCCTCCTTCCTGCCCTGGGAGGGAAGTGGCCCCTCGCCGACTTTAGGGTCAGAGAAACCGAGGCCGTATTTCCTACATCCCCTAAATGGCAATGGGTTGCTGCATCCCCAAATGGACATGATGCTCTCAGACTCTGCCTTTCATGCAAACAAGTGAGGGCCAGCCTGTAGGGAGGGTCAGGGAGGGATGGGGCTGGGAGGGCCACTTACAGAGGGCGGGGCAGGGAGGAGAGGGGCGGGGAGGAGGGGCTTGGGCACTGGGGAGTGTGAGCCTGCAGGGCTGGAGAAGCACCCTCCATCTGGAAGGTCCTCTCAGTTGGTGTTTGGACCAGGATTTCCGGACATATTTCATCAGACGTCAGTTTGTGGCTGTGCATCTGGGGTCAGATCCTGAGAAGTGGGGTTTGCAGGTCCCTGAGCAGAAGGTGTGTGGCTAAGAAAGAGCAGGGCAGTGTCCTCGCGTGGTCCCAGGCCCCAAGGAGCTGACACGTGGCAGGCATCAGGGGATGGCCAATCACGGTGCAGTTCAGGAGGGGACAAAGTCCCCGTCCTGATCCCCTCAGGGACACCCTCCTGGGCAGGAGTAAAACCCGGGCAGCGCCCTAGGCAGCAGGATATTCCTCCAACCCACTTCTATAAATGGGCATCGTCCCTTCTTAGAAGATTAGTGGTTCTAAAAATGTTGATATATTAAATACACAAATACGTAACGTGCCTACGTTATGTATAGTATCTCATGCACTATATAAATGTGGATCTATGTTATATACTTATATAATATATTTTACATTTTTAATGACATAAATATACATGTTATATAAATATTTGGTCTATGTTGTTGCGTAGGATAGTCTGCTAACTAGAAACGTGTCTTTAACTCAATCAGAAGAATATTCTACCACTTGGAGCTCTTTAGACACGAACTTTAGTTTGTTTCAACTTCACATGTACATACACAGTTCCCGAAAGTGTAAAGTGTAACCGAGCAGTGGGCAAGGCGCTTTCCAGCATCAGAGCCCTGAGTGGGCGCAGCGAAGGCAGAAATAGGAGTCAGACATCTGGGGGGAAGCCCAGAAATTTCCCTGCTGTCTCTTTAGATGGCCCACTCGGATGGCCCATCGCGAGACCTCGAATCTCACTAGGGGCACTGAGGACGGTGATGTCCCGGTTTCATTTTACAATGTCGATGTGTGCGCTACCCGGGGCATCAGATCCCACAGCCGTGTTTGTATTTTAACTAAAATACTCCACGGATGGGGTGGAGACGAGGTGGATGGGCAGGTCAGTAGTTGGAGACACAGCACGAGGGCCCTGGGGGGAGGGGCTCCCCCAGGTTCAGGCCCCGCCCCTGACAGGCAGCACCCGCAGTGGGGGCTGGGGGCAGCCCATCTCCAGGTCCTTTCTGCTGACACACGAGGGGCGGGGGATGGGCCAGGCCCCCTGCCAGATGCTCCCCGGACACCTCCTCCAGGAACCCCACAGACACCCACAGGGCAGGCGCTGTCCTCGCTCCCCGCCCGCCCGCCCGGTGGGGAAACCGAGGCCTGGACCTGCCCTGGGCTACACCTGCTGAGCCCGGAGGCCCCTCCCCGACGCGCGGCAGGCAGCAGAAAATGAGCAAGGGCCGCCCAGACCCCCTCTGCTCCGCGCTGTCCAACAGCAGCCCCTGGCACTTCCCGAACCAGATAAATTAACTGAATCTTCCAGAGACTCCGCGAACCTGCATCATCTCCGCTTTCCTCCTAAACTTTAACAGCTTCCATGCAATTAATTAGCAGGACGAAGCGCAGCATCAGAAGCCTCTCTGGTCGCCCGCTTCCTCCCCCACCTTGGAGAGCCTCAGCATTTGCCTGTCAGCCCCTAATCACCGCCAGTCTCGCTCATTAGCAAGCGTCCTTGGGCTGTGCCTGTCCTGCTGCTCCCGGTGAGCTCAGCAGTCACTCAGAGGCCAGCCCAGGGTGACCTGGACAGAAGGGACGGGCAGCCCAGGACGTGGCGGGACGGCGACCTTGCGGGTGCGTGAAGGTGAGCTCAGCCCTCCTCCCGGGGCAGGGGTCCTTGCGCCCTTCTCCTGGAATCAGGTCCGTTTGGAACCTGCGGGCTCCCGAGGAGGGAAAGCTTGCGGGCGTCCTGGGGCTGGGGGGTGGCAGCCCCCGTGTCCCCAAGAGGAATGTGGACACCCGGTGGGACGGCTCCACGGGGGTCCTGGAGGGCAGCCAAGCCAGGCGGGTCCTTCCTCTTCAAGGAACAGCAGCTGGTTTACCTGGGGGCCCTCGCCCCTACTCTGGCCCTGTGGTCTGGTGGGGCCGACTCTGCCCCCAGCCCCAGGTGAGGGCATGTCACTCCGGCCCTTTCCCCCCAGAACATTCCATCCCATGGCCAGGGGGATGAATTCGGGGGTGGCAGGCGGCTGGATCTGCTGAGAGGACAGAGCGCGTTTCAGTCGAGGTCACACGGAGGAGATGCTGGCCTGGGGGGGACGTGGGCACAGGAATCCTGAGAGGTCAGGCCCTGCTGCCAGGGCTTGAGCTACTGGATCAAGCTGTGCCTGAAGCTGCCCCATCCCGAGGTTGCCATGACTTTCCCCTTTGTGCCCGGGCCTGTCTGGTTTCGTTCTGCCGGGTCCCTAGCCCACCTGTGTGACATCAGGACCCGCTCCCCATCGGACACCTGGTCCCCCAAATCTCTAGGAGCCTTTAGAGTGTTCCTCGTGACTCACTAAGTCCTGCTGCTCTGAGCCGGCTCCGCCACAGACACCACGCCGGGGCCCGAGGCCACAAACATCCTGCCGCTCCCAGCCACGGCCCCCTCACCACTGCCACGGCCCGGGGAGGGGCCCCCCAGCCGGACCTCGGGGCGCCCGGAGCTCAGGGCCTGCAGGGGTCAGGAGGAGAGGAGGCCCGTCCAGCCTGTGGTGAGGACGGGTCGACAACCGTGCGGAAGGAGGGCAGAGGGGTCGTGGGCCAGGCTCCGTCTCAGGGCTCCTCACACCTGGGGGGACAGGACACAGACAACACTGAGACGGGCGCGGGTGGGGCTGGGGGAGAAGGCTGGTGCCCACCCCGTGGCCTCAGGGGGTCCGCGTCCAACTCCAGTCTTCAGAGGAGGCGGCCCAGGGCGTCAGGTCTGCAGGGGCCCCGCGTCGCGATGGGGGCTCCCCAGCGGTGTGAGCACCGAGTCCTGCCCTGAGCGCGGCGCACCTGAAACCCGGGAGGTTTGGAGCCCGCGCGGACCCCGAGGGAGGCGGCAGCCGGCTGGTCCTGTGAGCCCCGTGGGCTCAGAGCGGCGGGAGGGCTCAGTCTGCAGAGAGAACGTGTGCCCCTGTCATCACTGACCCCGGGGGAAGCCGCGGGCGCTCTGGGGCGCCCCGTGCCAGGCGCGGTCTCACTGGGCCCCGCGTGCTCGCTCCCTCGTCCCCAGAGCAGCGCCGGAGGCTCCTGCTGGGATTCTCGTCCCATCTCACAGGCGAGGAGACTGAGGCCCAGCGAAGCCGAGTGGCCCCGCCGTCCCCAGCTGGTCCGGGAGGGGTCGGACTGGCTGCCGGCAGAGTCCCTTCCCGGCCCCACACCCATGGGCCCTCGGGGCCGCCGCCCCCACCACCTCCCGAGGGGCCGGGCGCCTGGACCAGCACTTTCCAGCTGGGAAGGAATGTGGCTGCCACCTCCTGCCTGGGGGCGCGTGTCACTGTCATCGGCACCCCGCGCACAGCTGGGCCTGTCTCTGACGCGCCTGGATTCTGCTGAGTCTTGTCGTAGGCGCCCTGGTTCGGGGAGCCGGGGGCCCGGCCCTGCCCTTGGGAGGCTCGTGGCCTCCCCCAGGGGACAGAGGAGGTGGGGGCACCGAGGGCGGTTATGACGGGGCGACCTCAGGGAAGGAGGGGCTTGGACTCCCCACACGGCAGCGGGGAGCCACGGAAGGTTGTAGAGGAAGGGCGTTGTGCCCCGGGGTCCCCAGGGAGCCTCCTCGGTGGTGCTGAGGCCTCTGCCATGTCCACGTCACAGCTGTGCCCTCCAACCCTCCATGCCCACATCTGTCACCTTTGCCCTGAGTGAGGGGACAGCTGCCACGAGGGCCACAGGGCGGATGGGCCGTGCTGCAAAGAGCGTCATTCAGGCCCGATGCTGGCGGCCAGAGGCTGGAGCTAGAAATAGACCGGCAGTGACCCCACACAGCGCGGGCCATCGACCGCGTTCCCGGGTCACCCTTCCTGCCCCCGTGGGAGGAGATCCCGGGCTGGGGCAGGCTGCTCCCCAACAAGGCCGCCTTGTGTGGCTGTCTGAGGGCCTTTCATAGGAGGCCCAGCTGCAGCCCCTCCCCTCGAGCGCCCCCTGGTCCCTGACCCGGCCCCGCCGGGAGGGGAGCAGACCGCGGTGGCCGGAGGGGGCCCTGGGAACGAGCCAGCCCCGCAGGGACCCCACAGCGGCCCGGCCCCTCCTCCCAGACGCAGACCTGTGGCGGTGACCCGGGGCTTTCCCACTGCACAGTCAGGGGCCTGCTGTGCTGGAGAAGCGTGAGTCGGGGGACCGTGGCCGGGGGCTCCCGCTGCTGCTGGCCGTGGCCGTGCCCGTGGGATCAAGTGCTGGGGACACCGTGTGTCCGTGTCGGCACGTGCCCCTCCGCCCTGACCTCCCCGGGATGGAGGCGGGGGGGTGGGTTCTGTTCAGGGAGCACCGTGCACAGCAGGTTGACCGCTTGGGGCCCGAGGCGAGCCGCCCCCTCCCAGGAGGGCCCCCTCCAGTGCCCCCCAAGGAGCCCCGTGAGGCAGCAGACCCAGGCCCGGCTGGGATGGGGTCTCAGGTCCCCCTGTGCCCCGAACCCACTGCCGGCTCACCCCGCGCATCAGAGGGCAGAGCTCCACGGACACAGGGTCACTCTGGGGCCACACTCCACACCATCCTGCCCGCCCTCGCCCGACACACCCCGGTTCAAACGCATCCGGGCATTGCCCCCGTTCCGGTGGACAGACTGACTGAGTGAGTGAGTGACCAGTGACAGGCTGGCCCACGTTTTGACGGCTCTGAGTACAGCCTGGGGCTTCGCCAGGGATGAGCTAATGGGGGCCACACTGTACATGTGCCCGTGTGTCCCCAGAGCTGCCTGAGGTCGCTATGTTCCTCTCACGGCCTGTCCAGCCTTACTGCCAGCATCAGCAGCTCCCAGTTCCTCGTCCAAGAAGGTCCTGGAACATTCCGCCGAGCCCTCCGCTCTCTGAAATGAACGGGCCGTGTCCTATGGCTGCAAACCCTCCAGTTTGGGGAAAAGCAGGCTCCTGACTGTCGTCGAGATGAGACTTGATGAGCTCCGGGCATCCATGGGGAGCCCCTTCCCAGAGGCAGGGGATCGGAGGTGCCCAGGACGGCGAGCTCTGCAGCTGTCCAGATGTTCGATGGCGGGTTCCTGCAGAGGAACCAGAGACCGTCCCCACCCAGAGGGGCCTGGCTTCTCCGAGGCTTGTGGCAGGTGGCAGGTGTGGAACAACTCAGTGAGAGGAAACAGTCCTTTCAAACAGGATTATGCAGACGGCACAGGGGTGACGGTGTTTCCTGCAGCAGGGGTGTGTTCGTGTATGTGTGTGTGCGTGTGCTCACGTGTGTGCTCGTGTATGCACACGCATGTGTTCATATATCCGTGTGTCTCTGTGCGTGTGCACATGTGTGTGTGTCTGTCCACGTGCTCATTTGTATGTGTGTGCAAGTGAGTATCTCTGTGTGCACGTGTGTGCGCACGCTTGTGAACGCACGTGCAGGTACATCCCCGGACGCCTGTGCTCGTGTGTGTATGTGTCCTGTGTGTGCACGTGTGCACGTGTGTGTTGTGCGTCTGCTCTGTGCACCCCCTGAGCCAGGAGACAGCAGGCAGAGAGCTGGCTGTGTTGTCTTTCCCGGGGACTCTGGCCCCCAAGCTGAGCTGGCCCCTGGCACTGACCTTGGGGCTTTCACACCCATCCCTCCCGGGCCCGGAACCCTCCCCGTCTCCTCCCCGGGCCTCATGCTGGAGCGGCACAGCAGGCCTGCTCTGAATGGACCCTGAGCAGAGTGGAGGTGGAGGGTCCGCAGCCCATCTGCACTTTCGGGGGCCCAGTCCTGATGCGCTGCCCCCCCCCCAACCTCCGCTATGATGAGGACACAGCCTGGTGAACGCAAGTTCAGCCCCTGCTCGCAGGCACTGAGAGCCTCTTCCTGGGAGGTGTTTGTATGTTCTCCTCAAAACCGTCAGTGTAGACACGGTTCCTCGGGTCGAGCGGGAAGGACACAGAGCCGGTCCTCACTGTCCTCACTGGATCCTGATCGGGGACGGGCTGCGCACAGGGAGGGAGGGGGGACCGCTGCTGCCTTTGGAGCCTGGTGAGCACTTGATGGGGAGCGAGGCCCTGCGGGCGGCAGAGCGGGATCCCGCCTCCCAGCGTCGCACACCCCCTTCTGTTGGGAGAGCGGTCTCCCTCCCGAGGCTGACTTGGCGGGGCCCTCACCTGGCGTCAGATTGGAAGCCTCCAGAAGGCCTGGTGAATAATGCGGATCCCCGGGTCCCAGCCCCGACTCCCAGCGCAGAGAACAGAGTGGGGGAGAGCCAGATGCTTGCATGGAACCGGCTCCCAGGTCGCTCATGGGCCCGGAGCGTGGGGACCCGTGCGCGGGCACGAGCTGGCCATGTGCGTGCCGTTGAAGTGCTCATTCATTCGTTCACTCACTCACTCACTCGCTCACTCATCAGATCCTTCGTCCAGGACTCACTGGCGACAGAGCGGTGGGTGAGCAGACCCGGGCCCCGTGATCGTGGCGCTCACATTGTGACGGGGGCCGTGCAGGAAGCAGACGACACAGAAGGGTTGCCTGTGTGTGTGTGTGGCGGGGGGCGGGGGGTGACTGAAGGCCGAGGGCCGGGACCAGGGGCGATATGCCAAACGGCAAAGCTCAGGAGGTCCGTGAGGGACCACGTGCGGGAATCTAGTGGCCACCGGAAGTTCCCGAGGCCTCACCGGGAGCACAGCTAAATTGCTTTTCAGGCCGCTGGTCCGTGAAGGCAAGATGCG
This sequence comes from Panthera leo, assembly GCF_018350215.1. NCBI lineage: Eukaryota > Metazoa > Chordata > Mammalia > Carnivora > Felidae > Panthera > Panthera leo. The sequence continues at coordinate 1,375,200 of NC_056690.1, read as the reverse complement.
GAACGGACCCTTTGAAGGCCTTTCCGTCCTGAGAGGCTGCCGCATGGCCAGGGGGCCGTTCTGAACGCCAAATGCTGCTGCATCAGCCAACACACCATCATTATTAATTATGGATGCTTCTAGAATTAGAATTTCTCCTGCACGGTTGGGCCCATCACATGTACACGGCGGCACAAAGGACCCAGCAAATCGGAGGCAATGGGGACCCGCCCTGAGGGGCGCATGGGACAAGCACCTGCCGGACGAGCCCACCCTCACCCCGTCCCTGGGACTCCGACAATCTGAGCCCCAGGCCCTCCCCGAAGGATTCCAAAAGAGGAGATCTATGCATTTGTAACCCAGGGGACCCATTCCATCATCAGGACAGGCTCGCTGAGACCCACTGTGTGCCTGTAACTCAGCGGACCCATTCTGTCATCAGGCCACGCTCGCTGAGACCCACTGTGTGCTTGTAACTCAGGGGACCCATTCTGTCATCAGGCCACGCTCGCTGAGACCCACTGTGTGCTTATAACCAGCGGAGACATTCCGTAATCAGGATGTGCTCCCTAGACCTACTGTGTGGTTGTAACCAGGGGACCCATTCTGTCATCAGGACATGCTCACTGAGACCTACTGTGTGCTTTAACCCAGGGACCCATTCTGTCATCAGGGCTCATGCGTGAGACCCACTGTGTGCTTGTAACCAGGGGAGACATTCCGTAATCAGGATGTGCTCCCTAGACCTACTGTGTGCTTGTAACCAGGGGACCCATTCCGTCATCAGGACAGGACATGCCTACTGAGACCCACTGTGTGCTTTAACCCAGGGGACCCATCTGTCATCAGGACTCACTCACTGAGACCCACTGTGTGCTTGTAACCAGGGGACCAATTCTGTCATCAGGACATGCTCACTGAGACATTGTGTGCCTGTAACCAGGGGACCCATTCTGTCATCAGGACTCACTTGCTGAGACCCACTGTGTGCTTGTAGCCAAGGGACACATTCCATCATCAGGATGTGCTCGCTAGACCTACTGTGTGCTTGTAACCCAGGGGACCCATCTGTCATCAGGGCTCACTCACTGAGACCCACTGTGTGCGTGTAACCCAGGGGACCCATTTTGTCTTCAGGACACCCTCGCTGAGACCCACTGTGTGCTTGTAACCAGGAGACACATTCTGTCATCAGGATATGCTCTCTGAGACCTACTGTGTGCTTTTAGTCCAGGGGACCCATTCTGTCATCAGGACGTGCTCGCTAGACCTACTGTGTGGTTGTTACCCAGGGGACCCATTCCATCATCAGGACACACTTGCTGAGACCCACTGTGTGCGTGTAACCCAGGGGACCCATTATGTCTTCAGGACTTGCTCACTGAGACCTACTGTGTGCTTGTAGCCAAGGGGACCCATTATGTCATCAGGACACACTCGCTGAGACCCACTGTGTGCTTGTAACCCAGGGGACCCGTTCCATCATCAGGACACGCTTGTCGAGACCCACTGTGTGCTTTAATCCAGCGGACCTATTGTGTCATCAGGACACGCTCAGTCCCCTGTAACTGTCCCCTGTAACCCAGGGGACCCATTCTGTCATCAGGCCTCACTCTCTGAGACCTACTGTGTGCTTGTAACCAGGGGACCCATTCCGTCATCAGGACGTGCTCGCCGAGACCCACTGTGTGCCTGTAACCCAGGGGACCCATTCCGTCATCAGGACGTGCTCGCTGAGACCCACTGTGTGCCTGTAACCCAGGGGACCCATTCCGTCATCAGGACGTGCTCGCCGAGACCCACTGTGTGCCTGTAACCCAGGGGACCCATTCCATCATCAGGACACACTTGTTGAGACCCACTGTGTGCCTGTAACCCAGGGGACCCATTCCGTCATCAGGACGTGCTCGCTGAGACCCACTGTGTGCCTGTAACCCAGGGGTCCCATTCCGTCATCAGGACGTGCTCGCTGAGACCCACTGTGTGCCTGTAACCCAGGGGACCCATTCCATCATCAGGACATGCTCGCTAGACCTACTGTGTGCTTGTAACCCAGGGGACCCATTCCATCATCAGGACACACTTGTTGAGACCCACTGTGTGCCTGTAACCCAGGGGTCCCATTCTGTCATCAGGACGTGCTCACTGAGACCCACTGTGTGCCTGTAACCCAGGGGTCCCATTCTGTCATCAGGACGTGCTCACTGAGACCCACTGTGTGCCTGTAACCCAGGGGACCCATTCCGTCATCAGGACGTGCTCACTGAGACCCACTGTGTGCCTGTAACCCAGGGGACCCATTCCGTCATCAGGACGTGCTCGCTGAGACCCACTGTGTGCTTGTAACCCAGGGGACCCATTCCGTCATCAGGACATGCTCGCTAGACCTACTGTGTGCTTGTAACCCAGGGGACCCATTCCATCATCAGGACACACTTGTTGAGACCCACTGTGTGCCTGTAACCCAGGGGACCCATTCCGTCATCAGGACACACTTGTTGAGACCCACTGTGTGCCTGTAACCCAGGGGTCCCATTCTGTCATCAGGACGTGCTCGCCGAGACCCACTGTGTGCCTGTAACCCAGGGGACCCATTCCGTCATCAGGACGTGCTCGCTGAGACCCACTGTGTGCCTGTAACCCAGGGGTCCCATTCCGTCATCAGGACGTGCTCGCCGAGACCCACTGTGTGCCTGTAACCCAGGGGTCCCATTCTGTCATCAGGACGTGCTCACTGAGACCCACTGTGTGCTTTAACCCAGCAGACCTATTATGTCATCAGGACACACTCAGTGAGACCCACTGTGTGCTTGTAACCCAGGGGACCCATTCCATCATCAGGACACACTCAGTGAGACCCACTGTGTGCCTGTAACCCAGGGGACGCATTCCGTCATCAGGACGTGCTCGCTGAGACCCACTGTGTGCTTGTAACCCAGGGGACCCATTCCATCATCAGGACACACTTGTTGAGACCCACTGTGTGCCTGTAACCCAGGGGACCCATTCCGTCATCAGGACGTGCTCGCTGAGACCCACTGTGTGCCTGTAACCCAGGGGTCCCATTCCGTCATCAGGATGTGCTCGCTGAGACCCACTGTGTGCCTGTAACCCAGGGGACCCATTCCATCATCAGGGCTCACTCTCTGAGACCCACTGTGTGCCTGTAACCCAGGGGACCCATTCCGTCATCAGGACGTGCTCGCCGAGACCCACTGTGTGCCTGTAACCCAGGGGACCCATTCCGTCATCAGGACGTGCTCGCTGAGACCCACTGTGTGCCTGTAACCCAGGGGTCCCATTCTGTCATCAGGACGTGCTCGCTGAGACCCACTGTGTGCTTGTAACCCAGGGGACCCATTCCATCATCAGGACACACTTGTTGAGACCCACTGTGTGCCTGTAACCCAGGGGACCCATTCCGTCATCAGGACGTGCTCGCCGAGACCCACTGTGTGCCTGTAACCCAGGGGTCCCATTCCGTCATCAGGACGTGCTCGCTGAGACCCACTGTGTGCTTGTAACCCAGGGGTCCCATTCCGTCATCAGGACGTGCTCGCTGAGACCCACTGTGTGCCTGTAACCCAGGGGACCCATTCCATCATCAGGACACACTTGTTGAGACCCACTGTGTGCCTGTAACCCAGGGGACCCATCTGTCATCAGGAATCACTCGCCGAGACCCACTGTGTGCTTGTAACCAGGGGAGACATTCCGTCATCAGCATGTGCTCCCTAGACCCACTGTGTGCTTGTAACCAGGGGACTCATCCCGTCATCAGGACATGCTCACTAGACCTACTGTGTGCTTGTAGCTAGGGGACCCATTCCATCATCAGGACACACTCACTGAGACTCACTGTGTGCCTGTAACCAGGGGACCCATTCTGTCCTTAGGACTCACTTGCTGAGACCCACTGTGTGCTTGTAACCAGGTGAGACATTCCGTCATCAGCATGTGCTCCCTAGACCTACTGTGTGCTTGTAACCCAGGGGACCCATTCTGTCATCAAGACCCACTTGCTGAGACCTACTGTGTGCTTGTAGTCCAGGGGACCCATTCTGTCATCAGGACGTGCTCGCTAGACCTACTGTGTGCTTGTAACCCAGGGGACCCATTCCATCATCAGGGCTCACTCTCTGAGACCCACTGTGTGCATGTAACCCAGGGGACCCATTCCATCATCAGGACACACTTGTTGAGACCCACTGTGTGCTTGTAACTCAGGGGACCCATTATGTCTTCAGGACTCGCTCGCTGAGACCTACTGTGTGCTTGTAGCCAAGGGGACCCTTTATGTTGTCAGGACACACTCACTGAGACCCACTGTGTGCTTGTAACCCAGGGGACCCGTTCCATCATCAGGACACGCTTGTCGAGACCCACTGTGTGCTTTAACCCAGCAGACCTATTATGTCATCAGGACACGCTCAGTGAGACCCACTGTGTGCCTGTAACCCAGGGGACCCATTCCGTCATCAGGACGTGCTCGCTGAGACCCACTGTGTGCCTGTAACCCAGGGGACCCATTCCGTCATCAGGACGTGCTCGCCGAGACCCACTGTGTGCCTGTAACCCAGGGGACCCATTCTGTCATCAGGACACGCTCACTGAGACCCACTGTGTGCCTGTAACCCAGGGGACCCATTCTGTCATCAGGACGTGCTCGCTGAGACCCACCGTGTGCCTGTAACCCAGGGGTCCCATTCCGTCATCAGGACGTGCTCGCTGAGACCCACTGTGTGCCTGTAACCCAGGGGACCCATTCCATCATCAGGACACACTTGTTGAGACCCACTGTGTGCCTGTAACCCAGGGGACCCATTCCGTCATCAGGACGTGCTCGCCGAGACCCACCGTGTGCCTGTAACCCAGGGGTCCCATTCCGTCATCAGGACACACTTGTTGAGACCCACTGTGTGCCTGTAACCCAGGGGACCCATTCCGTCATCAGGACGTGCTCGCTGAGACCCACCGTGTGCCTGTAACCCAGGGGTCCCATTCCGTCATCAGGACGTGCTCGCTGAGACCCACTGTGTGCCGGCACTGTGCCAGGCGGGGCGGACGGCAGTGCGCGGGGCAGGACCGTGTCCTGGAGCGGTCGGGAGCACTGGGGTCTCAGGGACTCCTACACTCTGCCTGTCACAGCAGAACGCATGTGGGCGCATCCTCCCGGGTGGGGAAGCCTCGGAGGACGGGGTCGGGGAGGGAGTCTCGAGTTTGCTTCGAGCCCGGTTTGCCGTCACGGGTCCCGACGCGGGTTCAGCGGCCGCCAGGGCCTTGGATGGGGCCGTGTGTCCTCGGGGTGGAATCGCTCAGGACTCCGGTCACGCGCCACGGAGTAACGCGGGGAGATAGCCCCTTCCGCGTCCCGCCACCGGGGGGGCTGGCGGTGCCGGCGGGCAGAGCCCACATGGTGCAGATTTGGACCACACGTGTCGTGATCCGCGGGGGAGGAGAAGCGTGGGCGGAGCCTGTTTCGGGGAAGGGCGCCGCCCACCTGCCGCTCAGGCCCCGGAGAGGCCGCCAGGGGCTGGGCCGCCACTTGCCCACGAGCGAGCGGGCTTTCTCCGGTGGGCCGGCTCTGGGGCGGGCGCTGGTGCCGGTGCTGGCGCCGGTGCTGGTGCTGGTGGTGTGCCGTTCACCTCCAGGCCCCCAGCTCCCGGGAGAGGCAGCTGTTCTCTGGCTCCACTCACTTGCCTGCCAGGGACGTGCTTCCTGGGAAAGGCCAGCTTCCGCGAACACCCAGACTGTGAGTGGGTCTGCCCACCTGCTGACGGGGACACGCTGAACGTGCAAGAACACAGTCAGTGGTGGCCTCAGGTGCGGAAGGAGGAAACAGAAACACATCTCTCTCCCTCTTTCTGCAATTGCTTGATTTGAACACCAGTGCATCTCTTCTCTGAGGGCAGCTCGGAGAATAAGTGCTGGAGGAAATTTCGTTTAATTTTGCTTGAATCTTAGGGAATTCTGGTGGCTAGCTTGGAGCTCCACACTAAATTACACGAAGGGGCTTCTTCCGGACCTACTGTCTACACAGAAGTCACAAAGCACTTGCGTCCCCACCCCTGGTGTGAATTAGCTCAGCCTGCAGCTCAGACAGCAGCACCGGCCACGGGATTTCCCTGTGGCTTCTCCCTGGAGACCTGGCGGCCAGCAGCGGGGACACCGCAGTCCGCAGAGCACAGGCCCAGGCCCACGGTGTGCCGGGCAAGCGGAGCAGGCCAGCCGCCGTCCTATCTGAACAGACTCTTCCTGTAGGGGTCCTGGGCTGTTTGTCCCTTAGATGTGAGCCTCCACCAGCCCTGCGCGGTCACCGTGGACAGTGACTCAGCGTGGGAGGGAGGCCCAGCAGGGAGAGGGGGAAGGGAGTCCCGGAGGACCCTGGAGCCCCAGGGACGCTGGGCTAAGCCGAAGGGTCCGGTCAGGGGAGGGAGATCCACCAGGGGACAGAGAAGGACGAGGGCACCCGGCTGGGAGGGGACAGGGCAGAGGGCTCCAGGATGCGCGATGTCTAGAGAGGAGAGCTGGTGGACACTGTGAGGTCCCTGGGAAGTCCCTCCTGACGGCACCTGGTCAGTTTCTCAGAGAAGGAAGGCTCCCCCCTCTCGCCAGCGAGGGCTCCGGCTTCCCTGGGAGGATCTGCTGGTTTCTGGCCCCGAGAGCTCCAGACCCCGAATGTGCTGTCCCCTGTTCCCCTGTCTCCTCACCCCCTTTGCTTCATCAGCTTGGGTTAACGCCTATCACCGTCTCCTTGCGTCTTTCTAGCGGGTGTTCAGGACCCGGGCGGTGGGCTCAGCCGGCATCTGGGGCCGGGAGTTCTGACTCCCGGGAGACCTGGGGGTGTAGACCCTCACGGTCCACACCCGGGTATCAGGCGTGAGTGGGAGTGGCTGACGACCGGCTGCTGACGCTCCTCAGCCTCGGGTCTGCGTGTGAGTCACCGGGATCCTTCCGCAGTGAGTGCTGATCCAGCAGGGCTAGGGGCCGGCCCCAGGCTGTGCGTTCCCGCGAGCCCCCGGCAAGGCTGATGCCGCATCCGTGGACCACACCGGGTACCAAGGACCTGAGGGACGGCACCCAGGCCCACGGAGGACAGACGCGATCAGGCCTGAGGATCAGGCTGCAGGCGGCCGCATGTGCTGGGCAGGGCAGGTGTTTCTAACAGGCCTCACACAGGTGTCTCCCAGGTGTCCGTGGCTCCGAGCCGCTGTCCTAGCTTCCTCTCTGCGTGCGTGAGGGCCACGTCGCTGGGCAGAGGACGTGCAGCCCGGTGCCCAGGACCTGTCCCCTCTCCCCGCCCTGTCCTTCCCGGGGGGCCTCAGCCACACCCGCAGCTACGGTCAGCGTCCTGATGACCCCGCTGTCATCCGAGCCCCATCATGCATGGATGGGCTAAAGCCAGCAGGAAGCACGCCTGGCAGCCTCTGGCTGGAGGTCAGAGAGGAGTACAGGAGAGTGGGTGGGGAGCCACCCCCGCGGAGTCCAGCTTGTGAATCAGCAGGTGACTTTGTGGAGTCCGTCAACATGTTGGGACATTGGCGACCCCGGACCCCCCGCCTTCCCGTGTGGTAATCAGAAGCTGGAGGCCACAGCAGCCGCGCTTGGGAAGCCACAGGGTCTCCCGCCCCACAGCCCACGGGAGGACTCCCTGGCACATGTGATACACCCGCCTACGGTACGTGGATGCGTGAGCCCCACCCTGGTGTCTCTGTGGATAGCACGGCGTGGACGAGCCACGGGCCCGAACCTAATGAGAACGTTCTCCCTGAAACAGGTGCGCCTGCTCTCGGCTCCAGCGATAGGAAGGAAAACCTAAAATGATTTGCCAGCAGGAAACTAATAAGAAATGGGGACTGGAGCCCCGGGCAGGAGGCACAGAGACGCGGGGTATGTGCGCTTGCCTGTGTGCAGACAGGACCTCGAGATATAGATATTTAATTTCTGCTAACACCCTAGTCAAAGGCTCCTGTCAGGGGAGTATCAGATCAGCTCCCAAAATGAGCAATTAGAGAAATTGCCTTTTAAGTGAAGAGCCTACGGCAAAGTAATTTAATTTGGGGAAATATAATTCAAGGCTCAGGCAGCAGGCGGGACAGAGTGGGTGGGCTCCCACAGTGGGGGAGGGGAGGGAAGAGGCAGGACCCAGCAGAGACTGGGGCAGGGACCCCGTCTCGGAGGATGGCCCGGGGGCCCCGCCGCACCTCAGGCTCCCCCATCCGGTTCCGGAACACGTGCTCTGGGTTTCCTCCCAGGCCGGCCGGCCACTTGGTGGCCACAGGGCAGGGAACGTGTGGGGCCGTGCGCAGAAATGCGACATGTGGGGCACATCGCGTGGCCGCAGGGTAGCCAGGCGGAGGGGACGGAGGCCTGCAACCCACGGGGGGCCATTCGGGGCAGGAGCGATAGCCACCCCCTGCTGGGCTGACCAGTGAGCACCAGGGGCCTTCACGGGCTCAGCCCGCATCACAGCCCGCGTCCTCGTGGCCAAACACAGGCTGGACTTCACCCCACATGCGCCTGGGCCTAGACGGTAGCGGCCCCCAACATTGGGGAAGACCCCTCATCAACCCGGGGCCCCCAGGGAGGGCCCAGCCCGGACGATGCAGGGAGCAGTCAGGGTAAACTGAGGAAACAGCCTCTCGCCTATTCTGCCGAGCCCACTCACCTAGACTTGTAGAAAACAGGCTCGTTTCAACCCCAAACGCCGAGAAAACCAGGACACCAAGACCTCTGTTGGCCACAGAGGAAGTGAAGCCAGAATTACTTTCCGTGAGCACAGCTGAGGAGAGGGCGGTGCACTGGCTCCCACATTTCATACCCTCCGTCCAGTCACAGCCCACCTGCTCCCTGTGCAGCTCCCCGGGGGTCTCCCCGGCCCCCCCGGGGCACGGCCGCCTGGCCAGCCCTCAGCCTGTGTCCTGAGGAAGCCGCCAAGGGACGGGGCCTGTGCTGATCAGGAGCCCGGGCCCTCATCTCCCTGTGCGCCTGCAGGGGGGTCAGCCCCGTTCAGAAGGGACTGGAGCCCTCCCCTCCTCTCCCCTCCCCTCCCCACCCCTGGGCGACACCCCAGGCCCACTCCAGACCTGGGCGCTGGGACGGTGGCCTCTCTCTGCATGGTTGAGGGTGAGGTGCCCTTTGAGATGGACGACGTGGTGGGGGGACACACGGCCCTTGTCCTTCAGGAGCCCAGAAGGCTCAGGGACCAGCTCCGTCACCCAGGCTCACCGGTCACCCCAGTGCGGGAACCTCCAGGCCACAGCTCTCTCCATGAGGACGGCCACCCTGGGGTCAAAGCGGCCGCCAGGAGGGTCACTCCAAGTCCCCACGGCAGGAGAGTGCTGGGGCCACAAGTCCTTCCTCAGACGGATGGTTCAACTCTGCCTCGGCATCTGGGACTCTGACAAGGGTCTTTGGCGAACGCTGTGCCGGGAGAGCAGTGAGTGGTGGGAGCTCGTGGGGAGTGACGCGGGCAGGGCAGAAGCGGCCGGTGAGCGGGTGACCCGGTGGGGGCAGGGGGCCCTGGGGAGGCAGCCCAACACAGAGCAGGGGCAGTGGGGTGGGGGGGCTGCGGCCGGCCCGTGGGAGGCGAGGTGACCCACTCACACTCGCGGGTTCCGTGTTGGATTAGGACAAAGGTTTGTGTCCTGAGAACACTGGTGGTCGACAGGGAAACACTGAGCTGGGGACACGTTTGGAAGAAGCAGGGGTGAGGCAGGTAGGCGTGCGGCTTCAGGTCTGAGGAAGGATGTTCCAGAGGCTGCATGAAGACGTTGATAAAGGCTCAGGCTTGGACAGCAGGGAACGAACCGGGAGACGGCCCCCGGGGAGGGCTGGCGCCCCGAGGTGCTCTGTGTGACGCGGCACGATGTGCCTGTGGCGTCCTGGCGGGGACATAGGAAGCTGCTGGACGGACAAACAGCACAGGGCTCTGAGCAGGAGGCGCCCTATGTGTGGCAGCTTCGGCCATGGGGTCCGCTGCCCATGCAGAGGGAACGGGGGGGCCCAGGGCGAGGCCTGAGGACCTTCTGCGTTTAGATGTTGCTTAAAGGAGGAGGAGGGAGAGCTGGCCAGGGGGACACAGAGGAGGGTCCAGAGACATGGGAGAAAACCCAGGCCGGTTTGATGACCAGAGAGTCAAGTGGTGGAGGGTCCGGGAAGGGAAGGGCCAACCCACCCCCACTTCTCTACGCGGTGGCCTCATCGCTGTTCTCTGCTGACAGGATTTCTCCAAGATTCCATCTGCAGGCGGGAGACGGCTCTCCCGAACCGCACGCAGCGGCCCTACGGTTTGACGTCTCCTCCACCGAAGAGACAGGTCGGTCTGAGAAAAGAAGCTCTTGGTTCCAGGGCTGAATGCTCAGGGATGGGACTCCTCAGGGCCGGCGCCCTGGGGTGGGGTCATGTCACAGATCTGTGGCACCTGAGACCGTGCAGAGTGACCAGACTTTCTGCCTCCTTCACATCAACCCATTCAGCGACCTGATCCCAGCACGGCTCTTGGGGTGTGGGGTGGGCGGGGCCCTGCAGCCTCGGAAACAGTGGGACCACTCATCTGGTGGGCCCGCGAGGCGCATGGTGGTTTCCGAAGGGGGCCCAACAGGTTCCCGTTGGTGGATAAGACAGAGGTCCCCGTGTTTCCGTGCCTCACCCCTGCCCACCAGGCAGGGCGAGTCTTTCCCGGGGCTCTTCGTCATTTGACCACAGCCACTGAGGCCAACAGTGACCGCCTGCTCAGCTCATCCAAAGATTTTAAACACAGAAGTTCCCAGAGTGACACCTTGGCGTGACCCACCGTGGAGCGTGCCCTCAGAGCGTGCCTCACCGGCCAGCACCTGCTCCATACCAAACACGAAGCGGCAGCGAGGAAGCATCTCGATCCATGAGGCAATTTCCAAAACGAGGCTTACAAACACCTCACACACGATATTGCATCGTATCATAAATTATGTATGTCTCCTTAGAAACAACACAGAAATTAGAACGAGACGGCAAACAATGAACATGAAGTATGTGTTTAATTCTATCATAAATAGACTTAAAAGTATTCCCAGGGTTGCTTAAAATGATCACATGGCAGAAGAAATGTCTCTAATCTGTTTTTATTTCCATCTCATTTGTCCACTGGATGGATTCCCTCTGAAATGCAAACAAAACGATTACAGTGGAACCTGTATCATACGCAGCTGTAGGGAAATAGCCTCAAATCCCAGTGGTATTTTAATTAGAACGAACGTGTCTCAGAAACGCACTCAGGAAAAATCTACAGCAGGACTGTAATGCCGTTAATGGAGGACCTTCCTGGCGCACTTCTGTTTATCTAATTTAATAATCCAGGCCGGACGTGTCTCGTACATTCTTTCTCCCTTCACAGCTTCCACCCGCTGGATTTCATAATAAAACAGAAGTGTCAGACCATCTGGTCACACGAAGAGGCTATGACAAATTAACCCACAGGGACTCGGCGAAGTGGAAAAAGCAGCCACCCAACATCAACGATCCAACAGCCCTTAGAGAAATCCTGATAATCCCGATAACCCTGGGAGTCCCAGGCGGCACAAATGACCACCAGCCGCTCCTGCTCTAAAGAAAACAAAGCACAAAGGCCTGATGGCGGGCGCTCAGTGTGCCCTCGCGGAGCACGGCCATCCACCGACGCGATGTGGCCACGCGGGTCGCTCGCCGTGGCTAGAGTGTGTGGCCCACGCACCCCAGGAGGAGGAAACAGCTCGGAGAACCAAGTGGGTGAGGAAGAAGGGACACGAGTGGGCGGAAGAGGCTTCCACAACGCCTTGAGGACCGTCTCCAACCCCGTGTGACCAACAGATGTCAGCATTTGACCAGCCAGTGTGTGCAAAAGAAGAGCCACTGGTTCCTGTGCTCAACACACGTGGAGAATGTGACCTGCTGCCACAAGTTCGGGTCCCTGAGGTACTCACAACGCCACCCAAAAGCAGGAGGCACAGTGATGGGTGAGTTAATGATCTCCTGCACTCACTCGTCTGTGTTCTTATAGTTCGCAAACACCTCCCGGTCCGTCGTGGCTGCCCGCAAGCCCGTTTAGTAAGTATTGTCGCAGACTCTTACGCCTGGAAGGACTCTCCAAGGTCAGCTGACCCGACTCTGCTGACCTGCGGGCACGTCTACGGGTACTGGATGAAGTGAACGTTCACAAGGCGAGGACTCCAGGCCAGCGTGGCCAGCTGTCCGCGGACTCTGTGAACGGCCCTGCTCTGCCCTCGCTCCCATGGAGCGCCCAGGCTGGTGGGACAGCTTGTCCGATCATATCCTGAGGAGGCCCAGGAGACCCCAGGGCCCAGGCAGGGCGCAGGGCGCAACGGGAACGTGATGCGGAACCGGTGACATGATGACTGGGGACAGCCTGATGGGGGAAAGGTGGTTGCAAAGCTGGTGAGTTTGTGCAGTTGGTGAGCCAGGGCACAAGGGTGCAGCTTCACAGCGGTGAGCTCGGGTGGCACCCCCACGCCCGGCCAGCTGTCCCCTGTGCTTCTGAGTCAGACCTGCCTGGAGGGGAGGACACAGGAGGGTAGTTTCCCTAGCAGAGAAGACCCGTGTCGGCCCTCTACACGCTTCTGCCCCGAGACCTGGGAAAAGCCTCCGTGAAACAGTGGGGTATACTAGCTAGGTAGCTGGAGAAAATAATGGGAAAAAAAATACAACCCCTGAGATTATGGGGGCGGGGGCAGAGAGAAGTGAGAGCTGTGTGTTTGGAGGTAAGGGTTTTTGCATTATTGTCAGTGGTGCTGGAAATGTGCTTTGTTTTAGAACTTTCACTCTTCCAGAAATCACAAAATGGGGCAGGGGGAGATCGTAGGAAGATAACTGGGCTTGTTGGGTCAGGGGTGGGGTGTGGGGGTGGACCGGTGGAGCCAGGGGCTGGGGCGTGGGGGGTGGGGTGTGGGGGATTGGCCAGTGGAGTCAGGGGTGGGGTATAGGTATGGGGGGGGGGGGTTCTTGCGTGGGTGTGGGGGAGACTGGTTTGCTCCAGGGGCCTCTCCTGATATTTCAAGGCCACTGGAAAACCTGCAGTGACAAAACCCTGACTCTTAAGCCCAAAGGCTCCTGGCGTTCAACCATAACGATATTTTCTTCCGTGGCTTCTGGAATTTTTGATTTGCAGAGAAAATCCTCCCCCGCTTTAATTTTGGAGGGCCTGCAATCGAAACCTTCACACGGGTTTTAAAACATGAAAGGACATCCTGGAGATGGTGCTTATTTCTGCTTCCGTCAGATCTGTTTTCTTCCGTACCCTGAGGATCCCCAAAGCGAAGGGAGTAGAGCTCCTGTGAGATCGAATGGGAGTGCCAATTCTCAGGACTCTGTCCCGCCGGGCGCCCAGCCTCCCCTCCAACAGCAGCGATCACGCGGCCGGTGGCGCCGAGCACCGGGCCTCTGCCGTGGACTCGCCTGCCTCCCGTCGGCGCCTAACTCGACAGTTCATGTTTAAAATTTAATTTTTCTCCGTGGGCAGCAGCTCCTTGGCCCAGACAGCATGTCACTTTGAATGGCATGAAAGGAATTCTTAAATGCAGCTGATATATTTGGAAGATTTTTCTTCTCTGAATCTCACTGGGAATTCTTTTCCTCAAAACCGTGCACGGGGAGCTGGGCAGGCAGGTGATCTGTGAGCAGAGAGGCTGGGGCGCCGGGCTTTGCCATGGACCCGGCCAGTAAAGCTTCAGGCGGCGGAAGGCCCCGGCTGGTTGGGCCCCTCAGGCCTCTGCTGCAGCCGCGGGTCAGGGAAGGCAGGTTCCCGGAGGCAGGCTCTTCCCTGCAGTGAAGGGGCTCCCACTCCTCGGCCGGCGGGCTGCAATCTGGACTCAGCGGCGTCCCTGGAATGCGATGACGGACTAAATCTGTGCCGGGCACGATGGCAGGTGCCCCAAGCTTTCCACCTCCTGGTGCACACACCCCCTCCACACCCCGATCTTCGAGTCGGGGAGAGACTTTGCATGTGATAGAATTTTACTCCTGGAATTAGGTGAGATTATTCTTGACCCAAGGGAATGTTTCAGACTTGATTCAGGTTGCTGATCGGTTGGCTGTGAGCTCACCCCAGTGGAGATTATCCTGGGGACGCCTGGTCTGGTCAGATGAGCTCTTTCACAAGAGAATCCGACTCACTCTTGCACTGAGTCTCCACGCCATGTGGAAATCAAGGTCACAGGACAGGCCGCATGTGGCTGTCCCCGCCAACACCCCAGCACTGGCCATCGGACCTGGGGCCCTCCAAAGTGATCCTCACCCCAGACACCATCTGACTATAGCTGCAGCAGAGGCCTCAGGCAAGGAGCATCCAGCTGAGGGCAGGCAACCCACAAAAGCTTGGCAGGTGATAATAGAATAATAGTTAAAAAAAAAAAAAAAAAGAGTCCAGCCTTCCCTAAATCAGAGCCTCGAAGTAATGGTCTCTCTCCACTGCCGGGTTTGAAAAGATGCTGTGAAATCTGTAGCTACGAGGAAATGAACTCTGCCAATGACCAGAAGGGGCTTGTGAGTGGCTCCTTCGCCAGTCCAGTCTCCAGGTGGGAGCAAGACCAGACAGCACCCTGGCTTCAGCCTCGTGAGACAGGGAGCAGGGGCCCGGCTACGCTGTGTCCAGACTCAGACGTGCAGAAAGCATGCGATAATAAATGTGCACCGATCCACGCTGCTGAGTCTGTGACAATCTGCACACAGTACGTGTCCCGGACGTAAAATCTGAGGCTTTGGGGGCGCCTGGGGCGGGGGGTGGGGGGGGCTCGGTCGATTAAGTGTCCAACTTTGGCTCAGGTCATGATCTCACGGTTCGTGAGTTTTGCTTGGGATTCTCTCTCTCCCTTTATTTCTCTGCCCCTTCTCCACTTGTGCACGTTCTCTCTCTCTCTCTCTCTCTCTCTCTCTCTCTCTCAGGATAAATAAATAAAAGAATCCGAGGCTTGGGCACATAGAAATTCTGGAACACTTTTACGGCACAGGAACTACATTGCCCGCCCCTCCCCCCCCCCCAGCCACACACACACAAGCGCTGAGGGGCCCACGGTATACTCCCTTCACTGAGGCCCTTACAGATACTCAGCCACACCGGTGCCATGTGTTTCCTGGAGGGCAGGAGCTGCCGATGCTGCCGGGGGCTCCTGAGTCACACAGGTGACAGGGTCTTGACAGCACTGGCCCCCCAGGCAGGATGGATGACACCCTGGGCATCAGGGAACGACAGGTCATCGGGTGGCCGTCTCCCCACAAGATCAGACCCCTCTGCTTCGTTCCCAGCACCCAGTAGGCACTCAGATAATGATCGACAGACGAAGCCATAAACAGACTCTGTGGATCTCACATCCCTCTTTCAGAAGCGCTTAACGCCCCCCGTCTTCACGTGAGCTCAGGGGGCCTGAGTGTGACCGGCCTGAAACGACGTACTTCACGGCACTCAGCTCTGATGGCAGTCACGGGTATGGCTCTGAGCCCAGGAGCCTGAGCCCGCAGGCAGGGCAGCGTGAGAGGCTTCTGCATCTGTTGACAAATTTCATTTTCTGCTCAAACTGCCAAGGGCATGTCTCCCAGGGAAAGACGGATCTGGCCCCGGAGCTACACTCTGGTCCCAGGGGAAGGATGAAGACAAGGACGAGAGATGTCCTGGGAGGGTGTCCACTCTCCTCCCACCCCCTCGTCACCGAGCCACCGCAGGGGGGCACCTCTGAAGGAGCTCAGGGCCTACGGACAGTGAGACGGTGCCACGTGATGGATGCCGCGCTGGACGGGAACGAAGGGTGCCTGACCGGGTGCGTGCGAGGCCCAGCGAAGGCTTCCCAGAGGAGGACAGCCCAGCCAGGGGTCAGCCGCACGGAGGGAGGGAGGGAGGGAGGGAGGGAAGTGCCAGGCGCAGGGAAGCACGTGCAGGAGGCCCTGGAGGGCAGGGCACGTGTGTGGAGCAGCCCCACACCACACACACACCAGCAGCTTTGCGGGGGGAGGCCCATGACATAAGCCAGCAGAAGTGCTGCCTTTCGAGGTCTGTGGGGACCTCTGTGGGAGGCGTGGGGGGTTTGTACGCAGAGGTGGCCGGGACCCTGTGTGGACAGGCAGAGAAGTCCCTCTCTGGCTGCGATGGTGGTGGGCGTGGCTATGATTCCTCAACCTGCATCCCGGATGAACAGCACTGGTCTCACCATGGGGTGGGGCGACCGCAAGGACGGCCCCCGGACGGCCTCCCCAAAAGTACCGAGTCCGAACCTCCTCCGCACACGCTCCCGGTGATTCATAAGCACCTGGATGTTGGGAAAGCACCGAGCCGAGGCTGTTGCAGTGACTCCGGCCAGAGACGACGCTGGTTCTCCCCAGGGTGGCGGCAGAAGGGCTGAAGCTGACCGACAGAAACACCAGCAGGTGGGCCCACGGGACCTGCCGTTAGATGGGACGGTGGTCAAGTTCTCAGCCAGGGAACCACATGCTAGAACCTGAAGACCTCGCTGGATTTAGGAACGTGGCCGACCGTGGTAGACTGATCCCAGGGGCAAGGGGGCGGGTGGGGGAGGCAGAGACCACATTTCAGGGGACTCAGAGGGGCACCATGGGAACATCCACCTGCAAGGAGCTGGGCAGTAAAGTGCGGGGGGAGGAAAGTGGGGGGGGGGGGGCTGCCGGGTAAGTGTCGTCAGCACGAGGGCTCCCGAGTGAGACCAGTTTATTTTTATTTTTATTTAAAAAAAAATTTTTTTTACATTTATTTATTTTTGAGACAGAGAGAGACAGAGCATGAACGGGGGAGGGTCAGAGAGAGAGGGAGACACAGAATCTGAAACAGGCTCCAGGCTCTGAGCTGTCAGCACAGAGCCCGACGCGGGGCTCGAACTCACGAACCGTGAGATCATGACCTGAGCCTAAGTCAGACGCCCAACCAACTGAGCCACCCAGGCGCCCCTGGGACCAGTTTACACCTGACAGCTGGTGCGCAGGAAGCTGCTCATAGGGAGGGCAGATTTCAACTGCTGGTCTGCTCTCTCCGTGAGGTGGGGCCAGGCCCCCTGCAGGGCCGGAGGTCAGAGAGGCAGGCAGGAGGCCTGGAGGCCGGGGAAGGTCCCAATGGAAACAGTGGAGGGGGGAGGCCGCCAGGGATTGAGAGGTGATGCAGGGGGGGCTTCCAGGGAGTCATGTTTGGAAGCAAGAGTGAGGAGCGCAGGCGGGAGTCCAAAGGTTTCTGCCAACAGGAGACGCCTTCTTTGACACGGAAGGAGAGTCGTCTTCCAGCTCAGGGGGGGGAGGCAGGTTGCTTAGTAGGAAAAAAAAACACACACTCTGCAGCCCAATCGCCAGGGTCTGGACCACCCGCCCCACCCGGAAGCACGTCAGCCGCGACCCCTGGCCTAGCCTTACCTGGCGCCAGCGCGCCGATGACACATGTACTACACGGCATGCGGAGCAGGGGTCAGCATCCCTGGTGGGGCACTGACACCGTCCGGAGGCGGGCTCTCGTGTCCCCGTAGGCCTGTGCAGTGCTCTTTTTTAATAGCGCTAAGCGTAATAAGTTAGAAAACGCCACACTTGAGAACCATGAATTTTTAGCTTTTCCTGGGAATAAGATGTGATATGCAGGGTTTATCCTTCCCTGCTCGTGGGCCGAGTCCCTGCTGCCCCTTGTCAATCAAGTCCCCTTCCCAACATCCCGGTGGCCATGGAAACCGCATCCTGGTGTGTACCTTCCCCCGCTCCCGTGCCCCAGGCTCTGAACCCTGCAATATGGACCTGCTGACTGCGGTCTGGCTTGTCAGTGCTGGGCCTTGCCAGCTGTCAAACATTTTGAGCATCAGCTTTGTTTGCGGGCGTTTGAGTTTGCGCTTCTGTGTTAAAGGAGCCAGGATTCTCTTTGAACTGCCCTTTGAGACTGTGGGATGTGAGGAAAGGGCACTCTCTTTCCTGTGCCCAAAGAAGTGAGGTGAGACGTGTGTTAGGACCCACCAAGGTTAACAGCGACCACGTATCTGAAGAAAGAGGGATCTGCTCAAAAGAGAAAACAAGACTGCACGGGGAGCTGGTTCCCACACCCTCCGAATGGAGGTCTCTCTCTCCCAGCCCCTGCCGGAGTCACGTGGAAATCCCCCGACTCCTCCAGTTTGAGAGTCTAGTCAGTGGGTCCCTGGGCACCTCCGACCCAAGCGGCAAAGTGTCTCGTGCCTACGGGGAGCCCAGCGTCAACCTCGTGATCGGGTCTGAGCGGGACCAGACCAAGCGTTATGAGGTCGGAGCTTTCGATGAGTTCATCATCTGGGAACGGGCCCTGACCCCGGACGAGATCGCGATGTACTTCACAGCTGCCGTTGGTCAGTGGGCACAGGGGTGGGGGGTGGGCTCGGGCCAGCTCTGCCCGTCTCTGGGAGGACAGGGCTCCTTCCGTCCGCCTCCCTCACTAGCATTTCTCGCTCCGCGCTCTCCTAAGGGGACCGTCTGCGCCGCAGGCTGAGAGGCATCCTAATGAACCTCATAAATACAGCCGTTTCTCTAGAACACCTGTTCCCCAGGATGGAGAAACTGGCACCTTAACGGAGACACACTGAGACAGATATTGTCTTGCTGATTGTTATGGGGTTTTGAGGTGTACTTGATGGATGATTATAGAAAGTTTGGGGTGGTGATTACTCTGGGTTCATTAGTGCATCTGAATACTTTTGATCAAGAATTTCACCACATGCCTCCTGCGCGCCGGCTCTGACGGGCCTCACGATGCCCGAGGACGCCCCCTTCCTGCCCACTCAGGGCGGTGCTTCAGAGCTGCTCCCTGTCCCCACCCCCCCGCAGGTGGACCGACCTACAGAAGATCCTCCTCCCACCAGGATAGGCCGTGGGACGTGGGGAGACACTTCTCCCTTCTCCCCCCCATCAGTGAGGTAGGCTTGAGAGGTACTCAGCACACGGCACCTATGCAGACAAACCGGAACAATGCACGGCAGACCCCAGCGAAAGTTCCAGGGCTCCAGGGCGGCTCCTCGCTCGGTCAGTTCCCTCCATCCACCCCGCCCCCCCCCCCCCCAGTTCCACCACAATTTTTTCAGGAGACAGTGCACTTTCTCTTCTTAAAGAAGGGCTGTGGCTTATGAGTTTCCATACGCAATCGTCTGCCAGAAAGTCTGCCGAACTGACAGCCAGAACAACGGGGCAAGTTCAGGGCTAGGGGGTGAATGATCTGGGTCCCCGACCGCGGCCTGCCCTTGCTCAGGTTCTGAACTTGAGTGGCTCGCTTGACACGGAATCGCAGCTCTTTTAATTTCAAGTGACAGAAAATCCATCTCCAGAAGGACTGAAGTAAGACAGGAGGGGTAAGGAGAAGTCACTTTAGGGACTGCTCGATCCAGGAGCTCCGAGGACGTTACCAAGGAGTCTTCACTCTATTCACATTCTCCTGCGTTCCCGGCAGCTGTGTTATGGGCGGGGCAACCTCGGAAGCCTGCCCGCTGCCCCCCAGTCCCAGCTTCACCTCTCAACAGCCTCAGCAGAACGGAGAATTTCTCTTCTCCGACAGCTGCTATAAAGGGGAAGGCCTGACTTTTCTCGGCAAAGGTGGTCCGTGTGCCTCCAGGAGCCAATCACCGTGACTGGGGAGACAGAGGCGGGACAAGGTGTACAACCAGCTGACAGGCCCAGGCCGGGGTCACCAGTGACCTCCCTGAGACGGCGGCAGGGTCAGGCTCACCCAAAACACAGGGAAGGGAGGGCACCCCGAGGGCGAGGGCGCATCAGACAGGCTGGTCTGGAGGCGGAAACAGATCCCCTGCCGGCAAAACCAGCATGCGTTCCTTTCGCCCTTTGAGATTTCCGTCTTTTGGCTTCCACGGTGAAAAGTGGGATTTGTTCTCTTTCACAGAAGCGACAGAAGGACTAGAGAGAGTGTCGCGCAGGGGGAAAAATGTGAATCTCCTGCATTTTATTTAGAATTCAGAGAGTCGTTACTTTGAGACCAAGATGCCATTTGTGTTTCTATGATCGAAAGCCTCACACAAATCCCACCTTTCCCACGGTTTGCAGCTCTAGTAACTTGGGAAGGAGCTGCCGTGGTTTCTAGGAGCTGTCATGGCAAACCTCCGTCTGCAGAACATCTCCGGGCTCAGCAGCCTGTTGCATCGGGGGCACCGTGCGTCCCTCCAGGGAGGCCCTGCCGCAGCGGCACCTTGCCCTCCAGCCCGGCAGAGGTGACGGTGGTTCTCTGCCAGATTCAGGGAAACCCTATCAGCAGAGGTCCTGGGGGGCAGCCTGCACCTCTTCTGACCCCGTCCAGATGCATTAGAATCCCAAGCGTCCCGCGCGGTTCCCAACGACTAAATGGGTCCCTGCTGAGTAAGGACACACAACGGCGCCCGCTACAGGAGGAGGAACTTACCAAGCCTTTTCTCATCTCCTTTTCCCTGCTGAGCACAGATCCGGAGTCACAGGACAAACCACGTGTCCGCGCGTCCGGAAGCGGAGGGAGGAGCCCGCGTTCCCGGGTTTCGTCCGATCGTGCGCGGAGCACACGAGGTTCCGGGAAGCAGGACCACCGACGGGCACGGATTTCAGGAGGCTCAGCTGAGGGCGTGGACACGGGCCACAGTCTGACAAGTGCTACAAGGGACCGTCCTCAGCTACAGGAGCCCCGTGACTCCGGTGTCGGAGAAGCCTGGGTTTGGGTCGCTTCTCTCTCTCTGCCAGCCTCAGTCTCCCCATGTGGGCCACGGAACAGCTCCACCGTCCGAGCCGGGCATCCTGGAGGCGGGTGGCCGTGGGGGCCTGGCTCTGCCGCCCCGCTCATGTCTGGCGGACACGCCTCAGTCCCCGGCAAGCCTCAGGCCTCCTGCTCTGCGTCCAAAAGGCCGGGGTGACCCCGGGACCACACCCCTCCCCCCACCGCGTCGGGGCGGAACCCAAGGCGCGGCACCTCCCCTCCCATCCAGCAGGGGAATCTTTCCCATGATTCCCCCTGCAGGCAGTCCCTCGCAGTTCGTTGGCCAAGCTTGGGTCACATGATGGCCTACACCAATCACCGGGCAAGTGGCCCAAGATTGGCACGACGGCTCAGCCAATCATAAAAAGCTATGGGCAGGGTCAAGGCTGCTCCTCTCTGAGGACTTCCAGGCTCCCCGCAGGATACGCTTCTGGAGCAGGTGTACGGTGGAAAGAATGTTCCAGAAGTCCCCATGCCGCCCCAGGGGCAGCTCTGGGACGCACTAGGAGACCTGCCCCGGAGCCACCGTGGTTCGCTCCTGCCTGCACACTGTCTCCCCTGGCCTGTGGAGAGCGGGTGGATGCCGTGGTAGCCTCAGCCGCACGATAGCGGGGTGTGGAAAATCGGGGTGTGGGGGCGGGAAATGGGGAGAGACAGACCGCAGGACAATCAGAGTCGGGGGGAGAGGAAGGAGCTGGGGACAGGGCGGGACAGGCAGGAGTCAGGCCAAGGCCAGACGTGCACACGGACTCTCCACGAAGCCAGTTGAGCGTGGATGAAGGTGCCCACTGGGGCGGGGCTTCCCAGAAGGGTGACAGGGCGGCTGGCCCCCCCCATGCTGGTGCGTGGATGGTGTCACCCTCCTGATGTCTGCGTCGGGAGCCCGGGATCCAAACGGGAAGCGTGTCATTGTCAGTCTCGCCACCACTCGCCCCCTCGCTGCCGCAGTAACACGTCACCTGTCGGAGGCCGAGCACCGAGGCGTCTACTTCTCACCGGTGCCGGGTCCAGCACGGTCAGTGGGGGTGCCCTCCACGCAGTGACACAGGGGCCCCGGCTGCGTCCGTCTCACCCCGGGGCTCCCAAGGTCGGGCCGGGACCTGCTCCCGACCTCCAGCCTCGCAGTGGCCGCTCGTCTTGGTGCAGACGGTCTGGAGCCCCTTGGCCTGGGTGACCGGACGGGGCTCACTGTCCCGCTCCTCTGTGTGACCTCTCTGGTCACTTCCCTGTCCCAGAAATGGGTGGTGACGTCACCTCTGTCTCGGCTGGTGGTGAGGACAGATGCTGGCCTGCGATCAGCGCACAAGAAATGCTGCCTGTCGTCATGCTGGACAGCAGGGACGTGACGACAGAACAGAAGCCCGTTGGCGCGCGTTCGAAGCACCGGTGTGACTGTGAGGTCGTCGTTGCCTCCTCGCGGACCAGCCTCACGGTGCGAAGCGGCGGACGGTCGCGGCTCCGCCCCGGCCTGGACCCGCAGCCTGCAGCCCAAGGTCACCAGCGGAGTCTCCTTTCCCACGCGGGGAGCAGCCGTCCTGTCCGGCGTGAGCACCGCGTGTAGGGGGGCAGAGGGGCTGGGGGGGGGGCAGTCACTGAGGAAAAGGGGCTCCGGGTCGGATCTCATCCCGACGCGTGTCTTTGGTGTGTATTACACGGCACTGCGTGTCTCCGCCGCCCTTTCGCAGGCGGTCTCAGGCCGGGGGAGGGGCTTCGGATGCGCGGCGCCCCGGGTTCTGCCCTGCCCTGCCTCGGTCGCGTCTCCTGATGAGGGAGTGGCCCAGCCGGAGAAGGGGAGGCTCCGGCTGTTCTCCCCCTGGGACCCCCCTGCGCGCCTCCTGGAGGCCCGTTCTGCATCCGGGAAGCATGGGAGGAGTCAGGACGCAGTGCTGGGTCAGTGCTGGGGCAGGGGTGCGTGCTGCGAGCCGCCTCCACTCCCCCCCCCCCCCCTCTGGACCAGCACGGCCTCACTGTGTGACGGGGGCATCCTGGCTGCATCCTGGCTGTTCCAGGCTGTCTTTCAGAGAAAACCCGTTGTTGAAGGAGGGAAACACGGGCCTTGTTCAGTGTCAGATGACAGCCAGGGCTCGGGACTCGCCCCCACGGGGACGCGTGGAAATCTCAGTGGGCGCTTTGGACAGCTGAGCTGGGAGGCACAAGGGGTGCAGATGAGGAAAGAAGAAGCAGGTGGCCGAGTGACCGGGGGAGGGGTTAAATGATTGCAGGTGGCAGGAACGTTGGCACAGTCGTCGTGTATTCAATACCTACTGTAGACCGTCAGTGCTGTCTCAGTTCTGCATCGGCTTTTCTGTACCAGGTGGGATATTTTAATTGCCTTATAAATGACAGAAGACCCAGCCTGAAGTGTCTGAAGCAAAGGCAGACTGGTTCTTTGGCACGTGTGGTTGGCAAGGCCTGTGGGTACGTGAGCTTTGGCCGCAGTTCCGCTCCACACCCGCTTGATGGGAAGCCTCTCCGTTCGGAGCGGCTCACGGTCTCTCCCTTCCCAGGCCTCCTCCCTCGGCACCGCGTCCCCGAGCCAGCATTCCGTCCGAGTGTTGTTGCACCTTCCTTCCTGGACTTGCCTGGGTCACGCGCTCATCCGCGAACAGGCACGGCGGCCTGAGGGAGACGGCGCACTGTTAACTGAGGCCACGTAACGGGTTGCTTCCCAGCCACGGATGGAGTCAACTTCGACTTACGTGGGCTGCAGGTAAGGGAAGGGGCGGTCACCTGGAGGGAAACTGAGGGCCTTTACCAGAAGAACGGGGCAGCTGGGCAGCGGGACAGCAGACGCCCCCTGAAGTGCGTTCAGATGGGCCACCCCGAGAGGTGCCACTGACACGTGCGGATTATTTCGGGCTGAAGGCGTGATAGGAAGTTATGAAGAAGCAGATACAAGAGAAAACTCCCTGCTCTGCACCTGTTTGCCCAAAGTGAGGACATCGACTCGGAGAGGTGTCTTTTGTCTCCTTTCTGCTGGGAGGAACAGGAGCTAATCTCCAGGGACACACGTGGACCCTCGCCAGCCCAGGGGTCGCGCCTCGGGATCCACGGAACACGGCTCACGGACTTGGCTTCCTCTTCCCTAGCTCCCCGTATGTTTCCCTTCCCACGACATGGTGCCCTGGAAACTCAGAAGTCCTTGTCCTCCTCCCAAAGCTTGTTCTTTTAGTTACGTGTTGCGTGAGCCCAGCGACCAGCCGCCCTTGGAGTTGCTCATCACTGGACGCTCTGGTGGACGTGCGAGGAAACTTCTGCTTCTGCTTCTCTCGTTTCTCTGTGGCCAGTCTGGTTCCCGAGGCCCCGCCGGTGGAGCTGGGAGGTGTAGGGGAGAAAAGATTTTTTATTCTTCCCACCCCCCCCACCACTACGATTTATCACACCATTTTATAATTAGGAAAATTAAAGTTCTGGCGGTACAAGTGGTCTCCCCAAGGTCACACAGATGGTGATGTGGGATTGCTGAGATTCTGTCCCCAGTTGTGTGGACTCTTTCTGTCGTCCGTCAGCTTCCTGGGCCATTCTGCTGGACCTTAACTAAATTGTCTGTTATCTGTGGCCAAGGGATTATATTTCATCTTTCTGGATATGCCTGTAGGTTCCAGAACAGAGTCTTAAATAGAGTAGCGTTCAGCGATAGAATTGAAAATTTCACCCAAAAGGATCACTGGCTCAATAATTTGAAGTTTAATATTAGGTTTTAAACCCATTTTCTAGCTGAATGCCCTCCTTTGCCATTTTGTAATAATGTCCCTTTTATTTTCAAGGGTTGCTGAGGCAGTGGATTTCAAAGACCCTGTGATGCCTGTACGTAGTCACCGTCTTTCCCTGGAGGCATCACCACCCACTCTCCCAGGACTTGTTAGGCTGTTTCCTCACCACCAGCCACGCCATGTGCAGATGGGTGACTTTCCCTTCTCTGACTTGGTTTTGCACTTAGGACAGTTGTTTTTCCTTGTGATCACAAGGAGAGCTTTTGGTGGCGGGGGGGAGGGGAGGGTGCGGCGCGCAGTGGGCCGAACGGGGAAGCGCTCCTTCCTTTTCTCCGTCTGTAGCAGAAAAGCCCCTCCAGTGGCAGCCAGGGCTGATCTCTGGGTGTTAACGTTGAGTAAAGAGCATCTGAGGCCATGTTGAAGATTTCATAGAGTGGCCCTGCAACGAGGAACGTGTGAATGAATAGAAAAGATGTGGTTTGGGGGCGGGAGAATATGCTTCCTTGGGGGAATGGGGATAAATTGGCCAATTCTCCGTGACCTTGCGTGACGGTCCGAGGCGAGAGAAGCAATGCCTTCTACCTGAGAAGCACTTTTGGGAACGTAGACTAGGCTGTTAAGGTTGGCCCTGTTGCATCAAAACTTCAGTTCCCTTCTACGGCAGCTTTCTCTTTCAACGGGTGAAAATGCCCAAGTCATTGATAACGTAGGTGTGAACTGTGTGCTCGCTTTTTAAAAAGTTTCTTTTTAGCTGACTTAGTAACCTTCTCCCAAAAGTTGTGTTTGTTTCATATCTGCAGTCACTGCAGCTACAGTTCAGGGTGTTCCTGAAACGCCCGCTGACTCTGAGGTTGTGATCTTACCGAGACAGTTACCGAGGAGGAGGCAAGTATGCGTGATAAAGAGAAGAGAAGTTAAAGAAGAATTTTTGCAAGGAGCTTCGATGCAGTTCTATCCACACGTTCATTCTGTTCCATCCCACCCCTTCCACTCACTTCACCCATTCCGTTCACTCTGTTCCATCCCTCTGATGATTGTTAGTGTCTTGCCACACGCCAGACACCAAATCTATGCGAGTGCCCCTTTTGTTTCGATAGCAGTCGCCCTTCCGTCCCCATCTCAGAAGACCACAGCCACTGATCAAGTCATAGATTGTTGACTGCACTCGGGACGATGAGGACTGTCACTCTCACTGCCATCTCCTGTTCCAGCCTCCCTGGGTCCATACTTGAGGACCTTTCCTCCCCACGACACTCATTTGAGCATAATTCCCTGGAGATTCATCCAAATTTTTGCCTACGTCAGCAATTCATTCCTTTCCATCGTTGCACAGTGTTCCACGGCCCGGGTGTAGTTTGTTCGGCCATTCACCCGTTGAAGGACAGCAGGGCTGTCTCAGGTTTTGGGGCCGTTATGAATAGAGCTGCTGGAAACATTCACGTGCAGTTTCCTGTAGGAACATTTCTTCTCTCTGGGAGAAACGCCCAAGAGCGCAGTCGTGGGATAGTGTGGTTGTAGGTTAGTTTTTTTTTTGTTTTTTTTTTTTTTAATTTTTTTTTTCAACGTTTTTTATTTATTTTTGGGACAGAGAGAGACAGAGCATGAACGGGGGAGGGGCAGAGAGAGAGGGAGACACAGAATCGGAAACAGGCTCCAGGCTCCGAGCCATCAGCCCAGAGCCCGACGTGGGGCTCGAACTCACAGACTGCGAGATCGTGACCTGGCTGAAGTCGGACGCTTAACTGACTGCGCCACCCAGGCGCCCCATGTTGTAGGTTAGTTTTATATGAAACTGCCAATCTGGTTTCCACGGCAGCTGTACCATGACACGTCCCCGCCAGCAACGTGTGACTGACCTGATTCCCCACCTTCTAAGCATTTGCTGTTCTCGCTCGCAACTTTCTATTTCAGCCGTTCCGACAGATGTGTGGTTTTCGTTTGCGTTTTCCTGGTGGTTAGCGACGTGGAGCATCTTTTCATGGGTTTATTTGCCATTCATACGTCCTCTTTGGTGAGACGTCTGTTCCTGTGGTTTGTGCAGTCTCTAATAGGATTGTTTGTGTTTTCACTGGTTAACTCTGAGAGTTGTTAACGTATTCCGGACATTATTTCGTTGTCAGATGTACGGTTTGCCAGTGTTTCCTTCCAGCCTGTAGCTTGTCTCTCCGTCCTCTTCACATGGGCTCATGCAGAGCTGAGGTTTTCAGTTTGGGTGAGGGTCCCTCCTAGACAGCCCACTTCTAACCTGTTGACTTGACCTCCAGACTTTCCCGGTCTCCACCCACCTTTCTCCATCTCCATGGGTCCCTTCTAAAGCTGTGTGCTGTGGGCTCCTCCTCCCATAGTCCCGGTGGCCCTCCCTTCTCCACCCTGGAGGTGTTGGTAGAACCTCCCAGAGAAGGCCTCCTACAGACCCTCCCTGCAGGCAGACGCAGCCCATCTCACGCCCTCCGCCAGGCATCAGACGAGGCGGCTGATGGCTTCCGAAACAGACGTGTCAGAATTTGCCATTTGTAGTCAGTTGCCAGTGGACTTTAGAACCTAGGTGTCATGTTTTTGCCTCGTGTAAAGTTTCTTTTTTATTATCCTGAGTTTTATTTTGAGAGATGGCAGGAAATTGTCATATTAACATTAGAGGAACGTATTCTGTTCTCGTTTTGGCCAGTTATATGCGTTCTTCTATGTTAGTGTCGTTTTTCTTTTCTTTAGTGGCGGTGATCGGCATAGTGAATTTAGGCATTTATAAACCATTGCTTGCCAGAGTTTCTTTGTTAGCTTCTTAATTCTCATCGTCTGGGAGCAGGAAACTTCATAACAGGAATAGTGAGGCTTTCCCGTAGGCTAAGGTCTAGATCAGCCACTGGGACCGGCGTCCTCTGCAGACCGCACAAGCGGCCTGCACGCACCCCGGCCAGTAGCTGCCGGCTGTCACAGTTCAGACAGGATGTTAGCAGAGGAGAACGTGGATTAAGGTGGAGTCTCCCGTTTCTGGTGCGGGAGATCTGGAGACGAGACAGCAGTTATTAGAGAGATTTTTTTTTTTAAACCAACGGAAAATTTCTTCTGTCTTTCCTCACAGCCGTGGGAGATTCCAGACTTCAGCATCAGAAATGTATTTGAACCCAGCAGTCTCAGTAGTGTATTTGTCACAAACGGGGCTAAACCGACCGGCACGGCCAAGTTACATCTGGGTAATGAGCCAAGAGTCTGCTCTTCCCGCTGAAAGTGGGATTTAACTTGGCATTTCATCAGAAAGAGGAGAAAATGCATGTGTTTTCACATTTTCTCATTTCCGACCGTCTGAGCACCAGTCAGCACCCCAAGCTATCAAGTCAGAATGCAGTGGAACTGTTCTGTGAGGTGCGGAGCCACATTCCTGACTCGGGTATGTCACCACCGGGCCGTGCTTCGGTCACTGTCTCTGGAGCACCACGGGAGGCGGGGTCTAGGGAGGACCACGACTGGCTCTGCAGATCCGAAATGACCCCGGGCGACACACCCACCGAGCAGGCTCGGGGAGGTCTCGGCTCGTGCAGGAGTCTGCTGTGCTGCCCTCCGGCATTTCAGGACGTCTTCGGTGTCGCCAAGAACACACGTCCTGCGGAGAGATGATTTTCCTGGTGGGCAAGTGTGACTTGAGGCCAAGTGCTGTCTCCTCCTGGCAGGTTCCTTGGAGCCCTGAGCAGACGGATCTCCCGTGGACTTGCCGGAACACGGAGCTGAGAGCCTGCTCCGTGTGAGTGAGGCCACTGTGGCTTTCAGGGCATTTGACATCGAGCACGTGTTTTCGGGGACCCAGAAGAAGAAGAGCCTTCAGGGCTCTTTGAGGAAGGACTTGCGAGAGAAGAATGTGAGTGTGAAGGGGGAGGATAAACACAGACCACCCAGTGCAGTCCCTGGTCTAGTGGCAGAAACGGGGGTGCAGTTCGCTGAGAAGTAGCTGTCGCACAAGCAGCACGGGGAGCCCTGAGTGCCACCTCCTGCAGACACACGGACACCTGGGTCCCCTCCTCCCCTGAGCACCACCTCCTGCAGACACACAGGGACACCTGGGTCCCCTCCTCCCCTGAGCACCACCTCCTGCAGACACACAGGGATACCTGGGTCCCCTCCTCCCTTTATCGGGCTGTCCGGCAGCTGCTTGCAGATGTGCGTTTCTCCTGAAAATCAGCTAAGCCTGCAGGATTCTCAGCTTTAAAACAGAAACAAAAACGCCTCCATGGATCTGCCGGCAATGGGCCTGCATTTCCGCGGCCGGAGCTGCCGGCAGGCACCGCCCCATTTGCACACCGCCCTGCCCGCTTCATTGTCTGTCACCTTCCCGGCCTGTTGGCCCCTGAATTGAACCCTGCTTCCCGGCAGGAATTACCCTCCATTTCCGGTCTGTCCCGCTCGCTAGCCCCGCCTGTGGCCGCACGCTTCCGCGGAGCTCTGCTCACGGCTGGCCTGGTCCGAAGTGTCTCGGCTGCACCTGCTCCTCACCAGGGCACCCACTCTCTTCCGGTTCTCTTCCACACTCAACGCAGACGCATCCTGCCAAGGCCACCGGTGCCCGGGAGTCACTGTATCCGTCTCCCCGTGTGCACCCGGGCCGCCCCGCAGACCCGACACCGTCACCGGCCACCCCTTCCTCTGTGCACCCCCTTCACACATGGCTTTGCCACGTGCGCCCGGGTTTCCTCCTGCCCGGTCTTCCCATCCAGCTCTCCCGCCTCGGCCCGGGTGTTATGTGTCCCACACAGATTCTCCTCTGGTCCCCGGCCTTCGAGACGGCCCACACGTTGAGGGACCCGAAATCCACGTGTGTGCGGCATTCCTGTCTTCTAGCTGCACGTGCGTACGTCCCGGCATTCCCTTGACGTGCGCGGCAGGCCGCTCGTGTGCAGCAAAGTCAGCGAGCCAGGAGCAAGCTCTGTTCCCTCATTCCAGAACTCCCTAGGCGTTTCCGACTTAGTAAATGGAACCCCGGTCCATCGACTTACTCGTCCCTTATATTCTGTCTCCTTCACTCCCCTCATATCTGACCCATCACCAACCTGTTCATTTCTTGCCCAGAATCCCCTGGATTGCCTGGAATCCATCTGCTTTTCCCATCTCCACAGCCTCCACCCCAAGGGAACACAGCATCGTGTCTTGCCTGGTGCCTACACAGCCCCCTGACCGGTCTAGTGGCTTCCACAGATGTTCCCTCACCCCCTCTGCACTCCTGGGGCAGACTGAACGAGCTTTTAAAGAAACACATCTCGTCCTTTGCCCCTTCTGCTGGGGACCTGCTCTGCTCCCCTCACACCTGAGTAAGTAAGGCCCAAGGCCCAGCCTGCCCATCTCAGCCTCGCCTGTACCTCCTTCCTTGTCCGTCCCTGCTCCAGCCCAGGGCCTTTGCACATGCTGTTCCCTCTGCCCGGAACACCCTCCCTGCTCCCCTTCCTGGCCACTCCCAGAGGTCCCCCATATCAGCTCTGCTGTCATTCCTCAAGGGACCTTCCCTGTCCTTTCTGGACCAGGTGGGCATGACTGTGTGGTCTCCTTTCCCTTGGTGACACTTACACACCTCACGGGTCCTTCAGTTCCTATTTGTCTTTTCCACTAGATTGTCAGCTCATGTGTTTTTGTTTGTCACGAGATGCACAGCAGTGACCATAGGAATTCATTAAATACACATAGGATGAATGAATGAGATACAAATAATAACCTCGTAGCTGGAAATCAGAGGCTAGAAAGGGTGAATGCGAGAGCGAGGCTGTGGGGGCTGCAGGACAGGTCTCTGAGACCCCAGGTTCTGCTGCCCCCATCCTCACACGCACCCATCCCTTCCCTGTTCTCTTCCGGAGGAGGATTCCGGCCTCCGTCTGCATCCGCCTGTGGGGTCTCTGTTCTCATTGCTGTTCGTGCCTCAAGAAGCAAACATGGCATGTTCCTGAGTCGTCATACGACACACACACGTCCGTTAGTCACCCAGGAGGCTCAGTTCATCAAGAGATTTGGAGGCAGGTACACTGCAAAGTCAGCCACTTAAATTGCGGGACTATTATTCTCTTTTGAGAAAAAACCGTACACAAAATTAATGATTCACAGTAAAAGCCTGGGAGTGTATGCTCCTTTGTTGGGACACAGACTGCTCAGTTGTTAAGGGTGTAGGTGATTCTCTGAGACAGTAATGACAACGCGGGTAAAGGTTTTATTCTCACGGTTCACTGCTGTTAGCGTCACTGGAGAAGGCGGGGTCGCGGCATGGAGAGTCACCATATCACGGTCACCGTGGATTGTGTCGTGTCACTGAAGCGCCCTCCGCCTCTGTCTCGTGCGGCCGGTGTGGCCCGGTTGCCGGCCCGCTCGGGTCAGGCACGTGGAGCCGCGTGTGCTCACGAGTACCCTGCGTCCCCCGGCGGCAACATCAGGTGCTTTGACTTGGTTCTTCTGTGATTTTTTTCCAGTTGTTGAAGCACGTGTGGACGACTCACCAGGCCCTTGTCGGCGCATCGGCAGACTGGAAACGCTGCTCGCCCTTTCCACGTGGACCAGTGTCCTCACGCCGGGGCCTGGCCAGGGGCTCGCTCCCCATGTCTGAGGGCGCCGAGTCCCCGCTGCGGCCGCTGGCTCAGGGCCCAGCTGGGGTCCGACGGAGGGGGCGGCAGAGCGGGGCTGCAGTGCAGGAGTGCTTCCTGGTGGCGATGGTGAGGCGGCCTCCTGAGGACGCGGGTGATGGGGCGGCGTCTCCCCTCCACTCTCCTCTCGTGTCTTCATCGGTAAGGATGTTTGAACACGAGTGACCCTGACTGACCCTGGCTGCTTGATGCAGAAGAGGAAACAGCTCGGGTGACCTGGAAGGGCAGTGGGGGCAGGGCTGACCGAATGCCATCAGAACGTCCCCTCCCAGCTCTGGTGGCAGCTTCACCGCAGCCGGATAGAGGGTGCACAGCCGGCTGGGTCCCTGGTGACAGGAGTCCCCTCCAGGGGGCTGGTGCCCTTGGTGAAAATCAGGGCGCAATGAGCCAGGAGGTGGGTCTGGAGATGCGGGTGCAAGTTCTCCTGAGCTCTGGGCCAGGTGGGTGGGCAGGGCGTGGGCACAAGGCGGGGGGGCCGGGGGGGGGGGGCAGGTGAGTGGGGCCCAGGTGACGTACTTGTGAACCCCTTCAGCGGGGCGCTAGTAGGTCAGCGTGAGGCAGAGGGATGGACAGAAATGTGAGTCAGCGGGTGAGGGGCATGGAGGTCACCGGTTAGGACCCTCCTGGGCAGCTCCGCGGGGCAGAAGCCAGGCCCCTTAAAGCCTACTTTCCACTCTGAGTGGAACCGATCGCCGTTAGCGGAAAATAAAATGGAAACGTTTGGCTTGTTATTCATGACAGCCCTGGAGCCAGGCTCTAAATTAGATCAGCCTCTCGCAGTGTTTTAAACCTGTGCCGGCTCTCACAGAATAGAAAATATTATCTCCTTGGGAGGTGCCGCTGCGGGCCCCTCGGGGCCGTGTCTCTGGTTGAGGAGCTGGGTATCCGCAAATGTTCCATCCGAGGACGTGTTAGGGAAGTCCGCTTTGC
Organism: Panthera leo; assembly: GCF_018350215.1. NCBI lineage: Eukaryota > Metazoa > Chordata > Mammalia > Carnivora > Felidae > Panthera > Panthera leo. Next base: position 1,343,284 of record NC_056690.1, on the reverse strand, counting down.
AGTTTGTGTTATTAAAACAATATTTTTCCCAGCGGAAGACCGTTTGAGAGAGACACAGAGAGAGAGAGAGAGACAGAGATTACTTATATCGATCCTAAACTCTTTTGGTCAGACCTAGGCTATAAAGCAGTTTAATAAATTAGCAAGGAAGGTTTTTTTTCTGGCTGTGGAAAATGTGTGTCTCCTGAGAAATGCCGCTGGAAACAAGCGGTTAGGATGGTTAGTGCTCACCCTGTACTGTTACAGAGGATGTGGCCGCAAAGCCCGCTGCCCCGGCCCTGCAGCCGATGACTCAGGAGTGGGAGCGGGGAGGACACAGCGTGGAAAGGTCAGAGGTCCCTTCGGAAGCCTCATGTGATGCTCAGCAAATGACGTGTTAGAATGTCTGCATTGGAGAAAGTCGACCCAGGGTGTCTGGGATAGATGATTTGTAATCTGGGCAAGAGGCACCTGGACAGAACATTCCAGAAGGAGGGCCGGAAGCGACAGTTGGGATGCTTTTGATGCAGATGGAGGGTGGAATGTGACACAAGACCTCGGGGGGCCCCAGGATGGGCCCCAGCCGAACGGCTGTGGTCCTGCATCCATGCCAAGACCTCACCTGAGGTGTTTGTTCCACAGTAAAACAAGTCACAGATCTCAGGAAGCAAGCAGTGTAGGCAGCATCCGCCATGGCCAAGGAGGCGGGAGAGGAGGGCCAGGGAATGTCGCCACCCCCCGACTCCAGGTGGGCAGTCCGCAGGGGGCGGGATCTGAGCCCAGGAGAGAGGACTCCGGACTGAGGCTGGGTCGCCCACAGCTGTCAGAAGAGCTGGATGAAATCAGGAGGGATGGTCCCGTGACACACTAACGTAAGGAAATGGCTATGCTGTCCCCTGGTGTGGTGACAGTCCGCAGGCCCAGCTGCACCCACCTGGAGCCCCCGTGGCACATGGGGAGAGCTTCAGTCTCGGCCCCAGAAAAGGATCACGTGGGTCTGAGCCGACTGGTGGCCCAAGGGATGCTTGGGACCAAAGGGTCGTGGAAGGTGTCTTGGTCCTCGGGCAACTGCCACAGGACACGGCTGGTGGGATGAGCATGAACAGTAGACGTGTGCTCCATAAGTCCGGAGGCTGGGAGTGCGAGATCGGGGCCGGAGAGATAGCGCCCGCATGTGGAAGGGGCCTGGGAGAGCCACGGACTGACGCGGGTGGAGAGCATGAGGTCTGACACCCCATCAGCCCCAGCCCGCTGGACCCGTGTAGCCTCGGCTTCCAAGTGAAGAGTGGGCTTCCGTTCTGGGCACTGATTTGACATCTGACCCCAGTGGATCCCCCCTTTCCAGCCCCCCTCGCAGCCCCCTCTCCTCCCACCTCCCGGAGCGCGGGGCCTCCAGCCTCCAGCCGGGACCCCCAGGTGGAGTCCCCACAGCGGCGAGGGGACGGCTCCCGTGAGAACATCCCGTGGGGCAGGGGCGGCGGGGGCTCTGCTGGACTTCACTCGTGCCCCTGGGCCCTGCTGCTCAGCCTCGGCAGAGAGGGGCTGTGAGGCCCCGTCTGAGCACCAGGCCAGCGTGACTCTGCGGGCCGCGCTCAGGCCTGGGTGCTTGGCGCAGGGGGAATGGGGAGTGGGCGTCCCCATCGCTGTCCTTGCGGCCAGACCTGCCCACGTGCTCTCCCGGGGCAGCCGCCTTTCTCCCGGGCGGTGTCTGGACGGGGGTCCTGTGGGCCGACAGCCTGATACGTGGTGTTAAGTTCTGTGAAGGCCTGACGTTTTACTTCTGGTTCCCTTCCCTCTTAGTCCCCCCTGGCAGCAGTGGCATTTGAGGGTACGAGGGTGAGAAGTATGTGATTTTGTGCTTGTTCAGAACCAACAGCCAGCCCGATGGGATCTCACTTTGCTCGCCACCGGACCCAAGGAGGGCAGTCCAGGGCTGGTGTGGCCGCCGAGGTGCCCTGAGCATCTGCCACAGCGTGTGGCGTGGGCATCCCATGCTCCTCTGTGCTACAAGAGGGCTGCTCCACCTCTCCCATCACAGCTGTGTTCCTGGCAAGACAACGGCGAGGCCGAGTCCACCCCTTAAAGGAACCCGCCACCTAGGATTCCCGCTCCTCTGCCCCCGTCGGGTTGGTGGGAACCATGCAGGTGCCTGAGAGATACGCCCCGCTGGGCACACGCACCTCCCAGTGGGTTCTGTCGTCTGTCGTCTGGGCACGCGCACCTCCCAGGGGGTTCTGTCGCCTGGAGGGAAGGGGCACGCGCATTGCTCAGGCACCATCAGGGCCTGCGGGAGTTGAGAGTGGCTCTGCGGGGCCTCCCTGTGTCGGCCGAGAGGTGGCTTCTGAGCCGAGGCTTGCAGGGTGCAGCAAGGGGCCCCGCCTGGTGGAGACACAGTCAGCCTCCGCGCCTTAGCCTAGTTCTGGTGTCTGCGTCAGTAACCCGTCGAGAGGGAGATTTCGGGGAAGCGTCGCCAGACCCTCCAACCCCTGACACCACGGGTAAGGGCCACCAGGGGACTGGTTCCTGAACCCCAAGGAAACTCTGAGACACGGACAGACGGAGGGAGGTGCGGGTGCTGAAGGGCCGAGCGATCTGCACACGTTAGTGTCTGTCCTAGAAGACTGTGTCTGCCGTGGTTGATCGCGGCCTGCACGGCCGGACACGGCCTGGAGAGCGACTGTCTTAGCCACCGGTGTTTTAACTGCCAGTACGGGTTCTGCGCCTTTGAGTTCTTTCCCTGCCTCTGGACTTGGTGATCAGGTATTTGAGCAGAACCCCAGATCTTTCCAGAGGAACGAGCAGACTGTAGGCTCGCCAGCACGGAGAGGGCAGGACGGCCACTGCAGATATGCTCCTCGTGGTTTGGGGCTTGGGGTGGCTTCATCGCCGTGGACACTCGTGCTGTGGTTACTTTTCTGACCTGGCAGAAGGACGCTCTGGCTGGGACAAGTGGCATGGGCAGTATTAGGCAACAGTTTCTGTTGACAGACACGCTTATGGGTACCTGCGTGTCTGTGTCTTGTTGACGTGTTGTTTGGGGAAGACAGCCTTCGCCCGGCTCATGCCTTAACGCCTCACGTCGCCCTCACGTGGACGCGCTCCGCCGTTAGCAGACGCTTCTCGCCTGTTTCATAATTTCCGCGTGTTTCCCGCAGGTGCCCACTGGCTGGAGCAGAGTGGAGAGCGACTGAAGACCAGCTCACATGGACTGGGTCCTGTGAAGCTCGGACAGGCTGGCTAGTTTCGCAAGAGAAGTGAGGGAGGTGAGGGACAAGAGGAGGAGGGCCCGGCCCCACCGGCCCCACCTGCCCACCTGATCTCTCCCCGGGCCCGGGCCTGTTTCAGACATTCACGCTCTCGCTTTCTCGGTGGAGACCCCGGAAACCCGCATATGTCTGCCCCTCTAAACCAGGTCGCGGAAAGCCGGAGGACTTGTAGCCAAGTGCTCACCGTCCGTGTGCTTCCTGCGGCTCCCTGCCCGCCCCGATCGCCACCCTCCCCGGGCCCGTCATCACAGCTCGGCTCAGGCGTCTCTGGCGGATGAGAAATCGGGTGGTGGTTTGTTGGCGCCCAGCTCGGGAGGGAACCGGGCGGTCGACGGAACACACTGAGGCTCTGCAGGGCAAGTAGCTGAACTCTGTGAAGCTGAGAGCTTCGATTTGGGTTAGAATTCCCAGAAAAGAACACCTCAGACATACAGAGGTGTCGGGCCCTGAGGCGATTTCCTCCCTGAGTACCTCCCCTGGGGGGTCACTGACCAGTTCTGCAGGTCCTTCGATGGGACTCCCAGGTGCGTGTGCACGTGTGCACGCACACACACGCTCACGGGCACGGCAAGCACCACAGGTATCCGTGGATTCATCGACCTGAAATGGAGGCCTTCGCAGGTCTCACCCCCCCCCCCCCCCCCGCCGGCCTCCATGGTCAGGGGCACCCATCTCAGAGCCTGTCGCGGGACGGGGCCACGAGACAGCGACCTGTCAGCTCAGTCCAGCCTGCAGTGCTCCATGTGGGCTGCACAGGGTTGGAGAGGACACCAGACGAGACGTCAGCGCTCCACGTTGAGTCTTTCTTTTTTTTTTTTTTTTTTTTTTTTTTTTTTAATTTTTTTTTTTTTTTAACGTTTATTTCTTTTTGAGACAGAGAGAGACAGAGCATGAACAGGGGAGGGTCAGAGAGAGGGAGACACAGAATCTGAAACAGGCTCCAGGCTCTGAGCTGTCAGCACAGAGCCCGACGCGGGGCTCGAACCCACGGACTGCGAGATCATGACCTGAGCTGAAGTCGGCCGCTCAACCCACTGAGCCACCCAGGCGCCCCCACGTTGAGTCTTTCTTGAACAAGCCGGCAACCCAGACTCTGTCCTTACTGGCAGCACTTGGCTGGAGCCAAGCAGCTCGAGTGCCCGGCACGGCGCAGGAGGGAACCCCGCACTGGCCCCGAGGGGGGCTCTCTGCACGTGCGGCGGGGCTGGCTTCTCGCAGGCCCAACACCTCCGTCTGTCTTCGCGTCAGCTTCCCCGGAATGAGTTTCCTCAGGGCTGGAGAATCGCATCTTTCATTCTGCTCGGGTGGGAACCAGCTGGGGGCCTAAACACAGAGCCTGTGGGTGGCGGGGCCCTCTTGACCTTCAGTTACTAATTAAGCCAGTGCCAGAGGCTGACCCGGGGCACAGGGACACGGCGCTGCAGGAGCGCCCCTCTCGCAGAGGCTTCTTCCCGCGGCGTCCGCCCTGGTCTTGCTCTGACCTGCTGACAACCTGAGGAGGGGGGATGAGTGCCAAGGGAGCACCTGATCCTGGGCTGGCAGGGGTGCGGGGGGTGCAAACACCCCTGTCCCCTGGGAATCTGCGACAGTATCGGGGACAGTTCCGAAGAGTAAGGTCATCATATACATTAGCCTCACACATCAAGCATCCTATCTTACGTCGCATGACCATGTCCCTTTCATCCTAACAGCTCATGAGGAAGACACTCACGGCCTGTTTCCATAGGGAGACCCTGGAGGCTCCGCGAGGGTCAGGCACTTCCTTGAGGCCACACAGCGGGTCTGGGGCGGCCCTGGGAACAGAGCCAGGCATCCCGTGGCCCCAGAGCCCAAGATATGCCTGCTGGCTGTCTCCTCACCCTCGTTCTCCCGCCTCTGAACACACACGCTCAGCCAGGTGCTGGGCTCCTGCCGTGTGCCTCAGAGACCGCAGAGAGTGGGGGACCCTCTTCTCGGACAGACCCTCTGTCACTGCCCCAGGGGGGCGGCCCCTGCCGGACGGAGGGGGACGTGGGAAGAAACGGCGGGGGAGCCTCCAGCGTGGAGTTCGGGGAAAGGTCCTCCGTGCCCCCCCGTGTTCCTGCCGATGGGTGCTGGGGCCAGTTCTGCTATTCTGTCAAGGCCGCAGAGAATAGCCTCACACCTGACCTACTGTGCACACGTGAGAGCCTCCCTGTAGGAGAAAGTCCTAGAACATCCTTCGGCACTTGGTGAGTCCTGGAGAAATACTCATTACGTGGATGAGTTTATCTAAGTCCGGCTGTGATCAGCAGGGTCACACGTGCGGTCACTCATAGATGCGCCTGGTGGATTCTCCTTGCCCTTCCCCATCCGCCTACTCGTTCGTCACACCGTCACATCACCGTGACATCACCATTACCGCGACCTCTACCGCTGCATCACCACCATGACCATCATCACCACTGTCGCCACCGCCATAAACGCCATCATCACGATAACCACCGTGGCCCTCGCCACCATCCCCATCATCACCGCCATCATCATCACCACCATCACCATCCCCATCGTCACCACCATCACCATCATCGTCATCATCATTCTCACAGTGAACACCTATTGGACACTTCCGTTCGCACGGAGCTGGGCTACATCCTTTGCACACGTTCACGTACCTCAACTTCCCCCCCACTCACTTGTTGAGTGAGCTCGGTTACTCAGCAACTCTCAGGAGGGATCTCACTCACCTTGGATGCTCTACGTCCGATAGTCATTCTCCTCCTGCATTATCCTCCCAGTAGCACGCATTGAATGCTTACTGTTTACCAGGAAGGATAAGCTACTCACGTAGTTCTCACAGGAGGGCCGTTGTCATTCCCGTTTTATACGAGAGGCAGCTGAGCCCCCAGGGAGGTAAACTCACCTTCCCAACACCAACCAGCCACGGAGAGCAGAGCCTGCATTTGGACCAGGGAGTCTGGCCCCACGGTAGGGGTCATTAGGACCACCCCGCTGCCGGACACACGGGCCACTACCCTGTGACCTGGCCCCTCCTCCGTACAGAGACCGTCTCCCAAGTATCCGGAGACCCAGCAAGCGGGAGAGCCGTGGGGCAAACGCGTGGGCGTCGGATCCCAGATGGAAGAATGTCGCACCGAGATGTGCTTGAGCTGGGAAAACGTGTCCAGGAAGCAGACACTCTGATCGGGCACAAGGCTGGCGGTTCCTCGGACGACTGTGTGAGGCTCCCGCTGCAGACGTCTTAGCATCTTGCCGGGAGCCTCTGCTGCTCGCTTCCCTTCACTGCAGGGGAGCAGACAGAGAAGCTCAGGTGCTCAGGTGCCGAACGGACAGAGCCCCGAGGACGCGCCATGTCCCCTGTAGCCAGAGTAGGTGGTTTCCAGAAATAGACTTGGATTCCTACGGTTTCACCTCCAAATTCTCGTGTGTGTGCACGTGTGCGTGTGCGTGGAGGACGCTGTGTTTCCGTGTGTGCCCTCCAAAACAAACTCCCAGGACAACTGGGCTGGGAAGTGCTGGGTCTCTCCCTCCCTGTTTGAGATTCATAAACACATTAGCTCATAAAATCTCTAAGCAACCCAGTGTCCTCTAGAAGAGGGGAAGAGAGAGGTTCCCCGTGGTCAGGCCAGAGCTCCCCGGGGTGCTATTGAACTTGGGGCTCTTTATACAGAATGACTAAGAGCTCTGGGAAACGCTGATCCAGAGCAAGTTTTTAAATCTTCGTTATTAGGACGAGAGTTTCTTCCAATTCCCAGTCCCCAAGCAGACCCTGACATGGCATTGAAAAATATCAGGCAGGTTTGTTTTTGTCGTAATACAGTCTCAAGTGGCAGAAACACAACTCAAAGCAGCTCTCGCAAATACTAGAATTCACTGCCTCGCATAACAAAAACATCCAGGGTGACGGCTTCAGACGTGGCTCGATCCAGGGGCTCCTGTGACAGTTCCGCGGTTTTGTCTTCCCTTTCTGTCTCACAAATCTGATTCCCTTTTCGTGCCATGGGTCTCCATGTGGGATCCGAGTCTCACGAATACCTGCATCTTCTAGAAAGCTCAGCGCTCTTCTTTCTCAGTCATTTAGGTGAAAAGTCAAGAGTGTCGTGCTCCGCCCAGGGCTCCGTGTCCGCCGCCGGGTGAGTCTCCGGCAGGGGAATCTGATGATGCGGTTAGCTGGGCTTGGGTCACAGAGCCATCCCAGCTCAGGGGAGGAGCCAGCCCCCACCGCACAGAACGACGGAGGCGATGGCGCTCCAGGGAAAATGCAGGCTCCGTTACTACAAGGGCGTGGGTTGCGTGCGGATCCAGCAACGCCAGCGAATGCCCGTCATCCTTCTCGTCCCGGATCACCCGTGTGCCCCTGCCTGCCTCCCCGGGCCGCCTCGGGCTGGACCCTGTCTTCCGTGTCTGCAGGCCACACCCGGCCCGTTCCCCCCGCTGTCCTCCCAGTGTGTGTGTGACACCTGCTCTGTGACGCCAGCTCCTGGCACACACGCCCGCGGCTCCCAGGAGTCCCGTTGGCACTTACTGGGCAGGAGCATGAATGACTGAACGGAACTGGACAGGAGTCAAGGCAGTTTTCTGCTCAGTGAGCGGTGGTGGAGGGAGTGAACGAGGCCGCCCGCGGGGACATCCACTGCGGAGGAGGTGGCCTGACCCCGGCCAGTGGTCAGGGCCCCCAGGGCCGTCCCCAGATGCGGGGGTGCCCTCTCCCGGGGAGCCCCAGGCTCTTGGCCGTCCTGATGCTCCGGAAAGAAGTGAAATAGCAGAGGAGCTGGTTTCTCTCTGGATTCCTGGAGTCACATCTCATAACTCTGGTGGCTGAGGGCCTTTTTTCAGGCAGCATCTGCCAGACGCCGGCCAGAAACTGTGTGAGGAGTCCACAAGGCAGACTCCCGCGGTGGAGTTCTAGAAACTTCTAGAACTCCTCCTCCTCCCAAGGCTTCCTCCTGGCTTTCTGTGGGCCATGGCAGGGAGTTGGGCAGTTGTGAGTAACCCAGCCGGACTGTCCGTGGAAAACCCTCGGGTTATTTTCAGCACCTGATAGTAACTTCCAGACACCGAGGTGGTGGGGGGTTCTGTGTTGTCCTACAGCCTCCGACCTCTGACCAGGTTGTACGAAGCCAGGTGGAGCAGCTGGGGGCCTGCCTGGTCATCGTCACGCCCTGTACTGGGAGGGCCTCAGAGTGGCCCGAGTCGAGGGCGTGTGTACATTGCGACCACCTCGGATCGCCTTGCTTAGACCTGACCAGGTTCCATCTGTGGGGGCGGTTGACGTGCCAGACCCAGGGCAGAGCTTTACTCCCTGCCCAGCTTGGCCCCGGCACCCTCCCATCCGCAAACTGGCCCCAGGACTCTGTCTGACCGAGCGAGCGTGCAGCCCGCCGGCCTTCTGGTTCCTGCACCGGGACGTGCGTGGGTGGGGTGGCAGTGTCCCCACATGCTCTCGAGCCCCCATGCAGGGTGCCCTTCCAGGGCCGCCTCCCCCTTGAGTGCGTCATAGATAAATAGGCGTCCCAGCCGGAACGAGGCTTCCGGAACAAGAGGGGACGTGTGAGCAAGCTCACCCTGCGGCCGGCGGGCTGGGTGCACAGGGGAGCCTTGCCCGGGGGCCAGGTGGGGGCAGGGAAGGGGCCTGAGGTGTGAGAACGCAGAGGGCCTTCTCAGGGCGCCCGTCCCGCTGGCCTGAAATTTTGTCATGGATGGTCATTTCCATGTTCCAGAATTTAAAATAAAGTATTTGAAATGCCCACAACTCTTACGATTCCCAAGCACCCACATAATTAAAGTTGCTTTAGCTACACTGCATCTTTTCTGATCTGAAAGCAAAAGCAGTAAATATGTCAGCCGCAAATCGATAAGACAATTATTCTGTAATGAATCCCAAACACCGTGAATTAAACTGACAAGTGGCTACGGGCCTCCTGGGCCTTCTCAGCCTCCGGACGCCGGCGAGGGCAGCACCGGGGGGCAGGAAGGGCCTCCCGGGTCAGGGAGCACGTCTGTCTCTCTTCCCTGGCGGGAGGAGGCAGTGCCATACTGCAAGGCTGGCCTGTCCCCGCCCCCCGGTGTCCTGGCCTGTCCCGCCCTCCCTGCAGCCTGGCTCCGGGTCAGCCAGTGTCCCCAGCCCTGGTTTCCAGCAGAAGCACCGGTTCCGCTGCCTGAGCCCGGCTCCACCAGGCTCCCAGCTCTCACCGCCCAGAGCCGCTGTGTGCTCGCCCCGCACCGTGTGCCCTGTTGTCCCCTGTTGTCCCCGTCACGGCCCCAGGAAGCAGCTCCTGTCTCCACTGCTGCATCCCTGCTCCCCGAGGGGACGGTATCGGGAGCGCATTTCCATGTGTCTGGAACCTCTGCTGTCCACCTGACCACTGTGGCCCCTGTGTCCTGCACCCAATGGCCCAGGGGTGAGAGGCCACCTGCAGGGGTGAAGGAGGAAGATCGCTAGTTCTGTCCTGCCTCGGCCCTGCCAGCAGCCCCCGGCTCTCCCGTCTGTAAAGGGCTGTCGCACGGAGGAAACTCCTCTGGGTGCAGCTGCCCGAGGCGCTCCCGGGCTGGTCTGTCTGCAGGAGGAGCAGGTGTCTCTGGGGAGGGACTCCACCCCCACCCCTCCTGCTCCTTCCACACGTGACGAGTGGACCCCTACAGCCCTAGCCCAGTTAACAAGAGGCCTCAGTGAGCTTCAACTGGAAATACTCTTCCCAAAATCTTCTGTTTTGATGTTTCAATTTTTAAGAAAAAGCCAGCATATTTTATGACCCATTTCTCACCACCGGTTCTCTCCCATACAGGTTTTCCAGGATCTAAAGTTGAAGGTAAATGGTCCATGACAGTGTTTCTGAGATGTGAGTGTTTTAATTGTATTAAATTTGGGAAATTTAGAACCATGCAAAAATGAATTTTTATTTTTACTTTTTTAGTATTCTTCCTAATCCAAATTTCTGCATCCAAATTAACTGCATCCAATTCAATATCCAGGCCTGGTCGGTTCTGAGTAAATGTGTCATATCACAATCAGATTCAGTCAGACTGTACCTCCACCTTTGTCACAGGAGATGTGGGTCTGGGTGCATCTGGTTTCATGACCATCAGTTCCCTCTGCACAGACATCTGTGGAGAAGTCCATCCGGAGCTGGTCCTTGTGGGCGGCTGGATGGAGGGATGCAGGGATGATGGGCTGATGGAGGATGGACGGGTGGAGGGATGCAGGGATGATGGGCTGATGGAGGATGGATGGGTGGGGGGATGGAGGGATGATGGGCTGATGGAGGATGGACGGGTGGAGGGATGCAGGGATGATGGGCTGATGGAGGATGGATGGGTGGGGGGATGGAGGGCTGATGGGCTGATGGAGGATGGACGGGTGGAGGGATGCAGGGATGATGGGCTGATGGAGGATGGACGGGTGGAGGGATGCAGGGATGATGGGCTGATGGAGGATGGATGGGTGGGGGGATGGAGGGATGATGGGCTGATGGAGGATGGACGGGTGGAGGGATGCAGGGATGATGGGCTGATGGAGGATGGACGGGTGGGGGGATGGAGGGCTGATGGGCTGATGGAGGATGGACGGGTGGAGGGATGCAGGGATGATGGGCTGATGGAGGATGGACGGGTGGAGGGATGCAGGGATGATGGGCTGATGGAGGATGGACGGGTGGGGGGATGGAGGGATGATGGGCTGATGGAGGATGGACGGGTGGAGGGATGCAGGGATGATGGGCTGATGGAGGATGGACGGGTGGGGGGATGGAGGGATGATGGGCTGATGGAGGATGGACGGGTGGAGGGATGCAGGGATGATGGGCTGATGGAGGATGGACGGGTGGGGGGATGGAGGGATGATGGGCTGATGGAGGATGGACGGGTGGAGGGATGCAGGGATGATGGGCTGATGGAGGATGGACGGGTGGAGGGATGCAGGGATGATGGGCTGATGGAGGATGGACGGGTGGGGGGATGGAGGGATGATGGGCTGATGGAGGATGGACGGGTGGAGGGATGCAGGGATGATGGGCTGATGGAGGATGGACGGGTGGAGGGATGCAGGGATGATGCACTGATGGAGGATAGACGGGTGGAGGGATGCAGGGATGATGCACTGATGGAGGATAGATGGGTGGGGGGATGGAGGGATGATGCACTGATGGAGGATAGATGGGTGGGGGGATGGAGGGATGATGCACTGATGGAGGATAGATGGGTGGGGGGATGGAGGGATGATGGGCTGATGGAGGATGGACGGGTGGAGGGATGCAGGGATGATGGGCTGATGGAGGATGGACGGGTGGAGGGATGCAGGGATCATGGAATGAGGGAGGATGGATGGGTGGAGGGATGCAGGGATGGACAGACGGAGGATGGACGGATGGAGGGATGCAGGGATGGACAGACTGACAGGATGGATGGATGGAGGAATACAGGGATGGACGGAAAAATGGAGGATGGACAGTGGAGGGATGCAGGGATCATGGACTGATGGAGGATGGTCGGGTGGAGGGATGCAGGGATGAGGGACTGATGGAGGATGGTCGGGTGGAGGGATGCAGGGATGAAGGACTGATGGAGGATGGATGGGTGGAGGGATGCAGGGACGGACCGACTTTCGGAGAATGGACAGGTGGAGGGATGCAGGGATGATGGACTGATGGAGGATGGGTTGAGGGATCAGGGAATATGGACCGATGGAAGATGGACGAGTGGAGGGATTCGGGGATGATGGACTGATGGAGGATGGACGGGTGGAGGGATGCAGGGATGACGGACTGATGGAGGATCGATGGGTGGAGGGATGTGCACAGTGGTGTATGATGTGTCTGTGACCCTCTCCTCCACACCCCACTTCAGGCCTCAGTGACCAGCTCTCTCTCACTTCCTAGCAGTGGCCAGCCTTTCAAAGGCAAGGACCTATGTGGCTTCATCCACAGTCTCACTACCACCAAAAACATCTTGAGGAAATCATCGCAAAAGGAAACAGGGGAAGTCCGGGTCGGACATTCATTTGTCCCAAGGAGGATGTGAAAACTCGGTAGAAATTTAAGGTGAGTCATCGAATGAACAGGTTTCTTGTAAGATGGATTAAAGTGAGACAATTAAAATAGAGTAGGATCCCCTGGTGGTGTTTGGGGAATTGAGACATGGTTGGTTCGCATAATCCCACCTTCCCAGTTGTGCCTCAAACCAATTACATCAGGATCTCTGGCCATTCCAAAGCCTCTCAGGTGATGCCAATGGGCAGCTACTTTGAGAACCATTAGAGCCCCTCTGTCCTCCTTGGGCTCTGGAGGTTTCTTTCCCACCCAAGCATAAGCACAGGGTGGAGTGGGGAGTGAGCAGAGATCTGGGGCAGTCTCCAGCTCTCCTCTCAGGACCTACTTTCCTTCCTCCTTCCTCCCCAGAGCCATGGACTCCAAGGGCCAGTGAGCTCAGAATACATGCCCTCTTTGGGTCGAGCCCTCATCCCTGGTCAAAGTCCTAGATGGGCCCAAAGAGTTACACTTGTCTCTTGGACATCCAGCCTCTATTTCCCTTTTCATAACCAGGTGTCCATTTCTCTCTGGGGCCATTCCCATGGCCCAGGACTTCAGATGTGGCCTCACTCCTGGTGTCCAGGGGTGGGTCATGCATCCAGGCCTGGGCCAATCAGACATTCCACCTGGACCACACCGATAGGAAAAGTGACAGGCATGTTACCCAAACCAGGACTTTCAGCCCAAGCAGACATTATGCTTGAATGGCTGGGAAGTGGTGGGCAATCTTTCTTGAAGCTTTAGAATTATGAATTGAGAGGATGGTAAGGTTTGAGTTGTTGGACAGAAATGCTCCAAGAATGAAGCCAGTATAGACAAGACGAGATGGGCCCCGTTTACATCACTTAAGCCCCTGAATCAAGCCAGATCTGAAACCCACCCCAGATATCTCAGGTACATACACCAATAGTATCTCCTTTCACTTGAGCTGGTTTGGTGTGGGTTTCCTTTTGTTGTTGCCGGCAGAAAGGATCCTGACGTACTCGGCACCTGCAGGTCCTCATGACCTGGCCCTGCCCTCCCCCAGTCTGGCACACCGTGCTCCCTGTCCTCTCGAAACTCGAGAAACAAACATCTTCTAGAAGCTCAGCACGGGGAGCCAGATGGTCTGGTTCCGATCCCGGTCCTCCCACTCATTGTCGATGGAAATGTAGGCAGCCATTACTCCCCACGTGCCTCAGCATCCTCGTTTATAGCGTGGGGGTGTCGGTGTTACTGTGCTCGTTGCCTCTTTGCTCGGGCTGCGGTGGGAATTAAAATGCGAGGCGTACTTAAAGCAGTGAGCCCTGTGTTAGTGCCAGCTGTCGTTATGACAATGACTTTTGTGTCTAAGGGGTCTGGTCCTCCCACCTCGGGGCCTTTGCACCTGCTGTTTCCTCTGCCTGGAATGTCATCTATGCTGATTCCAGCTCTTTCAGATGTCAGCTCCCCAAGCATCCATTTAATGCTCCCAAAGATCCCTGTGTTTGCTAGCTCAATATCCACTACGTTTTGCAATTCTATGTCTTCAGAGTAGTTATTGTGATTCTGTATCCCTCTCTAAACTGTACACTTGAAGGCGGGGAACCCATCTGTTTTGCTACTAGGATTTATAGCTTCAATATCAAGGACAGAATCTGGTCCCTGAGAAAATACATTCTGAATGAATGAGCTATATGCTCTGGTAATGGAGGCACAGCTTCTTTACTAGAAAAATGTGCCTGATGCCTGACTGTGGCTGACACCCCAGCGATTCCAGGGCCGAGGTCACCCCGGTGCACGGGCTGTGAGCCGCGGTCCAAGCACTCAGGGCTGCAGCAGGGGGCCTCGAGCCACACTGTGAACCCGCAGCAGTCTGGGGACTGTAGACCGTCCATAGTCTCGATCACCTGACCCGGAAAGCTCTCGTCCTTGGACCCGCTCAGCACCTGCAGGCAGTGACAAAGTCCAGCAAGGTCCACAGGGGACACGTGGGCTGTCATACACTCCCCGGATGCACTAAATGGCTCCAACAAGCACATAATTAATCTCAGAGGAGAGAACGGTGTCCTTTTCCTTCTAAACACTCTCAGATGCTATGAGCTTTTAATGAAAACTGAGGCGGGTATCGTTCTGCACTAAGATCACACGTGAGACCTGAGAGAATGGAGACGTGCCGGGAGGGCCTGGCGACGAAAACACAAGGTCACTGCAGTGACGTTCCCGGACGTGTGTTTGGTTCTTGGCAATCAGAACAGACTTTGATGTCTTCTCAAAGCCTCGCTGCATTGTGAATTCGCACAGAGCCTTCTTTCTCGGCTCCCTCTGCTCTGCCAGCAGCACCGGGACCAGCGACATTCTGGCAGCAGAGCCGAGGGTGAGCCCGGGCAGAACTGTCCCAAGGGGATGGCCCAGCCCCCAAGCCCGTCCCAGGGTGGGCAGGCCTGGGGGATGCGGGGTCTGTGAGTAGGAGGTGAGGAGCCCCGCCCTACCGCGGCCAAGCTGGAGAAGTCGTGGACGTATGCAGAAGGGGCCTACACTTCCCCAGGACCCCGACTCCGAGGCCACACACCCACGGGTGACCATGTCCGCCAGGAACGGGTCACGGTTCTCTGGGTCCAAGCTGCAGACCCGGGCTCCTCTGGCGCCGAGTATCAGAAAACCTGGGAGAAGACTTGAGAGATTTAATGGCTTTTCACCCAGAACTCAGAGCCCTTCCCCGCTCCTGCTCCCCTGTGCGCAGTGTGAAGGAAGGGGGAGCTCGGGAACCGGGCTCAGAGCGGCCCGAGGGGCAAACATCCAGGAAGCAGCCCCCTTGCCCCGACCTGGGTGAATGAGTGTTCCTCGGGGACCTGGCCCACGGCACCACCTCCCAGGGACAGGGTCCTGCGTGGCCCAGCCAGCGAGTTATCCCCAGCGTCCCTGGGCTGACCCGTGGCAGGGGGAGCACTCCCAGGGCACTGGCAGGTAGAACAGAGCCGGTCCCAGGATGGAGAGTCCAGCACAGCCCGGCTCCCCACGGTTCCACCAGCGCCCGCCTCACGTGAGGGCCCGCGCTCGGCCTCTCTCTGAGCCGTCAGGGTTGGGCACCGCGACCTGGTGTGCCCCCACCTGATGCCCCCATCCCGACCCTCGGGGATGCCCGGGCCCCCCAGGATCCGGG
The DNA here is from genome assembly GCF_018350215.1 of Panthera leo. NCBI lineage: Eukaryota > Metazoa > Chordata > Mammalia > Carnivora > Felidae > Panthera > Panthera leo. Next base: position 1,327,916 of record NC_056690.1, on the reverse strand, counting down.
GGTTCTCCACCCGGCAGCTGGGCGGTTCCCGCCTCCCGGTGAAGCCCCATTTTGGTAACGGGAGGGACGCTGGGCCGGCCTGCGCGGCAGGAGGAGGCCGGGAGGATTCATGCAGAAGTCAACCAGGAACTTCCGCATAAGCTCTTTTTTATCTAACAGATAAAGGCTTCACTGCAAATCTTCACTGCACCACCGGAGCTCAGAGAGAAGCGTACACACGACGAATGTCTGACACAAACGCGTCGACGTTCTTCTCTGCGGACGATCGAAGGGTAACGCGTGACAACCGTGACGTGCGGTGCAAACGAGGCTCAGTGCGGCACCCCATCTCCCCCTCCGGACCAAGCGTGAAGACGCGCTGAGGGTCCTTGTCACCCCACAGCCTGGTGTCCCGACTCGGCTGGCCCGAGCGTCCCGCTCTCAGGCTGGAAGGGATCACTGGGCCCCTATGTGACCCTTTCCCACTTAACCTCCGAGTCCCTCCGAGTCCAGGGGCCGGTGTCGGTCGGCCTGCGTGTGGGTCACAGCCGCGCTGTCGGTGCGGCCAATCGAGGGCCATGCCTGGGCCCGCCCGCTCGCCCGCGAACTTCCCCTGGGTGTGAAGGGCCGTGTGTCACCTGCGCACGTCCTACCGTGTGACGGTGCTGTCGCCCGTGGCCCCCGCTCCCACGCTCCCTCCGTGCTACCTGGCGCGTACCTCGTGCGCGTGCTGCTAGCTCTGCCCGGGCTCCACCTGAGCGTTTACACCGTGACCGCCCGCCTGTCAGGTGCCCCCACTGGGGTGGGGGTGGGCTCCTCGCCCTGCAGTCTGTGACGGCCGTGTCCCCGCTCTCTCTGGGTCACCTGCAGTACCTGCACACGGCCCGCTGTGGTGTCGCTCGCCTGCGTAGCACCCCCACCTTCTCTGCACCGCCCACACCCGTGTCCGCGGCTCTGAGCGCCCTCAGGTCCACCTGCTCCCACGGTCCGGCTGCTCGTGCCGCCTGGACGTCACTCCAGCTGCCGACACGCTCAGTCGCGCGTGTCCCGTCTCCTCGGGAGTTCCAGGGCCCCAGGGGGACTGAGGAGGCCGCAGAGGCAGGGGAGGCCAGGGACACCAAGGAGGCCGGAGACTGGGGAGGACACAGACACAAGGGAGACCACGGAGACTGGGGAGGCCGCGGAGGTTGGGGAGACCACAGACCAGAGAGGCCGGGGAGTCCGCAGAGACCAGGGAGACCACGGGCATTGCCCCTCGGTCCCCACGGCCCGGGCGCTGCTCACGTCCCCGAAGGTTGAGAACAAGCCCGACGGTGGAGGCTCAGGGCTGCGCTGGGAGGAGCACGACCCAGATGCGGCTCCCGATCGTCCCGCCGCAGGCAGCAGGGAGGGTCCCCGCGCTGGAAGTGACAGTAGCCACCGCAGACCGGCCCTGCCCTGCACACTCAGGCACGGCTGGATCCAGCGCTCCAGCGATGGCATCAGAACGTCCCTCTCAAATCTTGGTCTTCGTCGGGTCAGGGTTCTGGAACCCAGGGGTCCAGGAGTTCCGTCACCTCACACCTCCGGGCCCTGCACGGTGACAAGACAGCGGCGGTGGGCGTGAGTCCTCAGCTCCTCCCGGAAGCCAGGCCTTCCCCTCAGCGAGCCGCAAAGCCCGACAACTCACTGCGATTGGTTGGGGTGGAGGCACGTGACTGGGCCTGAACCAATCCCTGCAGCCAGTGGGACGGGCCAGAGCCTTTCCTGTTGGACCAGGGACCAACGCCGATGCTCACTCTGATTGGTCTGGGCAGGGACATGTGACTGTCCCGGACCCAATCACCGTAGACAGTGTGGGCCTTCCTTGACCAGACCTGGGTCCCCAAATCCCCCGCGGCCAAGGTGTCCCTGGATCGCGGGTCTGACCTCGGGGACTGCGTTTCCAGACGACACATGGGTGGACCTAGAAGGAAAGGTGGATGCTGGGACGCCGCCTGCAGGTGACCTCCGCAGAGCCTGGATCAATGTCTCAGGCCCCAGCCCTTCCCACCCAGGGACCCTGACCTAAGGAGATGAGGGGACACCGCTGGGGCATTTCCTCCTCACTTCTGGGCGTGGACTCACATCTTTGAGACCTGCTTCCCTAGCCCAGCCCAGACGTGCAGGGCTAAGCCTCCCGGACAGTCCTGGCTGGAGCCTGGGAGCTGCCCCTGTGCCGTGCCTGGTCCTATTCGGTCCCTGGTCCCTCCTGCAGATCCCTTGCCCTGCTCCCCAAGCGCAGCCTCTGCCCTGCAGGTCCCCTGCCCCCCTCCCCAAGCCCAGCCTCTGCCCTGCAGATCCCCTGTCCCCCTCCCCAAGCCCAGCCTCTGCCCTGCAGATCCCCTGCCCCCTCCCCAAGCCCAGCCTCCACCCTGCAGATCCACTGCCCCCCTCCCCAAGCCCAGCCTCTGTCCTGCAGATCCCTTGCCCTGCTCCTCAAGGCCAGCCTAAGCCCTGTAGATCCCCAGCCCCGTCCCCAGGCCCAGCCTATGCCTTTCAGGTCCCCTGCCTCCTCCCCAAGCCCAGCCTCCGCCCTGCAGATCCCCTGCCCCCTCCCCAAGCCCAGCCTCCACCCTGCAGATCCCCTACCCCCTCCCCAAGCCCAGTCTCTGCCCTTTAGATCCCCTGCCCCCCTCCCCAAACCCAGCCTCCGCCCTGTAGATCCCCTGCCCAGCTCCCCAAGCCCAGACTCCACCCTGCAGATCCCCAGCCCCCTCCCCAAGCCCAGCCTCTGCCCTACAGGTCCCCTGCCCCTCTCCCCAACCTCAGCCTGGGCCAGCGCCCCTCCAAGCCCCCTCCTGATGTGCTCCTCCATGGGTCTGTGTCTGCCCTAGTCTGAAGGCTGGGCTTCAGTGCATCAGCGTGAAGATCTGTGAAGATCCCCGCCTTGTGTACTGAGTTAAGCGTACTGCGATCTGGAAGGTCTGCACACGCTAATGGATTTGGGTTTGTAACCTGATGCCTGGCTTTGGAAGCTGCTTCCTCATCCACAGGCATGGCTCCCTATCAGAGAGCCGCAGATCGAGGATGTGGGTGCCGGCGTGAACCCCGACGCTGGTGTTCTCCACTCCACGTGAAGCCAGAGGTGCCGTCTAATGAAGTGGAAAGTCTGGCAGAACTTCCAGAAGGAAGGCCTGAGACGGGGTGACAACAGCCCAGGGTCCTGTGTCCAGATGAGGGGAGCACGGCAGAAGCCGACCTCCAGCTGGCACAGACCGGAAGGTGCCCCACCCTGACGCCAGGTGTGCGCACAGGTGCCGGGGTGGATGTGACGTGGGGACGGGACACAGAGGAGGATGCGGTGAGCAGGGCGGGTCCCCCGTCCGCTGAAGCGTAGGACCGGCTGGGTCACCGCAGACCCCCACCAGGAACCAGCCTCCGCTGTTGACGACACACTTTCTGACGCCCACGCTGCCCTCTGCTTGGCAAACAGGGCACAGGTTCCACAGACAACCCCCGAGAAGTGGCGAGAAAGGACAGGGATTGGGAAAATGTGTGATGTGCTCAAGTTACTTTATTTTCTAAAAGGCTGTCCTCTTTGTGCCCTAGCTGTGAAAATGATAACGTCTGAAGATTTATTTTGTTAAGGAAGCTAGTCTTTATGTTCTGTGCTTTGCACACATTTTGTAAAGGTTCTCAGGGACAGCTCGTTCTTTCTCTACGGGCAAGTCTGCTCCACACACACCAGTATTTATCGTCTGGCCGGGGAACTTCCCTCGCTTTCTGGTCATCACCGGCTGCACCTGCTCTGGTACTGACCCCAGAACGTCCTCTGTGGTCTGAGGCCGGCGACAGCTTCCTCTAACGTCCCACGGAGAATTCTTGGATGGTGCGGAGCCTGCGTCCGAGGGATGGGTGAATGCGGTGGGTACCGATGCCCCTCAGCATGGCCCTGCCCAGATGTTCCCAGTGCCCCGGGGTGCAGGCATCTCTCTGTCCTCTCTCCTTGCTGTCCCCTCATCCCTCAGGAGGGCGGGAGCTGGTCCCACGCTGCCAAGCCCCGGCCCACCCCACCCCTCCCTGCCCCAGCCTTCCTGGGGACAAACCAGCAGACGCATCACTAGCTCTGCTGGCTGACTCCAGAAGGCTCCACTGTCCTGAGAGGTCGGGAAGCTGGCCTCCAGTAGCCCAGCTGCCATCACCACCCATGGCTCTTCTTCCTCTTCTGCCTTGTTTGCTTCAGCAGAGGGCAGCGTGGGCCTCAGAAAGTGTGCGTCAATGGTGAAGAGGGGTTCACACCGGTCTGGGCTGACTCAGCCCGTCGTACCCTTCTGTAGACGGGGAGGCTACAGCTGAGGGGCCAGGCTCTGCCCGCCTCCCTGCAGAGCTGGGCTCCAGGCAGGAGCCTGGGGACACAACCTGCTGGCGACATGCAGCATGGCTTTTCCCTCACCCTCCTGCAGACCTCTCCCTGCATTCATCCGGAACCCAGCCCACATTCTCGGTGTCTAACCCGAGACAGACCGACAGACAGACAGGGCCTGACCCTGGACCTCCTCAGCGTCCACCATCATCCATCATCATCGTTGTCGGTGTAGGCCGGAGGTCGGGCCCTTTAACGATGACGCTCACGTGAGGTTGGGGTCAAGGAGAAGTGTGGCCAGCCCTGAGAGAAAGGCACTTCAGCCACGCCCGCCGAGGGAGCCGCACACTCAGGGCCGCCACACCGCAGACCTGTGAGCAAACTGGGTCGGTGTATCCCCAGGCCCAGCCTGGGGAGGAGCCCTGCTGGGAGGAGCCCTGGTCTGTTTGGAAGCTGCCCCGGAGCATCCGTGGCGGGCGTCTGCTGGGGTCCTGACACCTGCGAGAGCGAGGACGTGCCCCGTTTTGACCTTGTGTTGGAAGAGGGAGGGCATGGTGAACCCCGTGTGCAGCATGGTCAGCGCTCGGGGCCTGGTGTGGTGTCCGGCAATGGCGGGGGTGCGGGTGCCAGCAGGGGACGTGCGGGAGCTTCTCTGGGGGAGGGGGGGGGCGGGGGGGGGCACGGGAGCTAGGCCTGCATGGGGCTGTGGGGAGAAAGTTCCAGAAACGCAGGTGGGGCCGGGCCTGGTGCACTAGGACGGGGAGGGGACCATGCGTGGTGGGCGCAGAGGGGGGCCCACAGGTCCCGTCCCCGAGCTCGGGCTCCAGGAGAAGCCCGCGCGGACGGGAACGAGCCCGCCCGCCTCCCGGCACTCCCTTCCCACGTGGACACGTCCAGGGTGGAAGCCACGCCGCTCTCCCGAAGGCCCTTGCAGCTGCCCTGTCCCACGTGACCCGCGCCCACCAACCAGAAGCCTCCCGTGAGCCTCCGCGCGGGAAGAGAGCCAGGGAGGAAGATGGCGCCGGGGTCTGTGAGGCCGCGTGGCATAAGGGGACGGTGTCCCTGGGGGGCGGGGACCGAGCGGCAGCCTGGGGTCCGTGGAGGAGCCCGTGCACGCGGCCCCCGAGTCTCTGCCCACGACGGGCCCGGGAGCGTCCCGACGTCCCCAGCGGCCGCCCAGGGCCACCTCCCGGGGCGAGTTGAAATGCGCAGGCTCAGACCCGCCCGCACCGCCTGCGTCCCAGGCCGCGTGTCCCCCAGGCGCAGGGGCTGCGTGTGCGCCTTGACCTCGGGGAGCACCTGCCCTGCTCCGTGCCTGGTCCCGCTGTCGGCGCTCCTGTCACTACAGGTAAGACCCTGATGACGGAGGAGCCGCGGGCGGGACCCCGCCAGGGAGGGGGACCCGGTGTTCCCTGTGTGTGTCCCTCCTGCCGCTGGACGCCGGGGGCCACACCCCTGCACACTTAGACCCGAGCACGTACACGACTCGCGCGCCAGTCCAGGAACATTCATTCACTTACACGCACGGGCAGAGCTACAGAGACACGGGCTGGGGTGACGTGGCCCCCCGCCTCCCTGGAACTGCAGGAGTGACCCGAGCCTGCCGGACTTCCGCCCCTCATGCCCCTCGTCCGACCTTCGCACTGACGTTGGACACCCACAAGGCCACGGGGCGGGGTGTGGGGGGAGGGTGCCGTAAGGAGCGGCCACCGCCCCAGGCCGGGTGGAATGTCCTCGTTCCTGCCTCGGGGGGAGGGGGGGGGGGGGTCACTGGGCTCAGCTCCACTGGCCGCACGTCGCTGAGGATCAAACGCTAATAGGTTATTGTCCTATTATCCTCGCAGGATGGGGGCGGGGGGGGGGCTGCACAGGGCAGAGCGGGCTGGGACCCCAGGAGGCGACACAGCGTGTGCCATTCGTGCGTCGGCAGGGGCCTCGCGTGTTCCCGATCGGCTTTGAGTCCCGTTTGTAGCCGGGCCAAGTCTCTCCCAGTAATCCATTTCTGGGGAAGAAAATCACATTTGAGAGAGTCATTATGTAGTATACTGCACTTGAAATTATAATTCTACGAAATCTCATTACGTCTAGACTAAAAGGAATTGAATTTTGATTATTTAACTACATTTCCTGCTGCTCTAAGGAGACGGCTGTTCTTCTAAAGGCGCTCTGCCCCATTCGTTAAGAGTGATGTTTTCAGAGCAGTGTGCTTGGGGGCTTCCAGAAATCTCTGGCATCTCAGCGTTTGCCCAGGGCGTCGTTCTGGGTCCCCAGGCCCCCTTCCTTTCCCCCTGCATTTCCCCGGCCCCGGGCTGGGCTGGTCTCTGCCTGGACTAGTCCATCAGAGGCAGTGGTGGAGGGTCAGGGCGGAGCACCCGGAGTATCCCCTCTGCCTGCACCTGTTCCTGCAGGGGCTGCATCTCCGCCAGGGCTGGGGCGGGCGCTGTGGCCAAGCGCAGGGAGCCCCACCCCTCTCTCGGTCTCTCTAACCCCGGTGCTCGGGGGCAGGTCGCTGGGCTGACTGACCTTTGGCTTCTCGGCTTTCCCACACTGACCCCTGCATTAACCCTCCCGGGGTTGGAGCCCCCGCAGTGATTCCTGTTTACCTGGTTGGACCCTGGTGTGCGTGCTCCTCACCAGGACTCAGGCCTCTAAATCCTTCTCCTCCTCTTCCACCCCCACCCCTACCCCTACAGACTCTCCTCACCCTCCAAGCAGGCCCCAGGACCTTTGTTCATGCTGTCTGTTTTCAGGAGTCCTCCCTGCAAACCCTACTCCTCTTTGAAGTCCCAGCCCAGGTGTGGTCTCCACAGGCCACCGGTCTTGAGCCTCCCAGGTGCAGAGATGAGATGTGCCGGGTCCTCCCAGAGCCCTCGTTTGTCCCCTCTGGGTGCTCAGCAAGAGCACGTGGTGGTCTTGTCACACGCGTTCACGCTCATTCTTGTTTTCATCGGTTTCCCCCCAAGTGTCCATTGATGCTGACCAGTGTTCCCGGCTGCAGTGGAGCAGGACCGGCTGCACTTCCCCAGCTGTAAGTGCGGAAATGTCAGCTCAGACTGGCTCAAGACAGAGACTGTGTTGACTGACGTGAGCTAGCTCTCCATAGTTTGTTGGCTTCGGGCACGGCCAGATCTAGGACGTCAGCTTACGGTATCAGAATGCTGCCTCTTTACCCCTCTTGGCTCTGCTTTCCTCCGTGTGGGTGCTGGAGGTGCAACAGGGAATGACAACTTCGGTTGCAAGTGACAGAGACTCTGAGGAGAATTGGCTTAAGCACAGAAACGTTCACTGATGTAGGTAACTGACCGTCCGTGGGTAATTAGCTGCAGGCACGGATGGATCTAGGAGAGCCGTCGGCGTCTCTGGGGATTCTCTGTCCTCGGCACTCAGCTTGCCTCCGTGTTCGCTGCGTTCTCGGACAGACGCTCTTCGCGTGGTGTCAGGATACCTTGGAAGGTGGCCAGGCTTATATCGTAGTCTCGGAAGCCCCGGCAGAAGTGCTTGACTTGTGCACCGGGTCCACGGAGAGTTTCAGAATTCCGTTTCCTGGTGTCCCCGTGGTCTGGCGTGAGTCACGCGTCCTTCCTTGAAGCATGGCTTGTTACCAGGCACGCGTGGCGTTGTGCAGCGGGTGCCCGAGACGCAGGCCCAAAGAGACCAGGCACAGAACTGAGACCACAGGAGAGGGTCTGGACGTGCATATCGGTGGAGGTTTTGATTCAAGACCGTCGTAGGCTTGGGCTGTTGTGATGCGGAGAGGTGGCAGGCACTGGTTTCCCAGTTTTCCCCAGCGGTGACATCTGCGAAAAGTGTAGCACGACGACGTCACCGCCGGGGAGCTGACAGTGAGGCCCAGTCAGGTGGCGGGAAAGGTGGTGGTCGTCCTGGACCAGGCGTCCAGACACTTGTCAGCTGTGTATTCCCCGTGTGCCCTGTGCGTCTGTGGGGGTCTCTGGTGGGAGGGCACAGCGCCGATCGGCAAGGCCTTCCCTGAGGGTGCAGGTGACAGGGTCCTTCGAGGCGCGGATTGCCTGGGGACGTCGTCAGAGCCGCAGTAGTTAAGCTTTGGCTTTATAAGGAGAAGGTGTCCAGGCTCGTGTGTGCGACTGACGACTACCATAGACGTTTTCTCGAGAACCATACCCCCCCCAGGATGGCAGACTAGGGAGGGGTCCGTGTGTCCCCTGAAAGTTAACGTCTAACGTGGAAACCACGGAGGCAGCCTGCCTTTGTCCGAAGGGGAGGGTCTCTTACCTGGTGTGACGTCGGCTCCGTGACTGGCAGAGAGCGTGCCGTCTTCCGTCCTCCCTCCCTCAATCACTGTACATGATATTCCAGCACAACACAAAGTCCGGCCCTTCCAGCCCCCGTAACGTGGGGCCGCTGAGGCTGTGGATCCGGCATTTTTGTGTCCCGTTTCTCACGCGGAGGGGGTCCACACGGGGCCCCGGTAAATGCGTGTTGACTGCTGGCCGCCCATCGGCTGTGCCCCTCACTCCTGTTTGCCTGGTCTCTGACCTGGTTGCTTTCTCGGTAAAGTCCCTCCAGCTCTTACCTCCTGGCTCCAGCCTGAAGTACCTGCAAGGTCCCAGGGGGTGCTCGGTGAGCTTCGGCTCATCCTGCTTAACGGTGGGAATGAGTCTGGCTGCGATCAGCTCCCCTCGGGGCCTCTGAGCCGGGCGTGTGGGGAGAGCCGCCTGGAGAACGTCGCTGGGGAGCTGGCCTCACACGGACACGGGAAGGAAACAAATGCCCGTCATCAGTGTTCTGATTTCGTCTGTCTCTACAATTCTGGGAGAAATCGGGCACTGGCTGCTGGAATGTTCCCTGAGGTCAGAAAGGGCCAGGGCTCCAGTGTAGCATTCACTCGGCTGCAGACACACCTGGTGTCCCGTCAGGCAGGAGGCACGTCCCTCAGGAACCGTCTCCTCCTCCCGTGGGACACGGTCCTGAAGGAGGCCTCTGTCACCAGCGGGAGCTCCCTCTGCCCCAGCGCCGTCCCGTTTCCGTCCACCCTCCCCTGCGGGGCCCTCGTTCCTGGAGGTCAGTGCACTCAGTGTATTCACACCTGGATGGTATCTGTCCTTGGGTCCTGTTCTGGGGCCGTGCGTGTCTCCAGGTCAGGCAGGGGTGGGGTGGAAAGTGGGGGCGTCTTGGGGAGGCGCCTGCTGAGAAGGAGGCTTCTGCCAGAGGGGCCTTCCTGCGGCAGGTGGAGGAGGCTGGACTGCTGTGTAGGCTCGAGTCAGTTTACCTGGGAGTAGCGCCCGGAAACCACACCTGCCACATCCCACACACGCCGGTTTCGGTGGATTTGCTGCTGATCTCGGTGCTAGAAATTGCTGGGCCTCGGGAGACGCCTGATAAGCAGAATTTCACGAGGGAGACAACTTCAGACAAGCGACTGCAGTCCGGTCTGCTGCCAGCGTGGGGGTCTGTAATTTTACGAAGGCGAGTTTACCCTTTCGGGGCTCCTCGACTAGAAGACGGCGGTGGCTCCTGGGGTGGAAGGAGCCGGCTCAGGTGGGAGGAGGTTGCATTCCGGCACAGACCCGGCCCCACGATGACCGTTGTTCCTTCCGAGGTCACAGGTGTGACCCTGAGGTCACGCTGTCCCATGCTCCGCCAGCCCCGGCATGGACCTGCTCCTTCCCGCTCTGACTCGGCGGTGACAGAGCTCTGGCCGCCTCATTTCCTGCCAACACCTGGGCAGGGTCCTTCTAAACCTCATCTTGGGTGTCTACACCCCCTCTTGGGTATTGATCCTATATCCTGTCGTTTTGTGTCCAGGACGAAAGTCAGTGTTTATTGCCTAGAATGGAATGGACGCTTGGACCCAGTGTGCGCAGTAGCCTTGGTCGTGCCCGGGCGTGGCCTCTGACCGAACCCCACCTGAGCACCCAGTGTCTTCCTGCCTCTGGCCAGCACATCCAGCAGGTGTGGGAGCTTCCTGGTCACAATACCGATATCCCCAACCCAATTTTGAGGAGAAACAGGTGCAGTGGAAGGCAGGGCTGGGAAGAGGTGGGACCCGAACGGAGTCTGGGAAGCCTACTGGGCTGGAGATGCAGCCTGGGGCCACCGGTCACAGGAGGGAATCAGAATGACCTTCCCAGACAGGCTGGGCGGCTGGAGGTTGCCGTGGGATCCGCTGCCATTTGGACACAGACTGGGCAGAAGGGGAGGGGAACCCCTGCCAGAAGGAAACGCAGGGTCAGGGAAAATGGGCACACGCGAGTGTCCTGTCCGTCCACATCTCACCTGGTGGTTCCTCCCCAGTTGAAACACCCTCTGGGGTCAGGGACTCAGCTCCCCTGAGGGCTGTGAAACAGTGGTATCTGGTCATACCTGTTTGCCACCTCTGGTGGCTGCCATTCTCCTGAGAAGCAGAGCCATTGGGAGGCAGGTGTGGCTGAGTCCCGTCTCTGGAATCATCAGTACAAAGTAACGGTGGTCCTGGCTAGGACTTGCCTATAACACACGGACACAGAAAACCGTTATTGAGAATGTTTGGGAAAATTAGAATATAATCTGGGTGTCAGCCTGGGGATGTTATAAACTTTTGTAAACATGACGATGTCATCTATAGGGAAAATGTTGCTCTCATGACTTACATGCAGGCCAGAAAACCCAAAAACTCTTTCCTTCCCTTAGTGACCCCTGAGAGTCACTCACTCCTCAAGAGTACGATGAAATCAGGAAGACTGCGGGCGTTTTGCACGCACATGTGCACACACGCTCACTCGCAGCGTGGGGTAGCCGGCACAGCTCAGAATGGCGCGGGATTTTACACGTCTGGACTTTGAGCCTCCTCTCCTTCAGTCCTGCCCGCGTCCCCTGTGACTGAGACTCAAGCTCATTTGAGGAGAAGGTTGACGGTTTAGGGTCGAACGTGGGCAGTTGTGTGCTGTTCTCGGGTCTTCGTCCCTCCCGCGTCCTCACTCGTCCCGGACTTTGGGTTTGGACACGCGACTCGCTTTGGCCGATGGACGGAGTCAGATGGGACGGGGCCGATTCCACGCTGAGACTGAAGACGCCTTGGATGTGTCCTGGGTCCTCTTACAGCTCTGCTCTTGTCCTGAGAAGGACAGGCCTAGGCTAGCCCGCCGGTCCCAGGGAGACAAGGCACGTGGTGTGGGTTCAGACCAGGCCAGAGGTGCCCCACTGCTGACCCGTGAGTGGCTCCCACCAGACCACTGGAAACCCCCGCGAGGAAGGCCCGGGTTAGCCGACGTCAGCAGGTCTGCAGGCCCGTGAAGGCAGACGGCTGCTGTTGCAGGGCCTGTTTCGGGGAGAGTCATGCCGTACCCCGTGGCAATAGCTGACCGACAGGGTCCCCTTCCAGTCCGGGCAGCCAGGAGTACGTGGGCGTCCCGGTCCTACAAGTGCCTGGGCCCCTCACCCCACCGAGACAGCAGCTCTGGAAAAGTTGGGGGAGCCTCCTCCCTACTGCATCAGTGAGGATACCAGGCGCTGTCGGGCTCCACTGCTTTCCAGACGCTTAACGGGCAATTTACACCTCCTGTAATAAACACGTAATTACTGCTTATGAAGGTTTTAGGACTGCATTATGGGAATGATCTATCTTTGCTCAGGAGTTAGTGGGAAAAAATACTGTCCCCAACCAAGCCTCCTCCTGGACGGTGATGTGCAACGTGTTTATCCACAGCAGGGGATCGGATCGCAACGGGCTTTTATGTTCAGACGCAGGACTCCCCACCCTCCCCCGCGAAAACCCTCCCCAGTGGGTGGACGATCAAGCTGGTAACGCGTCAGACGGTGAGAAGTCGTCCCGTTCCTGGGGAAGAGACTTCTAACCCTCCTCGCCAGCGCTGGACTGATGTGGGGACCCCGAGGCCGCAGAGCCTGCGGCAGGTTGTACGGACCTGGTGAGAACCTTCGTGCTTATCCAGTCGTCCTAGGAGGGCGGCAACACAGCCTACCACATCATCAAGTCCCCGTGATGGGGCAGTGAGGGCCGGGACCCCCCAGCCAGCCGAGGACACAGGCGGGTCTGGGCTGGGAGAGCTGCCTGGAGGCCCCGGGCCCGCACGCGCTGTGTTCTGGAGGACGTTACAGGACTTTCGGGAAGCGTTCAGAAGTACCCTGTCCGTGCTCCCACGAGCATGGGCCTGACATCGGGTGCAGCCACGTGATGTGTTTGGGCCCATTCCAGAAGATTGCCACCACAGTTAGAAAAGCGCTCCGTGATGAGCCCTGAGAACAGCCTGCCGGCCAGCACCCTAACCCAGGAGGACAGGAGACACAGGATCTGACCCCAGGCCTGCGGCTTAGCGGGAGCCTCACTTGGCTTAGCTGCTTCCACCCCCTTCCCCTGGGTGAGCCCCACCGCGCTCCCTGAGGGCCACCAGCCTGTGCCCCTCCAGCTACATCTTCCCCGCCACCACTGCCCAGAGGGTCCCCTGCTCCTGGTGCAGAGCGCCTGGTTTCAGGCTGATGAGCTGTCTGGGCTGAGCCAGAAATGGCCTTTGAGAGCAGGTCTAGCTGCTGCCCTGCCAGGGAGAACGCCCTGAGTGACGGCTCTCCAGCACGACGACATGGATAAACTAAGCCTCCCACATACAATAAAACCAGTCTCCCTTCCACAGGCTTTCCTCCTGAGGGCAGGCACTTAGCACAATCTACAGTTTTAAGATCAGGTTTGCAAACCATGGGTTTGCTCGTCCTGCTTCCAGAAGCTCAGGCACAGCAGGTTCTCTGGTCCACCTGCACAGCAGGGTATGTGCCCCCAACAGCCTGTTCCCGAGGGCAGCACTGCACCCTCTGACGTCACTCACGGGGAATCCAGGGGCTTGGGCAGGCCCCCGTGCTCCCTATTTTGGCCCTTTTGTCCCCAACACTTTCCTTGAGATCACGGGTCAGAACGACCGTGCTTGGCGTGGGCTTGTTCAGTTCACACGGGCTAGACCTGTGGGTACCTGGCCTTTCTGAGAAATGCCGTGAAATTCCCACTTTGCTTCTGTTCTCTGTTTCTACCTGCTCTGTTGAGTTACCACGCACGTAAAAGAGAAGGCGTGTGCTGATAAATTGGGCAAGTGTGTATCCATATAAAACCATCACACAGTCAAAGTGATGAGCGTATGTATGACCTCTCATTAATATGGCAGTGCTCGCAGGCTCAGGGCACTTAACAAGCTTTTAAAACACATAAGGGACAGAAGACTAGCCAAAATGTTGAAACAAAAGAATTCTCTTCAAAGGAAATTCCAGGAATAAATGACAGCTAAAGAATTGCTCAAAACAGATATAAATAATATAACTGAACAAGAATTTAGAATAACAATCATAAGATTAATCGCTGGGCTTGAACAAAGCATAGAAGACAGCAGAGAATCTATTGCTTCAGAGATCAAGGAACTAAAAAATAGTCATGATGAATTTAAAAATGCTGTAAATGAGGTGCAAAATAAACTAGAGGCGGTGACAGCAAGAATTGAAGAGGCAGAGTATAGGTGTAATAGAAGATAAAAATATGGAAAAATATGAAGCTGAGAAAAAGATAAATTCTGGACCACGAGGGGAGAATTAGAGAACTAAGTGATTCATGAAATGGAACAATATCTGTATCATAGGAGTTCCAGAAGAAGAGAGAGAGAAAGGGGCCAAAGGTGTGCTTGAACAAATCATAGCTGAGAACTTCTCTGATCTGGGGAAGGAAACAGGCATTGAAATCCAAGAGGCACAGAGAACTCCCTTCAGATGTAACTTGAATTGAACTGCATGACATATCATAGTGAAACTGGCAAAATAAAAAGATAAAGAGAGAATTCTGGAAGCAGCTGGGGACAAACGGGCCTTAACCTAAAGGGTAGACACATAAGGGTAGTAGCAGACCTATCTACTGAAACTTGGCAGGCCGGAAAGGAGTGGCAGGAAATTTTTCATGGGATGAATATGAAAAATATGCAACCAAGAATCCTTTATCCAGAAAGCCTGTCACTCAGAATAGAAGGAGAGATAAAGGTTTTCCCAAACAAACAAAAACTGAAGGAATTCATCACCACTAAACCAGCCCTACAAGAGATCCTAAGGGGGACTCCATGAGTGTTGCAAAGACTACAAAGAATCAGAGACATCACTACAAGCATGAAACCTACAGACATCACAATGACTCTAAACCCATATCTCTCAATAATAACACTGAATATAAATGGACTAAATGCTCCAACCAAAAGACATAGGGTATCAGAATGGATAAAAAAAAAAAAACAAGACCCATCTATTTGCTGTCTATAAGAGACCCATTTTAGACCTGAGGACACTTTCAGATTGAAAGTGAGGGGATGGAGAACTATCTATCATGCTACCAGAAGTCAAAAGAAAGCTGGAGTAGCCATGCTTATATCAAACTAGATTTTGAACTAAAGGCTGTAACAAGAGATGAAGAAGGGCATTATATCATAATTATGAGATCTACCCATCAAGAGAGCTAATAATTGTGAATGTTTATGCACCAAATTCAGAAGCACCCAAATCTGTAAAACAATCACAAACATAAGCAATCTTATTGGTAAGAATGTGGTAATTGCAGGGGACTTTAATATTCCAATTACAACAATGGACAGATCATCTAGACAGAAAATCAATAATGAAACAATGGCCCTGAATGATGCACTGGACCAGATGGACTTGACAGATATATTTAGAACTTTTCATCCTAACGCAGCAGAATATATATTCTTCCCAAGTGCACATGTAACATTCTCCAAGGTAGATCACATACTGGGTCACAAAACAGCCCTCAATAAATACAAAAGAATTGAGATCATACCATGCACACTTTCAGATCATAATGCTATAAAACTTGAAAGCAACCACGGGAAAAAGTTTGGAAAACCTCCAAATGCATGGAGGTTAAAAAACATCCTACTAAAGATTGAATGGGTCAACCAGGCAACTAGAGAAGAAATTTAAAAATATATGGAAAAAAATGAAAATGAAAACACAACAAACCAAACCCTTTGGGATGCAGCAAAGGCAGTCCTAAGAGGAAAATATGTTGCAACCCAGGCCTATCTCAAGAAATAAGAAAAATCCCAAATACAAAATCTAATAGCACTCATAAAGGAACTAGAAGCAGAACAAGAAAGAAACGCTAAACCCAGCAGAAGAAGATAAATAATAAAGATCAGAGCAGAAATAAACAATACAGAATCCAAACAAAAAACAAAAAGCAGTAGAACAGGTCAATGAAACTAAGAGTTGGCTTTTTGAAACAAATAAAATTGATAAGCCCTAGCCAGACTTCTCAAAAGACAAAGAGAGAGGGCTCAAACAGATGAAATCACAAATGAAAATGGATTTATCACAACCACTCCCTCCAAAATACAAACAATTATCAGAGAATATATGAAAAAGTATATGCCAACAAACTGGACAACCTGGAATAAATGGAAAAATTCCTAGACACCCACACACTACCAAAACACCAACAGGAAGAAATAGAAAATTTGAACAGACCCATAACTAGTGAAGAAATTTAATCAGTTATCAAAATTCTCCCAACAAATAAGAGTCCTGGACCAGATGGCTTCCCTGGGGAATTCTAAAAGCAGAGTTAATACCTATTCTCAAGCTGTTCCAAAAAGTAGAAATGGTAGGAAAACTTCCAGACTCATTCTGTGAAGCCAGCATTACCTTGATTCCTAAACCAGACAGAGACCCCACAAAAGAGGAGAGCTACAGGCCAATATCCCTGATGAACATGGATGCAAAAATTCTCAACAAGATACTAGGAAATCAAATTGAACAGCATATAAAAAGAATTATTCACCATGATCAAGTGGGATTCATTCCTGGGCTGGAGGGCTCGTTCAGTATTCACAAATCAATCAATGTGATCTATCATATTAATAGAAGAAAGGATAAGAACCATACGATCTTGTCAATAGATGCAGAAAAAGCATTTGACAAAATACAGCATTCTTTCTTAATAAAAATCCTCAAGAAAGTTGGGATAGAAAGAACATAAACATTATAAAAGCCACACATGAAAAGCCCACAGTTAATATCATCCTCAATGGGAAACATGAGGGCTCAATGGGAAACAATGAGAGCTTTCCCCCTGAGATCAGGAACACGACAGGGATGTCTACTCTAACCACTGTTGTTTAACATAGTGTTAGAAGTCCTAGCATCAGCAATCAGACAACAAAATGAAATAAAAGGCATCAAAATTGGCAAAGAAGTGAAGCTTTCACTTTCCACAGACGATGTGGTACTCTACATGGAAAACCCGAAAGACCCCACCAAAAGGCTGCTGTAACTGATATATGAATTCAGCAAAGTCACAGGGAACAAAATCAATGTACAGAAATCAGTTGCATTTTTATACACCAATAATGAAGCAACAGAAATAGAAATAAAGAAACTGATCCCACTTACAATTGCACCAAGAACTATAAAATGCCTAGGAATAAACCTAACCAAAGATGTAAAAGATCTGTATGCTGACAACTATAGAAAGCTTATGAAGGAAATTGAAGAAGACACACAGAAATGGAAAAACATTCTGTGCTCATGGATTAGAAGAGTAAATATTGTTAAAATGTCAGTACTACCCAAAGCAATCTACACATTCAATGCAATCACAATCAAAATTGCACTGGGATTCCTCTCAAAGCTAGAACAAACAATCCTAAAATTTGTATGGAACTACAAAAGACCCGAAAAACCAAAGTAATAATTGAAGAAGAAAACCAAACTGGGAGGCATCACAATGCCAGACTTTAGTCTCTACTACAAAGCTGTAATCATCAAGACAGTATGGTATTGGCACAAAAACAGACCCATAGACCAGTGGAATAGAATATAGAACCCAGAATTGGACCCAGAAATGTATGGCCAACTACTCTTTGACAAAGCAGGAAAGAGCATCCAGTGGAAAAAATACAGTCTCTTTAGCAGATGGTCCTGGGAGAACTGGACAGCAACATGCAAAAGAATGAAACTAGGTCAGTTTCTTACACCATACACAAACATAAACAAAATGGGTGAAAGACCTAAATGTGAGACAGGAGACCATCAAAACCCTAGAGGAGAAAGCAGGCAACAACCTCTTTGACCTTGGCCGCAGCAACTTCTTACTCAATATATCTCCGGAGGCAAGGGAAACAAAAGCAAAAATGAACTATTGGGACCTCGTCAAGATAAAAAGCTTCTGCAGAGTGAAGGAAACAGTCAACAAAACCAAAAGGCAACCGATGGAATGGGAAAAGATATTTGCAAATGACATACCAGATAAAGGGTTAGTATGCAAAATCTATAAAGAACATAACCAAACTCAACACCTGAAAAACAAATAATCTAGTGGAAAAATGAGAAGACATGAATAGGCACTTTTCCAAAGAAGACATCCAGATGGCCAACAGGCACATGAAAAGATGCTCAACATTACTCATCATCAGGGAAATACAAATCAAAGCCACACTGAGATACCATCTCACACTGGTCAGAGTGGCTAAAATGAACAACTCGGGAAACAACAGATGCTGGTGAGGATGTGGAGAAACGGGAACCCCTTGCACTATTGGTAAGAATGCAAACTGGCGCAGCTGCTCTGGAAAACACTGTGGAGTTTCCTTAAAAAATTAAAACTAGAACTACCGTATGACCCAGCAATAGCACTGCTAAGAATTTACCCAAGGGATACAGGAGTGCTGATGCATAGAGGCACATGTACCCCAATGTTTATAGCAATGCTTTAAATAATAGCCAGATTATGGAGAGAGCATAAATTTCCATCAACTGACTAATGGATAAAGAAGATTTGGTTGATATATACAATGGAATACTAATTGGTAATAAGAATGAAATCTTGCCATTTGCAGCAACATGGATGGAACCAGAGGTATTATGCTGAGTGAAATAAGTCAGCCAGAGAAAGACACATATTTTTTCCACTCATATGTGGATCTTAAGAAACATAACAGAAGACCATGGAAGAAAGGAAGGGGAAAAATAGTTACAAACAGAGGGAGGGAGGCAGACCACAAGAGACTCTTAAATACAGAGAACAAACTGAGGGTGGAGGGGGGATGGGGGAGAAGGGAAAGTGGGTGATGGGCACTGAGGGAGGGCACTTATGAGGATGAGCACTGGGTGTTTATGCAAGCCAGTTTGACAATAAATTACATTCATAAAAAATGATGCTTATAAAATAACAAAAAAAAAGTGATGAGCACATTCAGCACCCCCCAACTTCCCTCGTTCCCTTTTGTCACCCACTGGCCGCCCAGCATCAGGTGCTCTGCGTGCAGTCGCCATGATGTACTTCGACTTCCTAGAACGTCATGTGAACAGAGTCCTGCCATTGGTACTCACTTTGGCTTCTCTTCCTCAAAATAAGGGTTTTCACCTCATCCATAGAGTTGCGTATCTGTGGCTCACCCCTCTGGTGCTGAGCAGGTGCGTGTGTGGACGGACCGCAGCTTGTTGATCCAGTGAGCTGGGGATGGACGTTCGGTTATTTCCGGTCTCGCTCATGACAAACAGAGCTGCTCGTTTGTAGAGGTGTTTGCTTTTTATTTTTTATTTTTTTAATATATTTTTTTAATGTTTATTTTTAAGAGAGAGAGAGAGAGAGAGCATGAGTGGGAGAAGGGCAGAGAGAGAGGGAGACAGAATCTGAAGCAGGCTCCAGGCTCTGAGCCGTCAGCACAGAGCCAGACGCATGGCTCGAACTCACAAACTGTGAGATCATGACCTGGGCGCGAAGTCGGACCCTGGACCGACCCAGGTGCCCCTGTAGAGGTGTTTTTATTGTAGGCATTTGCTCTCAGTTTCCCCGGTGAGAATGTGGGAATGAACTGGCTGGGTTGCATGCATGTGTGTGTGTGAGAGAGAGAGAGGGAGAGAGAGAGACCATCTGAGCAGCCGCCATACTGTTTTCTGGAATCGTACCATGTCACAGGATCACTCGCAGGGCATGAGACCTCTGGTTGGTTCACACCCTCAGCAGCACTCTGTCACAGGTGTGAGATGTTGGCCGTTCTAATAAGCGCGCAAGGGTATGTTAAAACACCTTTCTGGGGTATAATGTACATACCACACATTCAAGGATTTTTAGTAAGTTTAAAGAGTTGCAGAGCGCCGCCACAATCCAATTTTGGAACGTTTGATCTGCGGTCTACTTTTGCCGTATTTTCGTAAAAGGTACAAGGCTTCTGGTTGATACTCAATTTGTATATGAGTGTCCAGTCTTTCCAACACCATTAGTTGCACAGACTATACTTACTCCATGGGATTACTATTCAACTTTGTAAAGAGTGAGTTTCCATGGTATTGCGGGTCTGTTTCTGGATTGTAGATTTTGTTCCCTCAATTACATTCCTACTCTTTGTCGATACCTCGCTCTCTTGATTCCTGTAATTTTATATGAATTACTAAGATTGGCTAGAGCATCCTTCCAACTCTTTCTTCCTCAAAATTGTTCTGATTGTTCTCTTCCTTTGCCTTTTCATATGAATTTTAGGATCAGCTTGTCACTCCCTACACATGACTCCTGTGAGAATTTATTGTTCTGCGTGATACACATAGGTTGTTTGGGGAAGAAGACGTCCCTACTCCCGCGTCCTCAAATACGTGAGCGTGGGTGCTCAGTCGGCAGACGGGGGTGGCCCTGGGGATCCGGCAGGAGGACCGAGTGGGTCTGCTCCCCAAATCAGCAGGCCTGAGCGGCCAGCACACAAGGCCTCATGTCACTTGTCCTCGGGCAGAATTGCCTTCGTTGACCCGACGTCCGGGGCAGGTGCTTCAGGCTGTGTCTGGGTGCAGGCCCGCGGGGGTCTCCAGCAGGGAAGTGAATCTGGGGAGGATCAAGGGAAGGAGACAGTGGCCCAGTTGATAGAAGAACCACAGGCTGCCGGGACATTCAGTCCACAGACCCGATTGCGCCCAGGTGCACGTTTCTCTATTTCCCATAACCGGACTCATTGTATGTTTGAGCCGATGTTATGACTGATGCGAACAATGTAATTTAGCAATTTCTAAGGGAATTCAGACAAGATCCAAGTAACGTTGCAGGGGGTGTAGTGGGAGCTTTGCGAAAAAACCCCAGGAGCTACCCGCAGCCGTGACCCTGAACAGGAGTGTGGGCGCTCAGGCAGCAGGAGGTGCCGTGTCCACTGCTGGAGCCCAAGGTGGGGACCCTCCCTGCTCCTGCCCTGCCCCGGCTCTGCCCCTGCTGAGAGCAGAGTGGACAACTGTAGTGGGGGGGGGGGTGAGGGGGGGGATGGGACCGTGGGGTCTCGACCCTGCAGCCTGAGAACCCTTCTCGGGTCCCCGGTCCTGACTCCCTCCTAAGTCCAGCCTCTGTGTCAGGATGTTCATGACAGGGAAGGTGTAGAGGGAACTTTCCAGAGCCTCTCTGGACCCCATGATGGAAACGGTGCAGCCAGGAGACAAGGCCACAGGTGTCCCTGTGCACAGGGCACATCCACTGCCGGGGCCACGCTGAAGGGTGCGCGTGTGCCCTGGGGTCACTCACACATCCCAGCGTGTGATATCAAAACATTGGGGTCCTCCAGGACCAAAAGGGGGAGCGTGCAGCGCACTCTGGGACAGCGCTCGATGGCAGGCCCTGCAGAGACTAGCTGGTCGTGCAGATGTGTCATTTACACCCGGGGTCTCTGCTGGGTGTGGAGTGACAGGGGCAGGTGGTGAAATGTGCTTTATAACACGGTTGCATCTAGGTGTGAGGAGGGGTGTATATATTCCACGCGGTAGGCGTGTGCTCTTTTTCGACCGAAGCGGAATTGACACGGTGCTGTGTTAGCGAAGTGTGCGACGACGTGGTGATTCAGCAGTTCTGCGCGCTACCGGGCGCTCTCCGTGGGAAGCGTCGGCACGGCTGTCACCAGACGGCGTTGTTCCGGGCTTCTTGACCGGATGCCCTCCGCTGGGCTTTTCGTCTCCGTGACGTAAGCATATGGAACGCGTCGCGAATTTGCGTGTCCTCCTTGAACGAGGGCCGTGCTGACCCTCTGGACCGTTGCAGTTTCTGAATCTGTGCCTTTTTCTAAGACAAAGTAAAATTAAGAGATGCGGCGTTGATTGCTACGGGTGAGGGGTCTCCGATGGTGGAACTGTGGGTGGGCGGCTTCTCGGACCCCCTGCCTCGCCTGCTCTCCTCTGCGGTGCCGTCGATACGCGTTCCTTGTGCAGCTCTGAGAAGTTGGCTGTGCCTGCTGGCCCCTTCGTCCCTGGGCACGTGTCTTGGTGAGAATGGCCCCTGAATGTCCCTGTCGTGGTGAAACGCACGTCGACGTGTCTCGCCGACCCCGCAGACCCGCGAAGACAACCCAGGCGGCGCTCATCCCGAACAAGTCGTCTGCACACGCGGTTAATTTCAGAGTGTCTGAAAGTTCCGTGGTCTCGTCCGTGCACACACTTTAGTTTGCCTTATGTTTTCGTGCATGGACAGAAAGTCTCCGAGTGAATTATCCCCAGATGTTTGTGCTTACCCGTGAATAGGTTAATTCCCTTTGTATCAATCATTTCATCCCACAAGAATTCCATTTAAAAACTCTCTGATGGGCAACTGGCAGGAGTTGGGTTCCCCTATTCACCCTGTGAGTGGCCAAGGGGCGGAGCATCCGGGGGCGGGGCTGAGCCAGAGGGGTGGGGTCAGGTGGGTCAGCCAGGCCAGGCTGAGGGCGGGGCAGGCAGGAGGGAGAGAGGTGGGGGTAGGGCAAAGCCTTGGGGCAAACCAGAGTGTGCAGCAGGGTAGGAAGGTGGGGCCACACAGGGAGTAGAGCCTGTGAGGTGGGTGGGGCCAGGCACGGGGGTGTGGCTGGAGTAGAGGGTCTCGGCTGGATAAGGATTGGGTCGGGTCAGAGGGTGGCGCCAGATAGGAGGGGCTGTGCTCTGTCGGTGGGTGGAGCCTTGCCGTGGGCGGAGTTAGGTTGGAGGGGGCGGGGCAGTTTATAGGGACTGCAGTAGGGAGGTCATGCCAGAGAAGGTCGGATCAGAGGCCAGGGCCAGACAGCAAGGTGGGGTCATGCTGGTGGGTGGAGTCGGGTCTGAGGGCAGGCCTGGTTGGTGGGCGGGGGTGAGGAGAGTTTCCTGACTACATAATGGAGGGAGGGTGGTAATAGAGGAGAAGGGTGGGGGCAGGCCCGGTGGCTTGGCTGGAGCAGAGAGTTGGGCCATGCATCGTGGGAGGAGTTGGGTCAGCAGGCGGGGCCAGGCCGGAGGGTGGGGCCCACAGCCCTTCCCTGGGGATGGCACCTGTGATGTGAGGACCACCTCAGAGGGTCTCCCAGTTTCTGTCCTGGCATCTCCTTCGCTGGACCTCAGGGAAAGGGGCAGGGGAATCACACTGCTGTCTCAGCACATGCGCAGCAGCTGCCTGCAGGCACATCCCCCCAGCCCCTATTCCACTCCTTCACTGCTCATTCACTCTTGCCCTTAGGAAATCGTAAAGCTGAGTTTAATAGTATCCTTTTTATTTTTATTGAATTTGAGACTCCTAAGATTTTATTCTTAGGAAATCCCTGAAGTGTGTTTTATGCTTATCTTTTTATTTGAAACTATTCTTGCAAAATGTCCGTTGCTGTTTTGTGGGCATATATTTTAAACACACATCAACAGCCCTGTGTTATATCTTTCATTCTGTTTATGACACTTGTTTTTACAAATGACTGTTTGGCACACGTGCTCCCATGGCTAACCTTACAGGAGCTCCGTGGTTCAAACCCGCGTCGTCCTCCGAGGCTCGCCCTCCCCGGGCTCCCTCTCCACTGTCCCAGGAGACCAGGAGGTGGCGGCCCCCACAACACGCTCAGGGAAGCCCCTGCTGCACGTCCCTGTGGGGCCGGGTCCACATCTCCCTAGGTGCGTGCTGGAAGGACAGGACCGCGAGCCCCTGGCCCCACCTCCTCTCCCACAGACCCGAGGGTCCCACACACCCGCCAGCCAGACGCCGCGGGCCGCGAGGAGACCCCGGGCGGGGCGCGACAGTTCTCATCACAGAGACCTCTTCTCCACGGGGGCCACCCCCCATGCGCAGGTCAGGTGCACATCCGAACATGCAGCCGATACTGCAGAGGGACAGGATAGGGACACACCCACGTCATCCCAGGTAGTTTCCTGGAGAGAGACACGCGATGCCGGTTATAGTTTGATTTCGGATGAAGGACGGAGAAAGTTCCCTCTATCTGGGTCCCCTGCGGTGTGCTCCTAAACACGTGGGGTCTGTTGGGAGGGGATGGGCACGTGGACGGGCTCCACCGCTGGTGATGCCCCCTGAGCCCCCGAACGCAGCCCACCTGAGTGGGGTGGGGGTGACCCCAGAGTGACAGGAGCCAGGGGGAGGGAAAAGCACTCAGATGATCCATGAGAACATGGTCCTGTGGCTCCTGTGTCCCTGGAAGATTCTGAGTGTGTGGGAACAAGCTGGAGCCCGCGGTTCGGGGGTGAGTGTGGCAGAGAAGCGGGTGTTCAGCGTGCAAAGTCCTGGCGCGTGTTTGCGTGTTTCAGTGCTGACGGGGATCCAGGAGAGCAGGTGGGGCCGCAGGGGAGGGGCGGTGTGGGAGTGCAGCTTCAGGGAGATGAACAATTCTGTGTGGGAGGAAAGAGGTAGAGGTGGGTGGGAGCTTCTGCGTTGATGAACATGTGGAGATCTGGGGAGTGTGGTGTGCCGGGATCAGGTGGGGAAGCCCCGAGCCCTGTCCCCTGCCCTTGCCCTGTGCAGCTGTCTCATCTGTCTCTTCCTGAGTTGTAGCCTTTATGATAAAACAGTAATCTAGATGTTTGAAGTCAATTCAGTGAGTCATATCATTTATATTTTATTTCTGCAACCTCAATAAGTACACTGGAAGGCACTGCACATGCAGAAGAGGCAGCTTGTGCTGTAACACAAGTAACCAGCGTTTCTGATGCGTATCTCAATTTTCTTCCTTGCATTGTGTAATCAGAAGAAGGAGATGCTTGTATCGTGTAATTAACAGTCACGATTATTGCAGACACAGAAATGGAAACTATTGTGGATGCTATTGCTGACAGCCTCTTCTACTTTTTTGTCACACCGGGTCCTGTTCCTACAAGGGGTGTGGAGGGGAACGGCAGCAGAAAAGGTCTCAGGGAATCTAGATGAGGAACTCGGGCTGTGTGTGAGACGTCCATGGAACGGTGTCCTTGCAGGGACACAACTGGAGCCGGCCTGTTCAGCCCCCAAGGCCTTGCTCCATCCTCTTGATGGGGACGCAGATTTGACAGCTCCTTTACACCAGCCCTGGTGCATGATGGACTGATTTCCACATAAACAGAGTTAATCTGGAAGAATCTTTAGGAGCGGAAACTTTTCCAGCCAGTGCTAGACCAGGGAGAAAAAACAAGAAGTCTTGCGATTTAACTCGAGTTGATGAATTCTGGCAGCAACACAAAGGAAGTCCATTGGCAGAAGTTGTGGAATCAGTTTAGCGAGAAGCAGAATCTTACAGAGCACAGGAAATGAGGTCAAATGACTTAAAAGCCTTATGGGCCTGGAGGGGACAATGAAGCAGCCATGAGTGTGCTTTCTGAGAATCCGTCTGGGCTACGTCAGCCGTTGGTTCTTTGCCAAACTCCTTGGAAAACAGACTTCCTGATCTGCATTCAGACGTTGCCACTGCTGTCTGAAAACATATGAAGGCAAGAACACTGGGCATATGTTTTGAATGTGAAGAAAAAACACGGAGCAAAGCTACTCTGGATAGGTCTCTTGTACATGCAATCAGACCATGATGCAGAAACTCCCAGAGGTCCAAGTGCTGCTGCTTCCCTGCCCTGTGGAGGCCCAGCAGGCAGCTTCCGAGGCCGATGTGGGGCGATACAGAAAGCTTCAAGTGACGTCGCATGAAACCTCAACCCCGATAACATAGACAGAGGCTTTGGCTCCCGCCCCCTGGGGCATTATTGCCACCCAGGTGAAGGGCCTCTTGTCCCGAGTCATGAAGACAGGGGACAGCTGGGTGGTGGGGGGAAGGGCAGCTAGAGGACAAACAGCGAAATCTAGGCTTCTCTAGGCAGGGATGAATGAGGCCCTGAGGCAGGACTGTAGGTGCTGAACCCAAATACTATGTGGCAGTGGCAGCTCAGCTCCAGAGAACAAAATCTGTTCCAAGAGGCAACTGCTTCTGTGTTGGGAGAAGGCAACTATACCGAATACCAGAATCTTGTTGACCCCAGCAAGGGGAAACCAGGCAAACACATTTTATATGACTGCAGTGAACATCTTAATGCTCTCATAAAACCTCACAGCTGTCACAATTTGGACAAGAAAAAGCGGCTGGAGTGTCACCAGCAGGGAGGAGCTCCCAGGTTAGGCTGTCATCTCCTCCCTGGACCCAGATCCCCTCCCACTCAGCTAGTCAGCTACAGCTCTGGGGGGCGGGGTCACCCTGTGCACGCCCCCTTCTCCAGGAGGTGCTCTGTGGCCCTCCTGGCAGTGACCTTTGGATTCCTCTTCAGCTTTAATGAGTCCTCCTAACAGCCTGCGGCGACGTGTCAAAATTACTTTCTCCACCTGACGCGGAAGGTTTGATCTTTGATTCCTCCTCATCCCCAGGACGCCTGCGGGCACGGCGATGTCTTGATTCATCTGTGATTTAACACGGGGATCTCCCAGTGTGGGGAGTTGCATTCTGTGTCACACGTGCAACAGTGCAGGCCACACCCTTGCCAAGTAGGACCAGAGTCAGAGCTGCGTTCTAAGGAGCTGTCACTGGGGACGCCTGGGGGCAGGTGCGTCCCTCCTTGGGGACCTGTGCTCAAGGTCCGTCCACAGTGAAACAGGAACGGCACATCGACTGTGACTGCACGTCTGCGGTTGGGCGTCTGTCATTCATTTCCTCCCCACTTTGCTGTGGGACACCACCTCTGCCCTTCATTGGTTCTCACAATAGCTTTGGAATTGGTTTCTCCTTGACCCAAGGGTTTGATCACCAGATCTTCACATTCTTCAGGAGACGGAGGAAGCAGCAACTTGGGGACAAAAGATTTCCTAAGTCAGAGCCACCTGGGCAGTGACGTACACGCCGAGTCCCTCGCTGGGCTCTTGGGACAGATAAATCCAAGCGTGTAGCATTCCCCAAGTCCGAACACACCGCACGTGGGCCGGGAGGGGGGAAGGCCACCGTCGCTATGGCTGTTTCTCTCTCAAGTGTCTCTCCTCCTCCCAGATCAGGGCCGCTGGTCACCTGCCCGAGGAGCCCCTTTCTCACCTGGGCCAGGTGCTCTCGGCAGTCAGTGCTCCTGGGCAACCTCTCTGTCTCAGCAGCCTGGGAGGCCTGCGAAAGTGTCCACAGAAAGATGATGAATATGGGAACATTCTCGGAGTTAACCCCACCTCCCCAGGTGCAGACTTGCTCATGTTCGCAGGGGCCCCCGGAGCCTCTCTGGAGAGACCAGTGTAGACGGCTCAGTGGTGCAGAGGGTGTCAATGGCCTAACTTGGGAGCATGCTCCGCCCCCCGCTTGGCCTCACTCCGCTCTCCCCCTCCTCCCCCTGCACCTGCCTCTCCAGGGCTCCTTGCTGGGAAGCCCCAGGAGGGCCCCCCACAGTACTGGCTGGGATGGCCCACTGTCTACGCCCACACAGTCTGCACCTGGACAGGTGGGGTGGGGGGCTGGGTGTGAGACGCTGGAGGGAGCACCCTGGGGTGGGGTCTCTCTGAGGTGGTGGGGAGATTCCCGGCACAACTTGGTCTGCTAGAGGGTCTGATGATTCTCTGCCCTTACAGTCGTGAGTCCATGCACGTCTCCGTCTCCGGGTGACTGTCCGTGCTCTGCCCTCAGCACTCTCGAAAGATGAATGGCTTTGTCCAGTGTTTATTCAAGTGCAGTAACGTTTGACCCCACCCAGCACGAGCGGCAGGACGCCAGCTGCAGAGACGGTCCCCTGGCAGGTCTGATTATCATGCCTGATGCCCGGTCACTGCCCGTCAGAACAACACGCTCACATCCCGAGCCCAGCTCAGCTCCGAGCACTCAGCGCGCTGTGGGGATGCAGGGCCCTGGATGTGTCCTCGGGGACCCCACACAGGGTTGGAGGCCGCTTTCCTCAGCGAGGGATTCCTGCCGAGCACGTCAAGTGCGGCAAACGTTGAGAAACGAAACCGGTTCAGCTCTGCCCCCCGTGTTCTGGCAGGCTTGCTCGGGGCTCCTGGTCCCGGGCCCGTCGGACACGGAATCGGCCTCAGAGTAGTCACTGCATGTAAACTACAGCATTTGAGAGGATCAGACAGCGACAGGCACTCATCCACGGGGTGTGGGTGGAACCCCAGGACCTCTCGACAGGGTCGGCTCACGAAGCAGGTTTCCTGAGAAATGTCGGAGGCGGCCTCTCCTCACGTGCAATTTTAATCCTGACGTTTTACGTTTGTCTTATCCAGGAATTCTTCCTCTCAGAGGAGGGTGACACACACAGACGGGTCCCCACTCAGGTGTTGTTTATCACTGTCAGCACCAGCGGCCACTTCTCGTCTGTCGTCCTCTGTTCTAGCCCATCGCTGGAACGTCTTCACACGTTTCGGCCCCGCCATGTGCTGTGTGTCCTTCCCCCTGCACCTCCCTGGGCTCTGCTCCGAGACGACCTTGTGCTCCTGTCCCTGGGAGGGGCGTGGCTTCGCGGAGAGCTGTGCAGAGTCTGGAGTCAGCCGGCCAGTGGGGGGCCCGTGCCGCCCCCGCGGTGTGGCCTGGGTGACGTCACTCCATCTCTCTTAGCTCCGTCTCCTGTCTGTGAACTTGGGAGTTTAAAGAGGGCGTGTCATACAGAGGCGTATACATATGGAGTCAGCACTGAGCCTGAAACGTTAGCTATCTCTGTGGGCATTAGTGCAATTGTCTGACTCTTCTGCTTTGCAGATTTCTTTTTTCCCTCAGGAGACGTTGCTCCTCCACAGGATTTCTCTGCTGGCTCCTGGCTATTTGTAAACATCTAAGGTGACTGACTTTAGAACCAAAACAAAGGGAGACAGACGGGGCAGTCCCTGCTGAACAATCACAGTCCCCGTATCTCAGGCATCTATTGTGTGCCAAACACCATGTCCGCTTGCGACCTTAATCCGCACAACATCCCGCCGAGACAAGTACTGTGGTTGTGTCTATTTGGCAGATGAAGGAAGTGAGGTCAGAAGGTTGAAATCACGTGTCCAAGTCCCGTGGCCGGAAGGGGCAGAGCCCGTATTCGTACGAGAGATGGGGGTCTGAAGTCCGCGCTTCTTCTCTGTGCCATGTTTTCTGTCTGCTCCGTTCATAATGCAGAAGTCCTCGGCCCTCAGTGTTCTGTAGCACGGTACAAACCAAACGGCAGGAAAGCTTTTACTCTGGTTCACGGTTTGCTGAACACCAGCCTGGGTCAAAGAGGTGTTCGGTTCCTCGGTTTCCCTCTTTGAGCTGAATGGTTGGTCACTGGCCGGTTCATAGCGACCTGCCGTGTTCTTGGCTGTGAGCCGAGTTCATAGCCGAGTCTGAAAAGGATGCTCACGGGTGTTACTACGATGCATTTTCTCCCACGTGAGCATTATCGTCTCCGTCTCTCTGGAAATTTGTTCCTTCGTATTCTCCATATTTTTGGCTAGAAGCTTTAATGTGATGATCAGAGTTGTTCTAAATTCACTGACAGCTTTCCGACATCTGGGTCACATCTGAGTCTGGATGTATCGATTGCTCTGTCTCTTGACCGTGGGCTTTCCCCCTGGTCTTCTCTTGTGTCTTGTACTTTTTAGTTGAAGGTTGGCCATGGGAATGGACAACGGAAACGGAGAGAATAATATTTACACCTGGAAATGTGCACGCCTCTTGCTTAGCGAGGGCCTCTCTTGGCGGCTGGGGGTGGGGGGCGGGAAGGGCGAGTGAATTCAGCAGGAGTTGAGCGGAATTGGATGTTGCTGTTTCGTGGTTCCCGTCGGTGTGCCACAGCCGTCAGGTTCTTCTAGTGCTTCCTTGTGCCTCTGGTGGGGATGAAGGTGCTGGGGATTTGTCTCAGTGTCCGTGCTCCAGCCTCAGCGTTAGGCCGTACCTATGAGCCTGTGCCTCAGGCGGGGTCTCTTTGCACACTGGCCCCTCTCCCGGGTCCTCTGCTGTGACTTGTACTCAGTGCCGGCTGACCTCTCGATGGGCGATGGGGCTTCTCTGCTGTCCTGGGTAGTGTCAGGATCAGGTAGGCTCTGTGTCACTAGGTCTCCACGAGGCTTTCCCGGGGATCCTGGCCCCCCAGTGCCAGCCACACGTTGCCGCATCATGGAAAAAAAATTTTTTTTAACATTTATTCATTTTTGAGAGACAGAGACAGAGCATGAGCTGGGAAGGGGCAGAGAGAGGGAGACACAGAATCGGAAGCAGGCTCCAGGCTCTGAGCTGTCAGCACAGAGCCCGACGCGGGGCTCGAACTCACGAACTGCACGATCATGACCTGAGCTGAAGTCAGATGCTCGACTGGCTGAGCCACCCGGGCGCCCCACGCTGCCTTGTCATTTTGATGTGTCTTGCGTGGGGGTTTCCTGCCGTCTGCCGGCAGAAGGTATCTCTTGTGGTCGGGGCCCGGGGTGTTTTTACAGCTCTTCCCCAGGAGGGTGTTTCTCTGCTTCTGTGACCCCTGCCCTTGGCCACAAAGGGTCTCTCTCCATGTATGTCATGCAGGTGGCAGGGTTTGCTGGGCTCCCCGCGAAGTGTGAGGGTTTTGCTACATGGGTTGAGCCGGGGAGAAGGGCCTGGAAGGGCTTCATTCCTTTCCCACAGTGGCAAGTGTGCCCCTCTCCCGGGCCAGCACCACAGAGGGCGGCGTCCTCCAGTCTCCTGACCTTTCTCTTGGGTTCACAGCAAGGTCCGCGGAGCAGCGACAGGCGGTGGCACACTCACCACGTGGCTGTGGCTTCTCGAACTCTATGCTCACAGGCCAGCCAGCCCCTACTGAGCTTTAGAAATCCATGGAACAGTCTAGAAGAAATGTTCTTACCTGCGCCGTGAAAGCCCTGCGTTGCTCTCACTGTGACCCGGACGAGCCAGTGGTCCGTCCCCGTGTGTCCTGGGAAGCACCTTCCTTCCTTTGTGTCAGGTCAGCTGCTCTCCCTGCATCCTCTGCTCTCTGCTGGGCTCAGAGCCACGACTTTGTAGGTGACCTGGCCTTCTCTCGTTGCTAGTGTGGGAACATTGCACACTAAGCCCAGCATTGCACAGCCTAAGCGGACTCCAGATGTGCCCCTTCTCTAAAGGGCACGGTGCTTGTTCTCCTACCCGTTGCATGGACATTGATCCCATGGCCCGTGCACACTGAAGAGGAAGGGAGAGTGGCCCGCACACTGGGAGAGGCGGTTGGCATTCTGTACCGCGACGTCCCCAGATCGATACGCCTATGGAAGAACCCTTGAAGAGAGGTTACTGATGCTGACGGCAGGCCCGGCCACCCCCGGGGTCCTCTCAGCATTTCCCTGATGCCCCACACTCGGTAACCGGTAGCCCTCGAGTTCAGAGAAGTGGCACCCTTTGTCCCAGTCAGAAGCCCCACGGCGTCAGTGCTCAGGCCTGGACGCTGCCTGGTGGGCACAGGCCCGGGCCGCGGGGACGGGGGCTCGGATGACCAGGTGGAGTCCCGCAGCTCCTCACAGGCTCCCGCAGGGCCCCGCAAGCCCGTGTCCCCTTCCGAGCTGCCATCTGGTTGGCGTTCCTCCATCAGGCTGGACAGGTATCCCGGGAACTTCCTGCGAACCCCCGGGTCCCCCGCCGGAGCTTGAAATACTCCGTAAAGCATGTGGGCGCCCAAGAGGAGCAACTGGTCTCCGAGAGGAAGGCTTTTCTAGAGAAAGACGAGCGAGCAGGATAGGGAACGCGCCAGTAGGTGGTGGAACAGCTTCTGGATGACCGTGGGTGTGCGCCTGCTGTTTCCCCTGCTGCGAGGAGGGCGTCCAGACTGTGCGCCCGGACCCACGAGGGTGCGCCTGACCTGGCCCACTGCCCTCTGCGCCCGACCTGGTGGGGCCGAGCCTGCCTCTCCCACCGTCCATGCCGCGCGCGCTCAGGTTCTTCTGGTTGGTCTCTTTCGCGTCTGGCGGAACGTCGCGTCTGCCTTCCTTCTGCCTAGAATGTTCCTTCTGATGCTCCTCCTTTCTGTCTTGGCACCAGAAGTCCC
The DNA here is from genome assembly GCF_018350215.1 of Panthera leo. Lineage (NCBI taxonomy): Eukaryota > Metazoa > Chordata > Mammalia > Carnivora > Felidae > Panthera > Panthera leo. The sequence continues at coordinate 1,296,493 of NC_056690.1, read as the reverse complement.
CTCACGGAGCACTTCTTGGACGCTGTGAAGGTGGCCTCCCGCATTAGTCTCCCCTTTACTCACGGCCTTCATTTCCGTCGTAGCCGCTTCCGCTGTCTGAAATCATCGCTGTGTTACGTATTTTGTTGCATGTGGTGTGTTTCCCAGGCGGGAGGGACCTTGTCAGCTCCGGTCACCAGTCATCAGCCCTGAGCGGACACTGCCAGGATCTCAGCACGTGACTGGTGACCCTCCCGTGAACGACTGAAGGAGCCGGCGTCTGATGAGGAAGTTCTGTGCCAACTTCTGTCCTCCCAGAGTGGGGGGAGGCGGCTGCTCCCACATCGGGGCGGGGGGGGGGGGGCGCTGAGGAAAGGGTCAGCCCCGCCCCCAGGATTTCCCCAACCCAGTGCTGCGTCCGCCAGCCCGGCTGTCTGTCCTCCTTTTCTCTCCGTCCTCTTCCCTCCATCTGTCCTGTGCCTCCCATCCCCGCCCTGCTACTCCCAGTCCTTGGCGCAGCAGCCCTTCTGCCCACCCTGACGTCCCTGAAGGTCCCTCTAAACCCACCCTCCAGACTCCAGATGGGGTCACACCCACACCCGCCTCCTCGGCCCTGGGCAAACCCTGCTTCCTGGTTAAGAAGAAAAATTGATGTTGATCCTCCTGGGCCTTAGCGCAAATTTGATGTTTGTGAGGCTGACAGTAACTATTTTCCCCAAAGAAGTGTGCTCGTAAGTGTAGAGGCACAGAGTGCCAGGCAGTCAACTCAGGTGTGTAAAATAACTTGATTCCTTCAGACTATAGGTTTCCTCCAGAGCCTTCACTCTGCCTAATGGCAGAAAAAGATTCCGTTCCGGGTGAATGGCGTCCGTCAGGGTGTGAGATTCCTCTTCTAGACAACACAGGGCCTTCTCCGTCCTCTCTCAGGTTGACATGGGGTCAGGGTGGGACCCTCAGTCGTCACGTCCGGTGCCGACGTCTGCTGACCACGCACGTCCCCGTTCGGGGTCTGGTCCTCATGGTCAGCGTGCCTGACCTCACGTCCCCTGACCCAGCACGTGTCCCTGGTGCCCCATCCCTTCTGTGGGACTCAGGGCGCCACACTGCCCCCCCCCCCCCCCCCCGCTTATCGGGATGTGCAAACCCAGAGGGTCTCTCCTGGGTCCTCTCTACCCTGAAGCCCCATCTGCCAGCTCTTCTCCCCTGCCTTCGCTCTGGCTGTGCGCGGTCCCCTGAAGCCACTGCTCCCAGAATCCCAGGTGGGAAGCCAACCCAAGTCCCCTGTGTTCGGGCCTCAGATTTTGGGGTGGGGGGGGTGCCTGCCGTTCTGCCTTTCAGAGCTGGTGTGGGGGAGGGTGCTGGGGGAGGGCCTCTCAGACCCTCCTCTCGTCTCCTCTTTCTTTCAGATTTCTCTTCCCCAGCCCAGAGATTGCCTTCCCCTGTTTGGGGTGGGAAACTTGAGCCTCGGGTCCAGGAGTGAGGGTGTCACAGTGGGGCCGGCTGCTCCTCGCCCAAGGTGACGCGACCTCATGTGACCCCGGCCACCAGTCACTATCTCACATGGTGACTCTGCTGATCAGGCAGGAGGCGGTTTCTGTGACGGGTCGGGTGTGCACAGAAAGGTGGGAGGACTGGAGATGAGGGTTGGCCACGGGCCTCACCTGGCCCCCTCTGCTGCCGCTGCCCAGCGCCGAGCACACCCTGGATGTGGGGGGCGGGGGACTTCCATTCTCTGAGTCCGCTCGTAATTATGTGTCTGGAAATTGGACCGGCACAGCCCGTCCCCAAGCTCTGCTGTCCCAGCCCTGGCCGAGCCTCCTGCTCCTCGTGACCCGAGATGGCGCACGCTCACCCGTGACCGTCGGGGGAGGGCAGAGGAAGGAAGGGCGGGCTTCAGGGGCATAACCAGAGGCACCACGAGTCACTTCCTTCCTCATGCCATTGGTGGAAACTGTCTTGGGACACAGCCTTCCTGCGAGGAGGGCTGGGAATTGTAGTCTTCATTCTGGAAGAAAGTGTTCCTCTAAACCCGGGGGCTCAATTGCCCCAGCCCACAGGAAGGACCAGGGGATGTTTCCGAGTCCCGAGGGCCCTCTCCGCGCATCACTAGATAATCCGAGATGAAGAAGGCGGACCTGAGACCGCGACGCCAGCCACGTGCAGGTGCTCGCCCACGATGTTAGGAAGAGATCAGACCGGTGCCTTCAGACAGGCTAGAGTTTGGGTCCGTGAGATCGGTGAGTCAGTGGCTGACACAAATCTCAGTCCGCAAGCAAAAAGACAGCAGCTGCCGCTGGAAGGGAGATGGAAATCGCCTCTTAAAACGTTTGCGGCACAGCAGGCTGACGAGCCCGCGGGATGCCTGATGACGTCTTAAATGGCGCCAGCGCCGCTTCGCTCTCTTCAACAGTCATCGCTCTTCTTATTTGTCATGTGACAGTCACGTGTTGCGCTTCCCGGGACCCGTGTGTCAACCGTCCTTCCTCTGCCGTGGAACACGCTGTTCCCTCAGACAGCCTTTCCCTCTCGCGGTCTCTGGTCCCACCGGGTGACTCTCGCCGTGGGGCGGGTGGGATGCTCCGTCCCCCCACCCGCGGGGATCCGGCCAGCCAGACGCCGCTAGTCTGTGCGCACCTGACCCGGACCGCGTGCGGGCAAGTCACTGTCTGAAAGGACTGGGCCGCGCGGCCCGTCTTGCCGAGCAGTGTCGTCCGGCTGAGCCATTTGTGAACGCGCAGTCCTCAGAGGGGCACACGTACGTCAGTCCCGACTGTGCGGGAGGACCAGGCCTCTGTCCCTGTGAGTGATTTTCCTGCACAGTCACCTCTCACTTGCCTTTCAGTTCTAGGAACAGTGGTCCACCTGAATGTCAGATAAAGACAGGATCGTCCCAAAGATACAGCCCCGGGAATGCAGTCACGCGTTCCCAGCATTCAGGCATTCGTCTCATTTTCCTGAACAAGCATCATTATTTGTGCAGCCAGACACCTGAGCCTGTTCGTGGAGCGGCGGTCCCTGAAAGGGCCCAGACACAGCCAGACACCTGGGCCCAGATCTGGGGTGACGATCTAGAAACCCGACCCCCAGGTGTGTTTCCAGTTGCTCATTTAAGTGGTTCTGCCTGCTTGGTACATTGCTCTTGGATTTAATGAAGAAAGAATTGGAGCCCGAGAGTCAGCAGTCTCTGGCTCCTTCTCCGGAACGGTGAGAGGACATCGGGGAAGCAATAGTGTCGATCTGACTCACACGTTAACATTGACAAGCATTCAGTGACCCCCGAGAAGCACTGACCCCATACCTGTTGGGGTTCAAGATGGACCAAAGCAGTCGGAGCACTTCCTTGATATTTTCCAAGGTGGAACACACACGGCGTGTATTTCTGTAGTGGCCGTGGCCCGATGGCATGAGGCTCAGGGTCTGTGGACCCCCACGTTTCCCACCACCTGGAGAGGCTGGCCCATCATGGGACAGAACGGAGCTGGAGCCGGGAGTGAGGGGACGAGAGGATGTTCAGTTGTCTGGTGTCTGCTGCTCCCGAAGCTCACGCCTCTCTGCCTCCCGTAGTGTGATGGCACACCTGACTCAGGTGGGATCCGGGAGGGACCGGATGGCAACCCGACACGGACAACCGAAGAGTCCAGAGTTGTCAGGGGTGCAGGCAAGTGAAGGTGACCCGCGTACTGCCAGAGCAGCCCTGGGCCTCGCGACAGCCGGGAGTCTTTATCCTGGTCCCGTCTGCGTGACAAGGGAAGAGCAAGGTTTCTGGGGGCCAGGGAGCGGTGTAGCCCCGGGAGAGCGGCGGCAGGCAGATCTGTGACCTTCGAGAAGTGCAGCCTCTGCCAGAGCCACAGGCCAGCAGGAAAGAGGAGAAATGCCTCAACTTCCCTCTCTTTCTGTCCTCCAGTCTCCTCCGACTCCCTCAGCTGGCTGAGTCAACCAGAAGGTGAGGAACTGCTGCGTTCAGGCAGACGTGGGCCTCCCTGGACAGATCAGGGCAGGAAGGATGACGAGTGGAACATGAGGGGCGCCCAGAGAACAGCCAGCTCAGCACCCATCCTCGTGGGCCTTGACCAACAAATGCCCTTGACTTCCGGCATTTGGAGTTCTGTTTCTTTTTTTTTTTTTTTCTTTAATGTTTATTTATTTTTGAGAGAGAGAGTATGAGCAGGGGAGGGACAGAGAGAGAGGAAGACACAGAATCCAAAGCAGGGTCCAGACTCCTAGCTGTCAGCACAGAGCCCGAGGCGGGGCTCGAAGCCGCGAACCGTGAGATCATGACCTGAGCCAAAGGCAGACGCTTACCCGACTGAGCCACCCAGGCGCCCCTGGAATTGTGTTGCTGTCACCCTGTCACCTGAAACCAGGAGTTCTGACCATTGGGTCTATTTCCATGGCTCTCTGTGGGGCCACCATCCGATCACGGACCGTACCTAGCTAGCCCAGGGCCTGGTACACGGTACGTGCTACTAACGTTCACTGAATGGCTGCTTGGATGGACAGTGAAACCTAATGTAGATGCTACGGGGAAAACTAGTCTGGTGGGTACTCCCTGCCCCGGTGGTATCACCTTCCTGCTCCTTAGGTGAGAAAAGCTTCCTTCACGTGCTGCTGTCACAGGGCTGGGGAGACGTTGGGCCATAGTCACAGAGCCTCTCCGTTGCACAGACCGCTGCCCAGCAGGGCACCGAGCTCTTAGCGGTTCTTCAGTTACTGTGTTAGGGAAAAGAACAGAGGGTGTGAGTGACTGCTGCCGTGTCGACGGGAAGCCACGTGCGCCTCCTACAGAAGTGCCACCCACGCTAGGACTTCAGGAGGGCAGCCGCGTCACGACAGGAGCGTCGGACACGGTGGCGCCTCGTTCCCTGGCCCCGCTCATCCCTAACCAGACTAGGTGTGTAGGTCTGAGCCAGCCTCAGGCCCGGACACCAGCCACCTGTTTGCGCGGTGGACAGATCCACCCGACGGAAAACAGGCTCAGCCTGGCTGTGCTCCTGGAGCTGCGGTACGTGGCACCGTGCCTTTCGGAGAAGCGCGGCCGCGGCCGGAAGAGGACGGACGCCTCTGTTCGGTTTCAGGGTAAAAGCTGGGAGAAACGCCGAGTTCACGACAGGTGGCCCTGGTTCCCCGGGGGAGTTACGCTTATCGGGAAGGAGTATCGATGGCTCTGGTGGAGTCTGGAGTGTGTGTGGTCACGGTGTCCGGAGAGCCTCGACCGGTCCTCCCAGGCAGCTCCTCTGCCAGAGTGACTGTTTGCTGTGGAAACTTCTCCACACCTGGATGGCCCGTGACCCAGGCTCCCCTCCCCCTCCCCCACCGCCACCTCGGGACAGTAATGCCCCGGGCCCAGTTCCCTCTAACTCATGCTTTTTGCATTAGGAAGGATGCCTCTCTTGCAGAGAAACGATTTATCCCCAGCCCGTTTTAGCGGGAACCTGCCCGGCACGCTCTTCCTTTTTGCACACTAAGCAAGATGGTTTGAGCTCGGCTCAGGACCGATTCCAAGAGCCGCCGAGTGCCGGGCATCTCTCTGTGAGGACATGTGGTCAACCTGGCAGTGCTCCTGAAGCCACAGATCTTCGGGCTGTTCCCCCCAGCGTGCTGTCCTCTGGACCGTGAGCTGGCCCAGGCAGGGGGCTGTGGGTAAGAGACACAGGGAGACGTAGAGGCAGTGCCTGGAGGACTTTGGAGCGTATCGTGCCAGGCCCCTCCGGGTGTGAGAGACGGAAAACCCAGGGCAGACTGGCCTAGAGAAAGTAGGAGATTTACCGACTCGTCTGACTGAACACGATCCAGGACTTCAAAAAGTTAGATCCATGGACAGTTTTCTCTGTCCGTTTTATGGCTTCATCTTTGTGTTGGTTTATATAATGCCAGCTGCTCCCTGAAGGTGGCTGCTGTGCTAGTTAAGAACAGTCCTTGTGTTAGTTTATGTAAAGGCACCCAGTGTATTAGTTTATATGGTGACAGTCCCTGTGTTTATACAGCAATTCCTGTATCAGTTTATAAAGGCAGCCCCTGCGGTAGTCTGTCTAACAGTCTCTCTATTAGTTTACGTAACACCAGTCTCTGCATAAGTTTATGTAATGATAGCCCCCTCACCCCCCCCCCCCCACACCATACTAACTTACATAAACGCAACCCCTGTCTTACTTTACATAACGGGGCACCCGGGCAGATGGCCACCCCACCTCTAGGCCACCTGCCCAGGTTCAGATCCCACAGTCTAGAGGCTCCCTCTGGGACCGGCCACGCAGCTCCCGGGGCTCTGCTTGGATGGACGTGAGTCCTAGGCATACTCTGAGCCAATCACGAGAGTCTGAGAACCGGGCTCCGATTGGCCAGGCCAGGCAGCAGGTCCGAGGTGGTCCCCATCAGGGACTGTTACCAGAGAGGGCTGGGCACTGGGCAGTCGCAGGGCAGGACACCGGACGCTGGCTTTTCGCACCCTCTCTCCTGGCTGGCTGAGCTCCTGTCCTGGGAAAGCAGGAGCTCACAGAGAAGCTCAGACCCCGGCCTGATCCCCTGACGAGGACACAGCAGAGCTGCTTGTCCCCCAGGCTGCCTGGACCCCTGGCTGAGACCCCCCTAGGGAGAAACCTGTACAGAAGGGACTGCGTGCAGGTCAGGGCTCAGCCTCATGGCGAACTGGGGTCTGGGACACCGGTGGTCGCTGGGCACGAGGATTCCCGGGGAGGGGCGCCCTCAAGCAGGCGCTCAGGTCGTGGACTTGGTGTGGTCCACCGTGCACGTCGGCGGGGTCCAGGAGCCCTCACTGCCTGGGCCCACCCCGCCCCGCCTCAGGATCCCCACAGCTGTTGCCCGAGCCCAGGGCCCGCGGGAGTCCCGTCCAGCAAGGCCGAGGTCCCCACCGCGCGTCCCGACAAGGCCCCAGCGGGTCTCTCTGCGACACTCCGGGGCCAGGGTCTGCAGGGAAAAGGCCGGGCCGTCAAGCGTGGGCTGGTGGGTGGCCGGGGGCTCCCTGGGGGCCCTGCACCCCGCGCCTGCGGGCACGGCCCGGCCACGGGCTCGTGTGGCCTCCAGCCCGCGCTGCCCGCGCTCCGGTGGAGCCCAGGACTCGGGAGGGCGTGGGGCTCGGGAGGAGGAGCCACTGGGGCTGTGGACGCGGTCGGCGGGGACAGAGGACGTGCGCCCTGCAGCTCCCCTAGATGGCGGCCACAGACGTGTGACTCTGGATGTGATGTGCGACCTGAGAAGGTAACAGGTGGTGACCCTCCGACGTGCGGCTCAGGGACATTGACGTGCGGATACAATGGACCGTTGGACATGGGGACCCGGGACGTGAGGTGGGCTGCAGGGCTCTGAGAAAACACATGGACGGGTGACACGGAGGTGGGACGTGCAGCTCGGACAGACGGCATCCGACAGCTGATACGGGACGTGAGGGGAGACGTGCGGCTCTGAGCGAGGACGCTTTGAGGGCCCACTCCACGGCCCGTCCAGCCCCAGGTGGGAAGGCGCCAGGGGAGGCGAGCCCGGGGTGATGGGGAGGGGCCGTGGGGGGGACAGCAGGTCCTAGGGCTGCGCTCTGAAAGGGGGCCTGGTCAGGCCGGTGGCCACTTCGGGTGTTGGAGAGCCCGGGCGGCTTGCGCCCAAGGAGAGAGGGTGGCGGAGTGGGGGTCACCGGCCGGGCAGGCGCCGCAGGCGGGGGAAGAGGGGAGAGGGCAAAACCGCCTTGCCGGTGATGTCATGTGAGCACAGGCCAGGGACACCAAGCGGCATTGGGACGTGGATGGCTTGAGAATGAAGAGACACGGGAGAGAAGCAAACGGGGGTGCCGGGCATCCGCAGTTTGGTCCTGGACCGGAGGGCAAGGAAGGAGGATCGAGATACGTGGTCAAGGGGGTTTGTCCGGAATGGTGGGGAGGGCGAGTCCTGGCCTGCGGTGGGACCCACACCTATCAGCCCAGGGCGTTCCCTCCCGTCGTTGTACGAGGCTTCGCAGAGAAACACTGCCCCAAGTGTCAGGGACAGTGACAACAACCAACCAAGTGATTTTTAGGGCAATGTGCAGAATTGTTCAGACTTTCTCAAGCAAAGCGAAGCCTTTCAGTCGCAGCCATTGTGCCTGGAAGTGAGCCAAGGCGGGGGGGGGGGGGTGCGCAGAATGAGTTCAGAGGACAGCAGAGCTGTTGTGATCAAGTTGCAATGAGAGATCGAGATTTGGCCGGTCAGTGCACTGGGAGCGATTCTGGAGGTGGTGCTGCAGTCCAGGCAGCAGGTGGCAGTGATGGGAATGGGGTAGCAAGGGAGACCGGGAGAAATGGATGCTGGAAGCATCTGGAAGTGCGTATTTTGGGAGTAGATTGAGCAGGACTGGGTGGGATGTGGGGGCGGCAGCAGGGAGAGCAAGGTGGGAGAAAGCCTGGGAGTGAGCAGAATTCTGAATTCAAGCAACTTGGGGGTGGCGTCGTTTTGCTGAGATGCAGGCTGGAAGAGGACCTGTGTGGAGGGTAGAGTTAGGCGTTGGCCATGTTAGGTTCGGGATGTCAGGAGCGATACTGAAGTACTTAATAGGCGGTATTTTCATGGGAAGCTGCTAACAAGAAGGGGCACTTTCCAATCGGGACAGGTGTGATTCAGTATGGAGTTTCCTGCTGGAAATGGTGGCGTGACATTGAGGAGGCCCTGTGTCATCAGGAAACTCTGGACTGAGGTTAGGACTGAAACGAAACAAGTGCAGGGGCCGCTGGGATATGGGTGATGCTCACTGCCTGAGACCGGCAATTTCCAGGTGTGTGGAAAGGAAAGTCAAGAGATCTAGGACCGAGTTCTTGGAGCACGTTGACACTGAGAAATCAACAAAGGATTAGGAGCGAGCGAAGACTGAGCCTGAGGGGTAGGTAGAGCACGGGTGGTGAGTTAGCGGGGAAGCCAGGTGACGGGCATGTTCAGGAGACTGGCCAGCTGAGTGGGACTCTGTTAAACGCAGTAGGCCGGCGACTAGGAAACCGTTGGTTTGGTAACATAGGGGTCCCTGGTGGCCTTGACAAGAGCGGTTTCAGCGGTGGCGTGGGGATTAGGCACTTGGCCGGAGAGGGAGGTGAGGATACAGAGACAGTCACCATCGACAGCTTTCCGGGAAGCCGTGGGAAGTAGGGTGGGAGCTGGAGACAGAGGAGACATCCAGGAGAGTGTTAGCATTTTTAAGATGGCGGGCAAGGAGGTGTGTTTGTGCACTCGGAGGACAGATCCAGAAGAGAGGGAGAAGCTGACACCAGTGCAGTGGAGGGGAGGGTTACCGGAGGAGGGTTTGGGAGGAGCAGGACAGGTGAGGCCCCACGTGTGAGTGAGGGTATGGGTGCTGCGAGTGGAAGCACACACCAAACATTGCAGGGAGAGCAGGTGGAGGGCATGGGTGCACCGGTGGGTAGATTGGAGCTCGGTGGAGGGGAGAAGCTGCGGACAAACTGTTTCCTCCATGAAATAGGAGGCCAGGTGATCAGCTGAGAACGGAAGGAGAAGGTGAGCTTGAGGACAGAAGGCAAAGGGAAAGCATGATTTTTGAGGATGGAAATGCACTTTGCCAGAGCGGTGCAGTGGCGCAGTTTGAGACCCAAAGACTTGATTTTACGAGACCAGTGAGCACAGAGCGCGCTTCTCCTGCAGCCACGCTTGGCTCTGGGGCAGGTGCACGTTCAGTGGGGCGTTGGTTTAAATCAAGTTCTGTTTTGCCTGGTGACAGCGTGGAGGTGGGGGGGGGTTGTGCAGGGGAGCTGATGCTGTTGGATGAGCACTGGATCCAAGGTGACTGGGCAGTGCGGGCACAGGGGAATGTGGACAGTGAGAACGCGGCGGCCCTGATGTTCTCATGCGGACCACGTGGCCGGAGACTCTGGACTGAGGGCACTGCATCATGTGAGTGAAGGGTCCCAAGTGGAGTCGTGGCCAGCAAGACGCCGGAGGTGGAGAGATTATTCAGGATGGCAAGATCGTAGGAGGTGGGGTGAGGGTGAAGGTCATCGGAGGGGCTAATGTCAAGGAGTGAAGGCCAGCAAACGTCAAGGACTGTCCACTTTTCACTTGGGGAAGAAGCCGGGGGGCTGCTGAGCTGTGTCGTGATCCGGTGCTGGTTGTCCAGCTGTGTTCACTTCGTGACCATTCACCAGGCGGTTAACTTAGGACTCGGGCACTTTGCTCTCCGTCATAGTTCAGTACAGAATTAAAAACATAAACAAGAAAAAGTGAAGGAATACCAAGACAAGTGACATAAATTATGGTGCACATTATTACGGTTGTTCCTTTCCCCCGCTTCATCTCTGCACTTAATTTCTTCCTGCACGCACTGACACAGATACCTAACTGTGGGCCTCCTGAATTTTTTCTAAATATTTGTTGTTTCATTTCTTCTAATTAAGTCTTTAATCAGTTTTTCATTAGTAGCATCAACAGGGGATTACATTTAAAAGGGAATAATTTTAACCTCCAAATACACACTGGTCTGTAATAGTTCTATTTCCAGGGTGACTTGAGAATTTATTTCACAAGTCAACTTCTAGCCCAGCCAGGTGGCGCATTCAGTCCAGGGAGACAGGTGTAAGGGTGTTTTCTTCCAGACCTCTCTGAGACATGTCCCTGGAGATCCTGTGAGTGATGTAAATTCTAGGCCCTTTGTGAAGGGAAGGTGGGCCCCCACTGGTCAGGCACGTGTTCCCCCTTTGTCCTTGTCCAGATGGCCCTAGCATGGGGCTCCGGCGCTCTCCCGCTGTGTCTGGGCTCAGGGAAGACAAAGGCCCCTTTGTTCTTCCTGGGGGCCCCAGAGGTTGGGTGGGAGTGGCTGCCACTGGGCGAGCTCCGTGCCCAGCCCCAGTGCAGGCTGCTGGATGATTTACATGCAACGTCACCCCTCTGGCTTCCTCAGTGGCGGAGATAGCCTGGCCTGTGGCCGTGACAGCGTTCAGAGGGGCAGCCGAGCTCCCTTTTCTGGAACCCAGAGTCTCCCAAAGCTGGGTGGCCCCCGCTTTCCCTGAGAGCTGGAGACAAACGTGTTTGAGATGCACGGCCCCCCTCACACGTGCAGAAGACAATTACTCTCCTCCCTCTGTAATCGATTGTGTAGTCTCTAAAAGTCCCATTTTCCCCCTTAATTTGGTCATCATGATTTTTACCTTTGTTGATTTTCTTCAAGGGAACCCAATCACTTGGGTTTAAAACAGTCCTTTTGAGAGAATTTCCAATCAGGATTAAGGTTTAGATTCAAGTTCCAACTCCAGATCAGGCTGCTCTGTCTCCCAGCTGTCATCTCCTCTGCTGCTCTTGGGAATAAAAGTGAACAGCGAGCGGGGGTGCAGGGATGGGGAACTTTTTGGGGCTGCCAGATGGAGCACATGACTTCCATTTACATTCGAATTCCCGGAAGCTTATTTTTATTATAAATATGTCCTAAAAATGTCACAGAACATTTGTGTACTAACAAATGCGTTATTAGCTTACAGTGCAAATTTAATTGCACGTCCTTGATTTGCTTCAATCAGGCAACCATACCTCACCCTCACCTCTGCTGACATTGCTCCCAAACCTCCTGGCTGCACGGGGTCATCTCTGGCCCCCCAGAGCTTGGACATCAAGGCCAGGAGGGTCCAAGTCACCACCCTCCCCTAACACGGAGCCTGCACTGCTGACCTGCTGGGGTGGAAGAACATTCTGGGGGAGGCAGCAGGCAGCTGAGACGGGGTGATGCGGCACACGAGTGTCTCCCTTGCTCGAGGTTCTGGTGAAGCCTCTTTGATGGGCACCCCTCTGATTGGGCCCCCTCCAGGGGGGGCACGTGGGTCTTGAGCTCAGCATCTGGCGGTCTCTGCCTCTCTGGGTGGTGGGTGTGGGGCTGGAGCGCCTCTCCCAGGAGCTGTGGGGCAGACTGACCTGGGGTGATCCGGCCACTTGGAGAGAAGAGGTGTCTCCACTGTCATGGAGGTCACAGTGAGTGGCACACCCTCGTGTTGACCTCCCCTTCAAGACGCCGTAGCTCTTCAGGAAGCCTGCACAGCCACTGCCCTTGGGTTTCTCAGGAATGCGGCTGGGGCGGGGTCAGAGCCCGGGAGGCGTGTGGGGCTCAGGGAGCAAGGTGCAGAACAGGGTCCTCCACGGAGAGCTGAGTCAGGGCAAGACGGGGACATGGGGTGGAGATGTCATGGCTGGGGCCGTGTGTGGCCAGAGGTCAAACCTGGCTGATTTCTCATGGCCATCGTGAAAGCCTTGCCCTGGATGCCTCTTGATCCCCCTTCCGATGTGGGTTTCAGTGGTCGACTTTGAAACCCCAAAGCTGGGGATGTTCCCTGGGGATGCTGCTGAGTGGGGATGCGTGTGGGCTGAAGGAGGCCAACAGGCCACACAGCTGCCTCTCGTTCTCCACGCTGGCCGAGTGTCTGGCGTGGGCTCACCCAGCGTGAGGGACTAGGGCAGACGTTTGCACAGCCATGCTCAGAACAACACTGTTCCCAGTAGTTAAGAGTGAAAGCAGCCCCAGTGTGCACCGATAGGCGAACGGATGAGCAAAACCGGTCTGTTCGTGCAGTGAGACATTATTCCGCCTTAAAAGGGAGGGAGACTCTAACACCCGCTACAGCGTGGACGAGGGATGGGGATGCGACGCTGAGTGAAATAAACCAGTCACGGAAATGGAAGGACTATGTGATTCCACTTCTGCAAAGCACTCTAGCTGTCAGACTCACGGAGACAGAGCATAGGTGGTGGGCGCCGGGCTTGGGGCGTCCATGTTTAAAGGGGACAGAGTTCCAGAGTTCTTGCAAGATGACAAGAGTTCTGGTGGTGACAGTCCCCAACACGTGAATTCATGTAATACCGCTAGACCACATGCTTGAAAACAGTGAAGATGGTAAATTTATATTACGTGTATTTTGCCCCAATTAAAAATAATTTTAAGGGACACCTGGGTGGCTCAGTCGGTTAAGCATCTGACTCTTGGTCTCAGCTCAGCTCATGACCTCAGAGTTGTGAGTTCAAGCCCCATGTTAGGTGTGGAGCCTACTTAAAAAAAATAATTTTTTAATGTTTATTTATTTTTGAGAGAGAGAGAAAGAGAGGCAGAGAGGGAGACACAGAATCTGAAGCGGCTCCAGGCTCCGAGCTGTCAACACAGATATGTGTACAAGGCTTTTACACAAGATCTTTTGACACCAGATACGTCGGTACATTTGTGTACAAGGCTTTTAATTTTATTTCCTCCCTACTTTTACCCATTTTCAAACATCTTACAACGAATCGCTGTAATAGGGAACTAAAATGTTGGCAACATTGCGTGAGGTCACATGGGAACGTCCTCTGTGTCGAGAGTGTGTGAGGGCCGTGCTGGCAGGGGGACCACAGCCGGAGTCCCTGACAGAGCAGCAAAGTGAGTGTGGCGATCCCACAGTTGCCACAGCTCAGGCGTCCCCGAAGACTGGTGCTGGCAGCCGGCAGAGACGGAGGGGGACAGCAGACAGGCGTCCTGGGGCCCCGGGCCCCAGCTCTCCCCTGGGCCAGCCCCTGGGTTCCGGAAAATGCTGCAAGTCCATCCTCCCTCGTTCTCGGAAGCAGCGTCGAGCTGTGCTGTCACTTCTGTCCCCGCCCTGAGACCCTGAAGGGGGAGAGCGGGCCCCAGCACAGGGTCCCAGGGAAGGGTCCCGGCTCCACCCTCCTGACCAGGGTGGCGCTGCCGGGGAGGGTGGGGTTGCCCAGCTGGCGCCGTCCTCGCCACCCAGGGCCTCACGTTGTCCAGGCCTGGGCGGCCGCGTTCCACCCACCAACCAGACCCCGGAACGTCCCGCCGCCTCAGGCTGCCCCAGACACAGAGACAGCGACCCTTCGTTACGGGGCACGGGGGTCACCGTGGCGCTTGTGGGAGCAGGCAGACCCACCGTGCCTCTCTCAAAACATAGTTCTCAAAGCCAAGCCTGTGGTTCCGTCTCGCCTGATTTTTTTTTTTTTTAAGTTTTATTTTATTGTTTATTTTGAAAGAGAGAGAGAGAGAGAATCCCAAGCCAGCTCCGCACTCCGTGCAGAGCCTGACTCGGGCTTCGAACCCACAGAACTGTGAGATCATGACCTGAGCCGAAATCGAATCAGATGCTTAACTGACAGCCCCCCCGGGCACCCCGGCCTCACCTGATTTAAGTGAATCGTCAAAAACCTTTGTGTTTGAGCTTCTCTCCAGCAGCTAACTGAGGGGAGTGCAGTGACCGGGGTCTTCCTGAGGGACCCTTCCCAGTCCACAACCCACACACCCTTCTGCTTGGCTATTTTAAAAATGGCCACCCGTCACACGCCCTGCACGCACATGTGCACACACAACACACACACTCAATTCTCAGCCAAATAATTTAGCATCCAAGCTGTGACGATTTAGGGACTGAAAGGGGCCACTCTGGCCATTCATGCCATGTCCACAGGTGCCCACAGGACTGTCCCGGGAGTGCGTCATCCAAGAGGGTCCTTCATGCTCGGGTTCCTGCTTTTCTCTCAAGACATGTTTTCACCCCTCCCTCTCTCGTTCCAGCCACACCAACCTTTGCCTGCTGCCTCAGAGCCTTTGCAGGTGCCCTTCTTGTGACCCGAGCCACCCTCTCCTCCCCAGGCTCATTTGTGCTCGTGCTTTAGGCCTCCGCTGAAACGTCGCTGCCCGGGAAGCGTGTTCACAGCCTCTCCGTGTCCACCCTTCCGTTTACACTTCCTTGGGGGGCTCGCCTGATTCCCGCTCTAGCACGCATCGCAATTCGTAATGACGTATTTGTTTACTGGGATGATTTGTTCAGTGTGGAACTCCCGTAGACCATGAGCTCTGTGCAGGCAGGGACACTGGTGTCCAGCACAGCATGACCACTGGACGTTCAGTATTTGAATGACCTTGTTACGACACCTTTACTTAACGGGGGAGAAACCGAGGCCAGAGAGAAGGAGATCAAGCCCCTGCAGTCTGATCAGGTCACATCCTAAGGATCGACAAGACTCTCTCCTTTGACCCAAAGATCCCTGTGGATCTTCCTACCTACGCTTGGACCCCTCACGGACTGTGCAAGAGTCCAGGCTCCTTCCCTGGAGAGCAGTAAATCCGCCCTGACTTGGGCAGAGCAGCCCCACGCATCGCCCTCTGCCCTCTACTGGGCGTGTGTGCAGGGGGTAGGAAACGTGGTCTCTACCTCCACAGGACAGCCGCGAGACAGAAGACTCTCACCGAGGCCTGGCTCTGGTGATGAGATTTGGGGCTCAGTCCCAGCCCGCGTGCTGGGTGGGAAGCATGTTCTAGTCCCTGGAGGACTGGCATTAATGCCACCACCGAGCTCCGATTCAGCGCCCTCAATCCCCCAGGGCCCCTAAACTGCAGGACATCCCATCCAATAAGCCCAGAATAGCAGGGGGGTTAATGAGCCTGCGAATGAGTTTATCTTGGCAGAAAACACAAGCGCAGAATAATGGCAGTGCTGAAAAGACCATTAGTGGGAACACGGAGAGAAGAAACTAAAATCAACACAGACTCCCCTGCGAAATCCCCCGGAACCCGCCTGACCGCTGGTCCCGCAGGAGGCACACAGGTGGCCCAGAGGGCACCGGGCCAGATTGTCAGTTGGCAGCAGCAGCAGTGACCCACTTTGGGCAAGAAGCGATTTCTCTTTCCGTCAACCACATCGAATCTGTCAGTTTGAAACAGTGAACGTTTTTTCCTGCCATTTGCTGTGTTTTTGCTAATTCTTTCCTTTTTCTGGTAAGTGTACTAGCTCAGGCCTAGTTCAGAAGCAGTGACAGAATTCTCACTCACACTGGGTTAAGTGAGAGATAAAGCCTGCAGACAAAGGGCTTATTGTAGACCACAGCAGTGTCTGGGTGTCCTGTTTTCTCTCTCGTCTCTGCTTGTCTCCTCTGAGCCAGGATTTCCTTGCAGGGCCGGGAGCCAGGGAGGGAGATGTTTAGTTGCGGCCTTGCCTGTGACAGCAAAGCCTGCCAGCCTCTCCTGCTGGCCCTGCCCGCAGAGGTGTTGGTGGCCTCCGGCCCCAAGGAGCCCCACACGATTTCACGTGGGCAAAACTGCCTCTTGATAAATTCTGCACAGAGTGTCCTACTGGCCCGGGAGGGGAACGTGGCTTTCGTGGTGCCGATGAGTCCTGTGTGGAGAGAAGTCTGTAGAAGCATGAACTCAGATCTAATTTCCCAACCATGCACCCTGAGCTGGGCTTTTGGTAACCTGCTAAAATGAACGCATTTTCCTTGATTCGCAAATTAGTGTGCTAGGACGAGTCAGGGAAGCAGCTGTTGGGAACGGTTGTTAGAAGTGGTTTTTCAAAACATGGTGACATCAGACAAGGCTCCCGCTCACTGCACAGTTTGTTTATAAATGCTGGAGAGCAGCGCCCCCCCCCCCAGGATGCCTCAGAGACCCCCTACTTCCCTCCATGGACCAGACTTGGCACCCCAGATTTTGTGATCATGGAACGCCTCAAGTCGTTCCCTCCGGGGGCTCCAGCAATTTCTCATCCACATATGGAAACACCCGGATGGTGTCCCATGGCCTGCGGGGCCCTACGTGGCATAGCCCCTGCCTCTGCCGTCGGTGCCCTTCACCCCCCTGCTAATTCTGCCTCAGCCCTTCTGACCCTCCTGCTGTTCCTTGAGCATGCCAAGCCCGCTTCTGCCTCAGGGCCTTTGCTTTTGCTATTTCACTTGCCTAAACACTGTTCCCACAAACCCCACCCTTCCAGTTTCAACTCAGGTGTCACCTCCTCAGAGAGGCCTTCCCCGACCACCTGTCTGATGCATCCTCCTTCGCTAAGTCACACTCACGTCGCCCTTTATCGTTTTCTTCAGCATACTTGACACTCTCGGGAATTATGCGCCTGTTTGTTTAGAGTATATTCTCTGAGTCCGCTGATTCTGGGACCGTTTGCCTTCTCTGAACGTCAGTAGCACCACTTCCTATGTGGCCTTGGAAAAACAGCTTGGTTTCGCGGTGGCTTCCTCAGTTTTTCATTCATCAGTTGGGGATAATGAGAACATCTGCCTCGGTGTTGATGGCACCAGTTGAGTGATTTAACCCAAGCGAGGGGTTTAGAACAGTGTGTGGTGCATATAAATGCTATGTGAGTGTTTATCGTACGATTACTTCATCTGTGGCTTCCCCTGCCGCCGTTCCCGCTACCACCGCCGCCACCGTCCCCACCACCATTATCGGCACCACCGTCACTGTCACCGTCACCACCGCCGCCGCCGCCATCATCGTCACCACCGTCGTCACTGTTTCCTCCCGAGAACGTAAACCCGGGGACAGCACTCTGCCAGGGTCAGGGACGGCGGCTGGCGCGTGGCAGGCAGGGAAGTATTTATGGACTGGACGTGCAGTTACCGAATGTACACTTGCAAGTAGCCCGTGGCGGCAGGGCTCGGCCGCAGCGCCAGCTTTACACGGAGCGCGCTGCCGACTGCCGGAGCCTGGATGTTACGGGGTCAAGAATACACACCAGCCTTCTGCCCACGCTGGATGCGTTTCCAGCTTTGCTCAGAGTCATACGGGCTCCGTGTTGCCTCATTGACTAAGTGTCCAGGCAGATTAAACGATGGCTTACGCGTCAATACCGTCGTGCCCTGGGAGAGGCCTGGGCAGGAGAGCTCTCTAAATAAAGACCTCTAATGATGAGTGTGTGACCCTGGGCAAAGGGAGGTGGGGGAGAGAGCTTCCTTTTCGTTAGCTGAGGCCAGGAGACGCCAGGCGGGAGGTGTGGGGCCGGAGCCTGCGCTGTGCTGTGAGTCACAGAAGCCTGGCTCCCACGCCGCCCGTGGGCTCTGCTGGGAAGAGGCTTTTTGAGTGGATTTGGGAGAGTAGTCCTAAGGCCACTCGGAGCTGAAAAGGAGGCTGAGAGGCTCAGCCCCTGACTTTGAGCGCCTGCCCGGAGGCTGCGAGGGAGAAGGCGCTTGGGAGGGGCTCCGGGGGCCCCCTCCTGCTGTGCCTGCAAAGGGAGGAGATCCGATGATCTGCTCATGACGTGCAGCACGCCGGGTCGCAATGGGAGTTCGGGTTCTGTAATGGGAATCGTAGTCTACTAATCCAGAAGAAAGAAAATAAGAGAAACAGCTCTCTTTCCTGTTGCCATCAAAATCCATCATTTATGAAATGGTCCTTTTTGTCCAGATACTTAGCTTGTTAAGTTGCTGATGCTCATGCACCTCTTACGTACCAAAAACCGAGGTGGCTCTTTCCTCAGACAGATCTTCCATAAATTGGAAATCACCTGTGCTCTCCAGGATGTCATGCGTCCTCAGGGAGACGGTCTCCTCGGGCGCAAAGTTCTCTTCGGCACACGCAGATCTCCCAGCCACTCTCTCTGTTTCGGTTTGCCCAGGAAGGTCCAGAGTTGGGGCTCAGTCTTAACCCCATTTTCCATGAAAGAAAGGGAGGGAGTGAGGGAGGGGCTCGCCCAAGATCCCCCAGTATGTCCCCTCCCACACGTGCTGCCAGTCGATCCTGCTAATCATCAGAAATGCCCCCGGTCACCCTCTGATGAATTAACCCACATGGCCTTTCTTCCTTCACCCCACCAGCACTGACTTTGCAACTTTTCAGGGAAGAGTTGGTTCTGGGGAATAATTGAGTCCCACATTTTGCGTTTGACTTTGAGAGACTCACAGTTCAGATTTGGAGGACTATTTGATTAGTCTCATGCAGTTTTTGCCATCTCTGAATTCGCTAAAATCGGCCAGTCTGGATGGTGGCAAGACCAGGTTGGGGCAGCACGGCAACCCTGGTAAACAAGGTGGGAGGGTCCGGGAGTGCAGGGGCCTTGGGGCATGGGAGGTGGGAGGTCTCCCCGTGTCCCCTACGCGTGCAGAGCGGGGCTGTGCCATGAAGAAGCTGCACGGAGCCCTCCACCCGCGCTCCCTGAGGGCTGGCGACCCCAAGGGGTCCGAGGCTGGAGGAGGCAGGGGAATGCCTGTGTGGGCATCGTACGCAAGGTGGTGAGTCTGCAGCGTTACCTGTGTGGCCCTGCGGCCAAGGCGATCACAGAGCAGTGGGACCTTGATGTTCATGAACACGTGGACGCAGCATCAGGCTCCACCCCACCCACCCTCACGTGTTCGCTCCGCACAGACCCCCGGCTTGAGGACGATGCTTCGGAGGGAGACTACGTGACCAGGTGGGCTGGCCACACAGCCTCACTGCCCTCCCACCTGGTGGCCCGACCCGGGACTGTATCCACAACGACCCCTGATGGTCCACTGCCTGCCCTGGGCTCCCCACCTCCTCCCTGGCCCCCGGGTCTGCGGGCGGGGACAGCTTTCTGCCCTTGGCAAGTCCCCGGTGTGTCAGTGCCCCTGGCACTGTGCCAGTCCCTGTGCCCTGTCCACAGCCCCGAGGACAGCCTCTCTCTTAAACGGTGCCCGCGAACTGCCTGCGCTGATTCTCTGCCCTCAGGACCCCGACTGGAGCCCCAGAGAAAGTCTGAACCATTGGAGATGAGGCTTCTCGCCCTGGGGGAGCCGGGGCTCACGGCGGGGCTCACGGCGGACAGAGTTCCTCTGTGCACCTGACAGGTGGCCTGGGCTCACACCCAGCCAGCTCCCCTCCCCGCCTCCCCTAGAAGGGGGCTCGCAGTCACCTGAGAGGTAAAGCCGTAGCTGCCAGATGCTTGCAGTGCGAGAGGACACGCGTAGGAGGGGGTGAGCCGACACGAAGCAGCATCTACAGGGACGGCGGGGACTCGAGTCTCCCCAGTGCCGAAGCTTGGAGGACGTCACCTCCCGGTGACACCGTGGAAAGTATTAAACATGGAGCAAAGATTTAGGGGACAAAAATCTGCATTGACCCCTGCCAAGCTGTGTCTGCAGGCCACACCAGGAGACACGGGTCCCTGGCTCATGTGGGGACGCAGCCTGTGACCGAGGGCGGGGAGGTCATCAGGGTGGTCAGGGCAGAGCCCTCGCCGGTGGCCGGTCATCAGCCGGGTTGGTAGGAGATGCGTGTCCTTGGGGGATGTGCGTGTCTGTTGGTAAACATCCTGCAAATTGACAAGTGGGGAGGACGGTCAGCATCACAGTAATTTTCCTCACCCCCTCGTGTTAGCTCGGAGCGTTAAATAGCCTTGTAAAGTCATAGCTATTTTTAGGAAGGACAGTGTCCTTGCACAAATACAAGGATGCTTAAGAGTCGGAGCAAAACATGATCTACAGGAGACGGCGGCCTGTGCTTCCTCTCTGCCATTAAATTACTTGGGCTGACAGCTCGTCCAAGTATGGAATACAGAGGCGTTGGCACCGTGTGAGTGCAGTTCCTGTAAGCCCAGTGTTGGGAAGAAAGGTCACAGAGGAAACTCTCCATAGAAAGATGAAAGGAAACCCGGAAAGAGACCCAAATGTCCCGGCACAGTGGTTGGCGGGGGGGGGGGGGGGGGGGGGGGCGGGGTGGAGAAGGCGGAGGAGGGAGAACATCCCCAGAGGTGGTGAAAGACGCGGCAGGGCAGAGAAGGCCAGTCCCCGGGACTCGGTGGGGCTTTTGCCAGGTTGGACTTGGGTTCTCACCAGGAGGTTTGCGGACGAGGGGCCACTGCTCATGGCAGGAAGTGCACACACACCTGCCCCAGAGAGCGAGTTCGGAGTTTGCCGCGGCCACACGACCCCAGGGAGAGACGTCGTATTCAAACATCCCTGCGTCCACACTGACCGGGACTTCTCCCTAGCCTGCGGCCCTGTCTACGCTGACCGGGGGTGTCTCCCTAGTGTGCGGCCCTGTCTACACTGGCTGGGGATGTTCTCGTTCCCCAGGTGTGTCTACAGTTGCCTGGGATTATTTCCTCATCACCCCCTGTGTTTTACACTGATCTGGGATGTTTCCATTGTCTTGCTGGTGTGTCTACACGGGCCTGGATTATCTCCTGACTCCCCCACTCTCCTCACTGGCCTAGGATGTCTCCCTAATTCTCCGGATGTATCTACACTAAACAGGGATGTTTCCTTACTCTCCCAGTGTGTGTGCATTGACAAGGTTCTCGTCTCTAGTTACCTTGGTGGGACTACACTGACCTGGTGTAGTCCCACCTCTCCTGCTGAGCCTACACTGAGCCTGCGGTGGCTCCCCAGCCCCCCGGGCCTGCACGGGCCACATGAGCTCCGTCAAGGTTTGCTGGCAAACCAGCCTGGAGCCGGTGCTCAGGGCCCCTCCCCGCCCAGCCCGCGGCTCTCAGCCAGGAGCACTGGCTCCAGTCTGGAGGCGTCAGTTCGGGACTCTTTCCCGGCCTGGGAATCTGCTTCACACAAACTCTTATGTCAGCAACTTAACAAGCCCCCGCCCCCCGGGGCAGGTGCCGCCTCCTGCCCTCCCCCCAGCTGGACCGCCCAGCGCGGGGCCGCCTGGGCCGGAGCCGGAGCCACAGAGCAGAGGCCCAGTGGCTGGGAGGGAAGGGCTGGCTTCCTCCACCCCGAGGACCGGCCCCGTGTCCCAGGAGGGGGCGGCGGTGCCCGCGGCCCGTGACCCAGGCACCGAGCCCGACGGAAGGGAGGTGAGGTGGGGGTCAGCGGTCGAAGCGAGAGGCCTGCTCGAGTCTCAGACGCCTGTCCCTGCATCTCAGGCCGCAGCCCCGAGGGTTCGGGCCCCTTCCCCAGTCGGGGCCTCTGACAGCCCCCTTGAGGCCCCCCCAGGTGAGGCCCCCTAAGTGTGGACCGCCCCCCCTAGTTATGGACCCCGGGTGAGGATCCCTCCGTGTGGACCCCCCTAGATACGGACCCCAGGTAAGGTTCCCCCAGATGTGGGCTCCCAGGTGAGGCCCCTTGAGAAGCCCCTACAGGTGAGGGCCCAGAGAGCTGCCTTCGGGGGTCTGAGCTCATGCACTTGACGGGGACCAGGCCTGGCCACGCACGGGGTCTTCTGGGAGGGAGGCCCACGCGTCCCCTGCGCTCACCCTCGGGCCGGTCTCTGGGAACGGGGCTGCGCCTCTCTAGACAGCGGGGTTGGCACCAGCAGTCGGGACGCCTGGGTCCCCACAGTTCCCTGGCGTCTGTGCCCCCTGGGGAACTCAGGGCGGGGGTCCGTGCATCGCCCACACCTGCCTGAGTCCCCAGGTGAGTGGCTTTGCAGCAAATGCCCGAGCGTGGGTGGGTGGGAGGGAGGGAGCCCTGCTGGGTGTCCCCTGCAGCTCAGCCCAGGGATGAAGGGCAGGTGTGTTTGCTGTGCTCCGTGGCCTTAACTGCAGGTGTGAGCAGCAGCAGGAGGAGGAGGAGCGTGTGTGTCAGGAAGGAGTAAGGAGCTCCTCTGCAGGGAGAGGCTCCGGGTTTCCAGAATGTGGAGCCGGCGTCCTGCCTCAGGGCCCAGCCCGCGACTGGATCACAAGGGGACCCGCGTCCTAGACCTCAGGCCGTGGGGCCGCGTTCGGGGGCAGCAGAGCCCGGCTCCAGGGTGAGGACGTCGTCCTTGCGTGATGAACGTGGGTGCAGGTTAGAAGCGCGCACGGGCAGAAAGCAAGCGGGACGTGCGGCAGGACCCCCCGAGCCCCAACGGTTCCCTCTGAGCCGCCAGATGGAGCCCCGGCTGGTGCCCGTGTGGGCGCTGGGGGGTTTGCTCTGCCCCTGAGGCTGCAGGAGGGAAGGGTCTGTGGGGAGCAGGGGTCCTGGGCACCTGCCTGCTCTGGGACCTGAGGGGCTGTGGGGGCGGCTGGGAGCAGGGGTGACTGGGGGCAGGGGCCCCGCCGGAGAAGACCCGACTCAGGAGAGCAGGAAGTGGGGGTGCAGGATGGAGCGGTGCCGTCTGCAGGGCTGGGCCAGCAGGGAGGGGTTTCCCACCGTCCCGAGGGAGGCTGCCCGACGGGTGGTGAGCCCCCCCCCCCCCCCCCCCCCGGTCACCGGGAGGATTCGAGCACACATGGGTGATTGGGGCTCTCCTGGCCCCGGGCTCTGAGACAGGAGCCCTGGGGGGGGGGGGGGGGGTGGCTGGAACGTCCCGTCTGTGGAGAGGAGCCCTGGTCGGGGATGACCCGGCCTGGAAGGCACTGGCAGGAGGCAGGACTGGGAGAAGTCTGGGGGGGTCCCTCGGGAGGGGTCTTCCTGTGGGACAGCTCGGGATGTGCTGACTGAGTCACCCCCTCCCTGAGCTGTTGTGTTTGGTGAACTGATAGGGAGGCTCGTTTCTGATTCAGGACCTGGTCCCCCCCAGTCCTCCAGTCCCTCTGTCACAGGTGGGGGAAGGGGAAGGAGGAAGCCAGGGAGCCCTGTCCCTGTGGCAGCCCCCCTTGGCATCGCCCCTGTTAGGCCAGGGTCCTGGTGTCTGGGAGGGGCAGGTGGCCAGGGCAGGGTGTGGTCTCAGGCGTGTCAGGGGATGCTACACAGGGAGGGGGGGCAGGCGGGGTGCTCAGGATGCTGACTGCTCCTGTGCTAGGCAGGTGGACAGAAGCAGAGATGGCAGGACACAGTGCAGCCCCAGGAAGGGCCCCCAGTCCGGCCTGCAGGCCCTGCCTGGAGCGGAACCTGTTCTCTCTGGGACAGTCCCTGCACCTGGGGCCACGGCAAGGAGGGACCCCCAGATTCCCACGGGAAGTGATCCCAGCGCCAGGTGCTCGTGGTGTCGCCAGCGGGGCACGGTGGTCGGGACGGCCCGTGGGCTCTGTTGACCCCGCCAGGGTTTGTCCTGCTTGTTGGAGTCCCCGCAGGGGTGGGAGGAGGGCCTGGGCAGGGTCATCAGGTGAGGTTCGAACACCCCTGGGTACCTGACTGAGCCCCGGGCAGGCCGTGCCTGCAGCCCTCAGGGTCACCTGGGCTTCGTGCCCCAGGAGCTGACTCTCCCAGGGGTGGGAGCGTCTCTCCCCACTGCCTCCTGCCCGGGGCTGCCCTGACAGCCTCCGCCCAGCTGAGGAGGCTGGCGGGGGGGGGGGGGGGGGGGGGGGGGGGGGCCTGCACCTGTGTTTGCACAGAATGACCCCAGGTGGCTGGGTATTTTAATTTAAATAGTTCAGCAGGAAGCATGAAAATCAAGCTGGGCATATTTCTGCTTAAGGACAACATATTTTAAATACTTATGGATTATTTATTCCCTTAATTCTCCTGAAATGCAACCGTAAATCCTTATTATTAGATTTTTAACGAATATTAACTTCTCAAATGAAAGTCAAGTTTCTGCTCTTCTCAGAGAGGCCGAGGGAGGGGGCAGAGTGCGTCTGTCAGGCTCTGGAAGTGCCGACTCCGAGGGCAGGTCCTGGTACCCGGAGCCCCGGGGGCAGGCCCACCAGCCGCGTGGGTCTGGGGTCTTTACAGGAAGGAGCGGCGCCTCCCCTGCCCCTGAGGAGGGGTTCCATGGAGCCATCACGGTTCCGTGGAGCAGGTCTGCTCAAGCAGAAGTTTCGGCTCTGAGCCTTAGGGGCCCGCCCGGGCCTCGGGGTGCGGCTCGCTGGGTGCAGGTCCCCCAGATCAGGCGTGAGCCCGGCCCGCTGGAGGGCCGGTGGGGCCTGAGCGGGTGCGTGGCGGGGTCAGGGGCTCCGGGGGAGCTCGGTGGGCGGCCAGCTCCGTCCTCCGGCAGCTGGCTCAGAACTGCAGTGGTCCTCGTGAGTCCCAGCCGGTACTCCCGGGCCCTCGACACTTAGCTCCGGGCAGCGCCTGTCCCACAGTCCGGCTGGGCTGTTCACCCTGGAGAGCCGTGGGCCGTGTCCTGCAGTCTCGTCCTGTAATTATCAGCCACTCAGGGACGAGGACCGGGCAGTAACCGCGTGCCTCCCTGCTGAGGGGGGGTCTCCTGTCCCGCAGCATCCTCAGCAAGGCCTGATTGGTTGCCCGGGAGAGGCCACCCTGGGGGTGCTGACTGAGCCTCCCTTGGCCTCCAGGACATGGGTCTGAGGTTCCGGGTGGCTCCGGTGGGGGCTTGGGGCTGCCCAGGGAGCTGGGCGGGTGGTCCCCGTGCAGGGGGAGCCTGGTCCCCTAGCCGGGCAGGCAGCCCCAGGTCACCAGCGAGGCCGCTGAGGCACAGGTCGGGGCCCTGGGCTCTGGCCAGGCTGCCTGGGCTTGACCCCGGGGCCGCCACCCCCTGGAGGTGAGGTTGAGGCATCCTTGATCGAGCCTGTCTGCACCTGCGGGTTCCCGCCCGCAAACGGGGGTGATGATAAACGCCTCCCCAAAATGAGACAAGGAAGTGCTCTGAGCGTGGCCCGGTGCAAGGTGAGCTCATTCAAACTCAGGGTCAAAGCCCAAAGGAGGCTCAGGCCCCGGATCCCACATCCTGTGTGCTCAGCAGGCAGAGGAGTTTCTGACTGTAATTAACACCCCCCGCCATGGGAAGTCAGGCACCGCCCACCCTGACCAGGTGCTTGTGGGGTGGAGGCTTTTTAGGGCCCTTTAAGTGCAGCCCAGCACCCCACCAGGACGGGAGTTGTTAGCCACCGGGGCTCCCCAGAGCTCCTCGGACATCCTCTTTCAAAGCCACTGCCATGTGGGGGTCACCTGGGGAGTTTGCTGAAATAGAGGCTCTGAATCAGGCGGGGTGGAGGAGGAGGAGGAGGAGGAGGAGGAGGAGGAGATTTTACATTTCTGCAGAGCCCTTCCCCTCCTGCTGCCTGAGTTCTTCCGAGGGTCCCCCCCCCCCCCCGCCCCCGGCAAACCCCCTGCAGAGTCCCTGCTGAGCACGTGGAGGGTCACCCTGAACTTGGCCAGTCTGGCTCCAAGCTTGTGTCACCAGACAGGCTGTGGCAGTTCTCCCCAGCCAGTAGCCGGGAGGCTGGGGAGAGGCTGGTGTTGAGGATCCTGATTAGCCTTTCCTCTGGACTTCCCCGAGGCGACTTCTGGTGGCACAGGACAAGGACACCCACTCTGACAAAGTTTCCTGTTCAATTACCCTTCAGTCTCCTGATTAAGTAGCAGCCGCCCCTGGGGGCTGGCTTGACCTGACCCCTCTTTGACCCTTGCCAATCTTCAGGCGAGGTCGGGCCTCTGGCCGGTGGTGGTGTTTGGCTGGCTTTTAAATAACCGGGCTGTTTCGAGGTGTTTCATGTATCATTTCCAAGGAAGAAGAAATGAGTCATTGTTTTAAAATAACTACTTTTCTACGGAGTAGGTTGAGGTCTACGACACAGCTGAGAGGAAGGTCCAGAGATTTCCCTCGCACGCAGCCTCCCCGTTACCAACGTCCACGGGACGGGATGTTTGTTACAACCGAACCTACACCACACGCCGGTGGCTTACCTTACCGCTCGTTGGCTCTCGGTGTTGGACAGTCTGTGGGCTCGGACGGATGTGTGACAAAATGTGTCCGTCACGGCGGTGTCACACAGAGTACATCCACTGCCCTAGAAATCCTCTGTGTATCCTCCGCTCACACCTGCCCCACCGGCTGGCCGCCACTGATCCTTTACCGTCTCCTTGGTTTTGCCTTGTCCAGATGTCATGCAGTTGGAATCGTGCGGCCCGTGGCCTTTCCAGGGCGGCTGCTGTCACTTAGTGATACGTGTCCAAGGTTCCTCTGCATCTCTTTGGGCCTTGATGGCTCACTTTCTTTTCTTTTCTTCCTTTTTGAGCTTTATCGAGTTATAATTGACATAAAAACATTTGTGTGAACTTAAAGTGTACCATATGTTGATTTGAAACACTCAGGGGACGCCTGCATGGCTCAGTCAGTTGAGCTTCTGACTTCGGCTCAGGTCATGATCTCACAGTTCGTGGGTTCGAGCCCCCGCATCGGGCTCTGTGCTGACGGCTCGGAGCCTGAAACCTGCTTCGGATTCTGTGTCTCCCTCTCTCTCTCTGCCCTGCCCCCATTTGCACTCTCTCTCTCAAAAATAAATAAAACATTAAATAATCATTAAAAAAAGGAAACACTAAGATAATGGAAAAGCTAACAGATCCATCATATCACATAATTATCGTTTCTTTTTTGTGGTGAGAACATTGAAGATCTGTTTTAACAATTTTCAAGTATGTAAAAAAGTATTATTAACCACAATCCCCACACACAAGACGCCCAGAATTTGTCTGTCTTGTGACTGGATAAGCATTAACTCCCCGTATCTCCTGCCACTGAGGCCCTGGTAAACACCGCTCTATCCGTGTTTCTATGACTTTGGATTTTTTAGATCCCACATACATACTTCCCTTTCTTTGTTTCGCTGTTGCACTTAGCATAATGCCCTCCATCCATGCTGTTGCAAATACAGGACTTCTTTCTTGTGCCAGAATAACGTCCCGTTACATATGCGCCACATTTCCTCTATCCCTTCGTCTGTTGACGGACACGTAGGTTGTTTCCAGACCTTGGCTGTTGTCAATGATCTTGCAGTGAACACGGGAGTGCAGATGTCTCTGTGGTAATCCGTTTCATTTCCTTTGGAAATACTCCCCAAAGTAGAGCTGCTGGGGCATAGGGTGGTTCTAGTTTTAACTTTTTGAGGCACGTCTGCTGTTTTCCAGAGCAGCTGCACCAGTGTGCGTTCCCACCAGCAGCGCCTTCTACACACCGCGACCGATACCTGCTGTCGCTTGTGCTTTTGTCCAAGGCCTTGCTAACAGGTGTGAGGTGGTGTCTCATCGTGGGTTTGGTCTCACGGCCCCGACGATGAGTGAGGCTGAGCGTCTTCTCATGCGTCTGCTGGCCGTCTGTGTCCTCCTTGGAGAAATGTCCATTCAGGTTCTCTGCCTGTGTTTTAACCAGATTGTTTATGTGGTTGTTGTTATTTATCGAGTTGTATGCTCTTTATGTGTATTTTGGATATTTAACCCCATATCCAGTACATGGTTTGCAAATATTTTCTCTCATTCTGTGAATTGCCTGTCAGTTTGTTGCTGGGTTTCTTCTGATGCACAGGAACTTTTTAGTTGGATGTAGACGCCCTCGTTTATCTTGGGTTTTGTTGCTTGTGCTCTTGGTGTCGTATCCATGAGATCATCACCAAGGCCAATGTCAAGGAGCATCTCCCCTAGGATTTCTTCTAGGAGCTTTAGGGCTTCATGACTTATGGTAAAGTCTTTAATCCATTTCAAGTTAATTTTTGCGAGTGGTGGAAGATAGGGGTCCAATTTCAGAAACTGGTCCTGTCAGTGTTCGGGACTTTGGCCCTTCTAATGCGTAGTGGTGTCTCATGGTGATTTCCCTTTCCCTGATGGCGTGTGATGTGGGGCATCTTCTCATGCACTTACCTGCCAGCTGTATCTCTCCTTTGGTGAGGTGTCTGTTAAGGTCTTTGGCCCATTTTTTGAAAAAAATTTTATTTATTTTTGAGAGAGAGACAGAGTGTGAGTGGGGGAGGGGCAGAGAGAGAAGGAGACACAGAGTCTGAAGCAGCTCCAGGCTCCAAGCTGTCAGCACAGAGCCCGATGTGGGGGCTCGAACTCACGAACCGTGAGATCATGAACTGAGCCAAAGTCAAATGTTTAACCGACTGAGCCACCCAGGTGGCTCTTTGGCCCATTTTTAAATTGGGTTGTTTGTTCTGTCATTAGTGTGTTTTAAGAGTGTTTATGTTTTGGGTAATAGCATTCTATCAGACGTGGTTTGTCTTCCCAACCTCTTGACAGTGATCTTCACAGAACACAGGTTTCTAACTTTAATCAAGTGCAGCTTATCAGTCTTTTCCTTCACGGGGCATGTCTTCAGCATCACTGCTGAAAATTCGTCATCTTGCCCAGGGCCGCCTGGGTTTTCTCCCGAGTTATCTTCTAGAAACTTCAGAGTTTCGTGCTTTAGGCCTGTGATGCATCTTGAGTTGAGTCTTGTGAAATGTGTGCGGTCTGTGTCTGGACTCGGTTGGTGTCTCTGTGAGGACGTCCAGCTGTTCGAGTGCCGTGTGCTCTCCTGCCAGAAGTCGGTGACTGTGTTATTGGGTCTGTCTCTGGGCTCCACCCCACTGAGCCAGGTGTCTGTTCTCACCAACCCCACACTGTCCACACTGGAGCTGGAAGTCAGGGGCCAGTGGTCCTGTTATTTTCTTCTTTTCCATTAACATCATGTTGACTATTCTGGGTGTTTCCGTCTCTCTATAATGCTTAGAATCAGCTTGCTCACATTCGCAGAATAACTTGCTGGGATTTCACTGGGATGGTGTTGAATCCATACATCACTTTGGGAAAAACTGACATCTTGGCGATGTTGAGTCTCCCTGTTCGTGGCCTGGAATATCTATCTAGTTCTGTGATTTCATGTATCAGTTTTACAGTTTTGGTCATATAGATCTTGTCATGTTTTCTTAGATTTATACCTAAATATTCCACTTTTTGGTTGCTCATGTAAATGGTGCTGTGTTTCAATTCCCTTTGTTAAAAGTGAGCCATTGTAATGAAAAGTGTAAAAAGAAAGTTAGCACAAGCCATCAAGGTGTGGTGTGCAGTGTGAGGGAGGGTTTGACTTGGAGGGTGATGCACACGTGGGGATCTGCTCGTCCCGACCTCAGCCACCGTCCGGTGTGCTGGCCACACGGAGCTCAGCACATCCCTAACAGTTCCTCACCTTACCGTCGGCCTCCTCCTGACTCCCACACTCCCAGCTCTTCCTCAAGGCCCACACTCTGCCGGTTCTGGTTCTGGCTCCTTCACCCTCCTCCTCCCCCTCCTCCCTCTTACTCCCTCCCCCTCCTTGTCCCCTCCTCCCCTCCTCTTCATGCTCACCCCTCCTCCTCCTCCTCCCTCTCCCTGCTGTGACTCCAGGCCATCTTTAACGCACACCATTGTTGCTGGCTTTCCCCCTCTGCCTCTTGCCCATGTGAAGCCATCCACTGGCACAGGTAAGACACCACCGACCAGTGGACCAGCAAGAGGAGGAGGGAGGAGGAGGAAGGAGGGAGGAGAAGGGAGAGAATGGCGGGAGCGGCCTCTGAAAGGAAGAAGTGACACACATAACTCCCCCTCACACTTACTTGGCCACAGCAGGGTCGCTGGGGCGCGCCTGAGTCCGGCAGGGTTGGGACCCATAACCCTGTCCCAAGGAGGAGATGCCAATAAAAACAGTGGGACCCGTCCCAGTCCCTTTCCTAAAAGAGCGCGTCCCCGATCGTCTCCGGGAATGACCCGTCTGTCTTCCTTCTACTGAAGTTTACGTCACAAATCCCAAGTGCACGACGCAGCAGATTTTCACAGTGAGCACCGGGTGTGACCTGCGCTCGGGTCAGAAACGAGGCCGCCCGCGGACAGGACCCCGCGGCCTTTCCTCCGGCATCGGCAGGTGCGGAGGCCCCGCAGAAACACCTGCCCCGTGTGTCTGGCAACAGTAGCCGGAAGCAGTGGGCTGGAAACGTCCCAGGGCCTTCGAAGGAGCGGGGCGGCGCTTCTGCAGGAGAAGGGGCCGGGTCTGGGCCGGGTGGGCTCCAGCGACGGGTGCGCCGGGACTCTTCCCACGGGCCCTCGTTGCTGGTGACTCGGGCTGTGTCTACATCGCTTCACGTCCGCCCTTGTTCCCGAGGAGTCCGTTCCAGGAAAGCCGCTTAGAACCTGAGGGGGGGGTGGTGCTCAGCGTCCCGCGTGGGCACTTCCATGGGCACCGGGAGCAGCCAGCCGCGAGCCCCTCCGTCAGACTGAGCAGACGCACATTCGCCTGCTCTCCCCGGTGTATTCTGGGTGGTTTCTGTGGCACGTGCTCCTGCCCGGCTTGGGGTCCTTCGTCTCCATCCCCACAGCCCCTCGCCGAGGCTCCTGCCGGGGGGAGACGCAGCCTCACGTGAAGGCCCGTGTGGTGCTGGAAGCAGAAGAGCGGCTTCAGGGCCATCTGCACGCGGTCTCGGGGGGAACAGAGCGCCATGTCCCCAGATTCCTAATGCCACGTGGCCTTGCGTCTCTGCAGCGGGGCGGCCCCAGGCCTCTTTGGGCCGCAGGACAAGCCCGGGGTCCGACGGCGGTGGGGAACTCGGACACCGCGTGATCGGAGCCTGGAAAGAAAACCCCAGCCGGACGCGGCCCGTCGAGCAGGTGAGTTGAGCCGAGTGAGCGCGTCTACTTAGTTCTTCTGAACAGATCGGACTCTGCGGCCTCGAGAAGCAGAAACTGGCAGCCGGGACTGTGGGTGGGCAGGGGGCCACCGGGGGGGCCGCGGGGGGACAGCTGTGTGGGTGGGGGAGGTGGCCTGGGAAGGGAGACCCGAGGTCCCGTGTTCACAGCAGCGCGGTCTCACATGTAGGAAACCCTGAAGTCTCCAACGGGAAACCACCGTCAGCGCTGACAGACTCAGGAAGGCGGCAGGACACAAATCAACAGGCAGAAGTCACTCGCGTTTCAGATTAAGGAAACAATTCCTTTTAAAATGGCGTCAAAAAGAGTAAGACATTTAGAAACAAGTTAGGCCAACGAGACAGGAGACTTGTTCACGGGAACTACACCGTGTTACTGAATGACCACGGAAGGCGTTAATACGCGGACAGATGCCCTGTGTTCACGGCCGGGTGACGGGACGCCGCTAGGACGACAGTGTTCCTGAAATGCTGGTTCCTCTGCAGGTTCACTGCCATCACCCCCGAAGCCCGGGACACTTTTTTTGTAGATACAGAAAAGTACGTTCCAAATTTCATACGGCGTTTCGAGGGACCCGGAATACGCGAGATAATTTTGACAAGGGAAAAGTTGGAGGACTCAATTCACTGCAAAATTACAGCAATAGAAACAGTGTTGTTCTGGCATAAAACACAAGTAGAGACGAGCAGATTGGAGGAGAAAACCTAGAAAGAAGGCCACATAAACTTGGTCAACGGATTTCCAACAAGAGTGCCAAAACTATTCAACGGGGGAAAAGAGAGGTTTTTCTTTAACAAATGGTGTTGGGAAAACTGGACATCCCCACGTGCGCGAGAGAAAGAGGCACCTTACGTGACACCCTTACGTGTCTCTCCCTTACGTGACACCATATGCCCAAATCAGCAGAAATGGGGTCAAATACCCAAGCGTAAGAGCTAAGACCGTAAGACTCTTAGAAGAACACACAGGAGAGAAGATTCGTGACGTTGCATTTGTGGTGATTTATTGGCTCTAACACCCGAAGCACAGGCAACTAGAAAAACAGATAAATTGGACTTTCACAAAAGGAAGCACTTTGGGGCATCAGAGGGCGCCATCAGGGGAGTTAAAGACAGCCCAGAGAATGGGAGAAAACGTCTCCCTCACCTGATGAGGGGCCGACACCCAGGATCTGTAAAAACTGCTCAGCGACAAAGGAACGATCCCATTAACCAATGGGCCAAGTCTGTCTCCAGAGACGACGCACAGATGGCCGGTCAGCGCCCGACTGGAACTCCCCTCACTCCTCACCAGGGGACACAGGACAATCGCGAGGTCCCACAACCATCAGAAGCGCAGCACAGCAAGCGTCGGCCGGGACGTGACGCCCAGGTTGTGACGCCGACGGCTGAGCACATTACCGGTGGGCGCGGGAGACAAACATCCCCCACAGAAACACAGGGGAGTCTCGGAAAGACCCATGTGGCCCAGCGATCCCACTCCTAGGGGTTTACGAGGTACTCGTGGTTCGTGAGCACGGCGGCCGCGAGGGAGAAGTGACCCCCATGTGGCCTCCCCGGCATCGGCCCGCCCGGGGGACACCACGGCCACCTGCGCCTGCTCGTGCGGTCAGCTCTGCGGCGGGGTCCCTTCCCTGACCCCGTCTCTCCCTGGGGGGCCGGCCTCCCGCCCCTGGAGAGCGGCCAAGCCCCAGGTCTTGAGATCTGGCGTTTTGCAAAACTACATTTCTCTGCAGACCAGAGGCGTTCCGCTCAAGCAGCAGACTCTCGTAATGGCTCATCTTGGGATCTGAGCAGATAATCCTTCCCGAGAGCCTGTGGAGGGGAAGTTAAGGCAAAAAGTTACTGCATTTCTGGGCTCCTCTTGCCAAAGGCACGAGGCCCTGCTTCTTATTGGTTTTCCGCGGGCAGGTTTATTATTGCGCTTCCTCTTTACTGCTGGTCTCGGTGGAACCAGGGCAGTTGGAGGAGAGAGTCAGATTCCCCACCTCCGTGCCGTGTGGTTCTTCCACATCGCGCGGCAGTGCGGAGCCTCGGTGGCAGAGGGCCGTCGGGACACGGGACGGGGCAGCCAGGCGGGGCGGTGGGGACCAGAGCTTGCGCCCCCCCACCCCCACCCCCCCCCGAGGGGACCCTGGTGGTTGCCCGGTGGACGGAGTCCAGCGTTGACGAGCCTGCGACCGTTCAAGAGCGTCCAGGCGTGACACCCTCAGGTGAGAGCTCGGGTGTGTCCAGGTGGCTCTCGTGCAGCACACCCTCTGTCGCCCCGGATCCACTGTCCCCCTGTTCACCCCACTCCCTCCCCGCGCCTTGACCTGCGGGCCGTGTGGCCGGGGCTCCCACCTCCTGCCTTGTGGTCAGGCCCCGCCCGCGGGAGCCCCCAGAGCTGGGGGTGGGGAGAGAGGCTGGGTCATCCCTGCAGGCTGTGCCAGGGGCAGGAACTCTGGTCAACAGCCCAGGGCCACCGAGCCTGTGAGCCCTGCCATCTCTCCCGATCTTGCAGCGCTGTCCCTTCCCTGCCTCTCAGGCCCAGGGAAGCAGCTCCCGCGGGCTCCTCTCTGGTTTCCTAACTTCTCTGCTGGATCCTCCGAAAGGAGCCCCTTCTGTCACATGTCTTGTGTCTTCCTCTGAACCTCCGGGTGCTGTATTTCCTGCTGGGACAGGGACAGACAGCGCCTGGATTAAACAAAACAAAGAGATGCCTCATGAATCCCTCCCCCGTCTGACAAAGAAATCAACCTCCCCCTCCAGTAAAGGGAACCATCTGTGCGTCTGTGTCTGGACTTTGCCCCTGAACTAGCATTCGGGACCGGATCACAAGGTCAGACAGTGCCCACCTCCCACGCCATTGGGGCCACGATGTGGCCCTTGTGCGGGCCTTTCCTGCAGGCTGGCTGAGGTCAGCTGAGGCCGGCGGGGCACAGAAGGGGAGGACGGGGCGTCTGGCCCAGGAATTCCCGAGAGGCGCATCCTGGGGCCGCGTGGGAGGTACGTGAGCCATCGGGTGGTCCCCAAAGAGAATGGAGGCTCTTCCAGAGGCTACAACAGGCTCCATGTGGCCACCTGTTCCACTAACTTGGGGCTT
Organism: Panthera leo; assembly: GCF_018350215.1. Classification (NCBI taxonomy): domain Eukaryota; kingdom Metazoa; phylum Chordata; class Mammalia; order Carnivora; family Felidae; genus Panthera; species Panthera leo. Next base: position 1,262,542 of record NC_056690.1, on the reverse strand, counting down.
CCAGCTGGGCCACAGCCTGGGAGCTGGACACGGCAGCCGTGTGTGGGTGGCCGGGACCTGCTGCCACGCCAGCTGCCACTTGCGGCCTCCTGAGCAGATGTGGCCCTCCCAGCACAAGAAGCCCTGGGCAGCTCCTGGCTCCGTGGGGCCCTGTGAGCCCCTGGGGGGCACCTCCTGAGCTTGTCCTCCCGGGGTGGCCCCGGGGACGCTGAGCCAGGCAGGGCCTGCTGTACAGGCAGGGGGGCTTCAACCCCCCACCTAGAACCCACGCGTGGCTTTGCTGCGTGTCACAGGCACGGACTCCCCTCGCTGGAAAACGTAAATGACACGAAAGTGCATGGAGGAAAATGGGGGCCTGTGCCCTCAGACCCCACCCGTGGGTGGGCTGCCGATTCTTTTCCAGTATTTTGAATATTTTGCCTATAAATGTCACACGTGTCTAGGGCACAAAAGTGGGCCACGATACACAGAAAGTTCTTAGTTTAATTTAACTCTGTTCCACGAGCAGCGTCCCGGTGAATATAGGTCCACACCCTGTTTTAAAAAGCATTAGAGTATTTCATCGTGCGCACACCCCCGGGGGTGAAGTCACCACTGCTGTCTTGTTGGAGCCTGAGACGTCGTCAGCGGGCTTCCCTCCTGGGGCGCCCTCGGTGTGGACCCTGGGCGCCACCTGGGCACGACCTCGCGGGGAAGATACCTGCAGCTGGAAGGACACCCGGAGCAGCTGCGATGTTGTCAGCAAACCGCGTGTGTCCTGTCATCGCACTCCTGGACGCGTCACCGTGCCTCCTAACAGAAGCTGTCTGCCCCAGCACGCTTTGTCACAGTTCATTAACAATTCCTCACTCAAATGTAATGCTAGCCCACGTGCAGATCCCGTTCTAAACTGTAATTTCATAGTGGGTTCATTTGAACCGAGGTCCAGACAGACTCTATGTGTCATGTATGAACACCGTGTCCCCCGAGTCCCTCCAGATCTGGTCGCGGTCCCTCCCTCTCCCACATCATGGGTTTCCACCCCCCAGGTCGACTAGCGGATGAAATCACGCAGGGGGCGGGGGTCTCTGTTCCAGCGCCCCGTGTTCTCATTTTAGGCTCCCACACTCCTGCAGCTTGAAATGAACTCTAACAGCCGTGTCGACTCAGCTTGGTTTGTCTCTGTGACTACCTCACAGGCGAAGGTGGCGTCGGTCGTGTCGGGAGGCGCGTCCCGGCTGTCCACCTCACTTCCTAGGATGCTGAGGCCGCTCGGTGATTCAGGTGGTAACAGTCTGCCCCCAGGTAGGTTTCACGGAACCTTCCACCTGAGGGTTTTAACATCCGCTGAAATGATCAGAACTGATTTTTCAGTAGGGTTTTGAAACTTGCGGTTCTCTTCATTTCCTCTGATACTATTTGAGTTCTTCTCTTTATTTTTTAAAGTGGGCTTTATACCCAGCGTGGATCCCAGAGCGGGACTTGAAGTCATGACCCTGAGATCAAGACCTGAGCTAAGGTCAAGAGTCGGGTGCCTAACCGACCGAGCCACCCAGGGTTCCCAGATTTGCACACTCTGGACGTTTCATATGAAGGTAATCGTACGGTACGTGACTTTTTGTTTCTGACTTCTTTCAGTCGGGATAACGTTTTCGGGTTTCACCCGTGTTGTAGCATTATTAGCACTAATTCACTCGCGTGGCTGAACAGTATCCCATCGTGTGGGTAGACCACTTGTTAGTCCATTCATGGGTGACAAATATTTGGATGGTCTTCACACGTCGGCTGCTAAGTGTAGCGTTGGCAAGAATGCTCATGGACAAGTATCAGAGTGGAACTGCTAATCCTACACTTAACTCTTTGAGGAAATGCTCAGCTGTTTTCCACACCGGCTGCACCGTTTTACGTTCCCGTCAGCAGTGTTTGAGGTTTCCGCTTTCTTCACACCTTTGCCGACACTTGTTACTTTCTGTTTTCAAAAATTATCACTACAGCCCTCCTACTGGCTGTAAACTGGAATCTCGCTGTTGTTTTGATTTGCTTTTCCCGGTGGCTACCGTGCCGAGCATCTTTTCTCGGCCATTTGTGTATCTTCTTTGGCGAAATGTCTGTTCATCTCATTTGCCCGATGTTTAATTGGGTTGTTTGTCTTTTGTTGTTGAGATGTAAGAGTTCTTGGTATATTCCGGATACTCCGCCAGTATCAGATTGATGATTTGCACACGCTGCCTCCATCATACAGGCTGTCTTCCCATTCACGATAGCGTCTTTGTTGTTGTTGTTTGAGACAGGGTGCACGAGTGAGGGAGAGGGGAAGAGGGAGAGAGAATCCCAGGCAGGCTCCGTGCTCAGCGCAGCGCCTGATGCAGAGCTTGAATTCCCGAAACCATGAGATCATGAGCTGAGCCGAAACCAGGAGTCGGACGCTTAACCGACTGAGCCACGCAGGCACCCCAATAGTGTCTTTTAATGCACAAGAGTTTTAGATTTTGTTGAAGGCCAGTTTAGTTTTTTCTTTTGTCATCTGTGCTTTTGGTGTCCTAAGGATTCATTTTCAAATCTGAGGCCATGAGGTTTTCTCCAGAGAAATACATGGTTTTAGCTCTTAAATTTGGATATTTGATCCATTTTGGGTAATCTTTGTATGTAGAGTGAGATAGAGTTCCACCTTTTCTTGTGCATGGGTTATCCAGTTGTCCCCGCACCATTTGTTAAAGGGATTGTTGTTTTCCCATAGAATGGACTTGGAATCTTTGTCAAAAACCTCCTGACCCCTGATGATACGGGTTTCTTTCTGGACTCTCATCCCATTTGTCCATCATTGTACTGATAGTGCACTTTTTTTGATTACCACGGCTCTGTAGAAGCTTCGAAACAGGGAAATGTCAGTCCTCCAACTTGGTTATTTTTCAAGATTGTCTTAGCTATTTGGGATAACTTGCAATGCTGTGTGCATTTTAGGGTCTGGTTTCCCATTTTTGCCGAAAAAGGCCCTTTGGGACGTTAGCAGACAATGCATTGAATCTGTAGATTGCTTTGGATAGTTTTGACTTAACAATATTGAATCTTCAGTGAACACAGGATGTATTTCCATTTATTTAGGTCTTTTGAAATTTCCTTCAGCTGTTTTGCATTTTCAGCATTCAAATCTTATACCTCCTTGATGAAATTTATTCCCATGGGTTTTATTATTTTGGTGCAATAGTAAATGGAATAATTTTCTTAATTTTTTAAATATTTATTTTTGAGAGAGAGAGAGCATATAAGAATGGGGGAGGGGCACAGAGAGAGGGACACAGAGGATCCAAAGTGGGTTCTGCGCTGACAGCAGAGAGCCCGATGGGGAGCTTGAACCCACAAATTGTGAGATCACGAGCTGAGCCAAAGTCGGATGCCCAGCTGAAGGAGCCCCCAGGCACCCTAATTTTTAAATAACTTCTGACTAGTGTGTGAATGTCCAGCTGATGGTGGTGGTTTGGTCTTGTGTCCTGTGAGTGCTAAATTCTTTCACTGACCCTGGCAGTGTGTGTGTGTGTGTGTGTGTGTGTGTGTGTGTGTGTGTGTGTGGATTCTTTAGGGTTTTCCGGATACAAGATCAAGTCCTCTGCAAGTAGGAGAGACTTTTCTTCTTCATTTCCAATGTGTATGTTTTATTTCTTTTTCTTCTCTATTTTTTTTTTCTGATTAGCAATACCAGAATGTTGAGTAGAAGGCATAAGCAGGCATCCTTGTCCTGTTCCTGAACTCTAAGAGTTTCATCTTTAAGCGTTGAGTATGATATTGAGTATGATGTTATGCAAAGCTTTTTAAAAAATCATTGATTTTTTTTATTGTGGTAAAATACACATACTGTAAAATTTACCATCTTAATAATTTTAAGTGTACAATTCAGTGATATTAAGTACATTCATATTGTTATTACCAGTATCTGTCTTCAGACCTTTTTTTTTTTTTAAATATTTATTTTTGAGAGAGAGAGAGAGAATGTGAGCTGGGGAAAGGCAGAGAAAGGGAGACAGAGAATCCCAAGCAGGCTCCACACTGTCAGCACAGAGCCCAACATGGGGATCGAACTCATGAACTGTGAGATCACGATCTGAGCTGAAATCAAGAGCCGGACGCCTAACTGACTGAGCCCCTCCCCCCCCCCCCCCCCCAAGAGCCCCTGATGTCACACTTTTTAATCTTTTTATATGTGGATCTGTTAAGATATTATTGTAGCTGTAACTGTTTATAACACTTCTGTCCTTCAACCTTTATACTCCAGTGGTTAGCACACACCACCACACTGTATTTCTAGAGTTTTCTGAACTTGACTGTGTACTTGCCTTTACCAGCGTGCTGTTTATTTTCACATTTCTCACGTTGCCGGTTAGCGTCCTTTTGTCCCATGTGACAGGCGTCCTTCAGCAGGTCTCGTAGGCAGGCCTGGTGTTGATGCAGTCCTGAAGCTGTCGTTTGCATGGGAAAGCCTGTCTGGCCTTTATTTCTGAAGGACAGTGTTGCTGAGAAAAATGTCCTGTTTCTGAGCTCACTGAATTTTCTTCTGCTCGGTCTAGATGATTCTGAAGCTTCTCTCTTAAATTCTTCACACCAGTCATTGAAATCTTCAGCTCCAAGATTTGTTTGGTTCTTTTTTTATATATATAATTTATCTTTTAAATTTACACCCAAGTTAGCATATAGTGCGACAGTGATTTCAGGAGTAGATTCCTTAGTGCCCTTTGCCCATTTAGCCCATGCCCCCTCCCACCACCCCTCCAGTAACCCTCAGTTTGTTCTCCATATTTAAGAGGCTCTTCTGTTTTGTCCCCCTCCCTGTTTTTATATTATTTTTCCTTCCCTTCCCTTATGTTCATCTGTCTTGTATCTTAAAGTCCTCCTAAGAGTGAAGTCGTAAGGTATTTGTCTTTCTCAGACTACTTTCGCTTAGCACAACACCCTCTCGTTCCATCCACATAGTCGCAAACTGGTTCTTTTTTTATGTTTTCTGTTTCTTCTTTGACCACCTTCTTGTGACCTTGTACCGTTTTCCAGATTTCATTAAATTACTTGCATTCACTTGTAGCTCTCTGAGCATCTTTAGAACAGCTACTCTGAATTGTCAGGCAGCTTCTGGGTCTCTGTTTCTTAAGGGCAAGTTACTGAAGGTTTAAACGCATTCCTTTGGCGAAGCCATATTTCCTGATTCCTCCTGATCCGTGTAGCCTTACGTGGTGTGTGTGCATTTGAAGCAGCAGTCACCGTTGTAGACTTCGTGGACGGACTTCAGGGGGGAAAGACCTTCCCTGGCAGATGGTTTTGGGGCGGTGAGGCCCAGAGCTGATGTCCAGGAGGTTGTGCCGTGACCCTGGGCCTAGGGGGGCAGGGTGCCTGGTACGGAAGTGTGTGGTGGCACCGACTCCAGGATGGTCTGGTGACTCATTTGTTGATGTCGCTGGGGCCCACAGCGCTGACAACCGCGTGGTCCTTGGTGAGTGTTGTCCCGGGGCCACAGATGCCGCGAGGGCTGCTAAGTCCCCAGTGGAGCCTCCAGGGCCGGCAGCAGCGACCGTTGGGGCCAGGGGTCTGTGCACACTCGGCTGCAGGCACGGCTGGAAGGGTGTGCACAGCGGCGGGAAGCAGTCGCAAAGACGCCCAGAGTTGCTGGGCGCGGGGTGGGGGGTGGGGAACCAAAGTGCACAGCAGGTCCGGGAATTACCGTGGGCACGCTGGTGGCTGCAGGGGCCCTGGCCGTCAGTGTGCCCTTCCACGGCCGCACAGTCTGCCCCTGGGCACGCGCACCACGGTGGAGCCGGTGGTGAAGGGCGTCAGGCTGGCGGGCGCAGGTGCAGAGGCTGGTGCTGAGCGCGCACACGGTGGCGGCCACCAGCCACGGGCTCTAGGAGGGGGTCGTGCCCCTTCAGTCAGTCACGGAGCCTGTGATGGCGTCTGGTGCTGGTCCTGGGGCTTTGGTTGGGCGGGGCCCCTGGGGGGCAGGGGGGCAGGGGGGAGGGGCAGGGGGAGGGGGAGGGACTCGGGCAGCTGGAGTCAGACGTGCAAGCACTTGTGTGGCAAAAGCTGGCGGAAGGTGCTGGGTCATCTGCGAAACAGGTCAGTGGGCACCGCGCCGGCTTTTAAGATGTGGCATGTCCCCCCCCACCCACCCCACCTCCCCCCCAGTGGACCCAGCTGGTCCTGGGCTTCTCTGTTTTCAGAGCTTTTTCTGTTCTTTTTCTTTTTTTAATTTTATTTTTGAGAGAGACAGAAAGGGAGGGAGAGAGGCAGAGAGAGAGGGAGACACAGAATCCGAAGCAGCTCCAGGCTCCCAGCTGTCGGCACAGCGCCCGACGTGGGCCTTGAACCCACTGACCACGAGATCGTGACCTGAGCTGAAGTTGGACACCTCGAAGTTGGCTCAACCGACCGAGCCACCCAGGCGCCCCCTGAGATTTTTCATTAGTGATTCACTCTCTTTGCTTGTCATAGGTCTCATCGATTTTCTGTTTCCTCTTGAGTCAGTTGTGGTGGTTTGTGTGTTCTAGAAACGTGTGCGCTTCACGTCGGGCATCTATGTGTTAGTGTGCAGCTGTCCACAGTATTCTCACAGGGTCCTTTTGTCTCTGTAAACAGTAATAGGTAAACAGTCATTTGCAGTCATTCCTGATTTCTAGGCCGGGATTTTTATATGCCCAATGACTTTTGATCCGTTACAGCAGCCGTTGTTCTTTTTGATGTTTGAACTCCCCCCTGCCCAGCAGGATCCCTCGTGCGGCTCCTGCGTCCTGCTGACACAGTTCCCTGACCCTTCGTGGAGGCCTTGCCTCATGAAACCTCAAGATGCCCCAGGCTGGTCACACACACTCCCCGCCTCGACCCGGGATCAGTTCTTCAGAGCCAGACGCCACGTGTGTGCGGTCCCTCTACCTGCATCGCCCTGTGGCTCGGCCGTTTAATCTTTAGGTCTTGACGCCTTCACGGCACCCCGCAGACGTGGCCGGACTTCTCCTTCAGTACTTGGTCTTTGCGGTATTTAGCACGAGGTGGCTGGCGATGGCCTGTTAAGGTCTGGGCCTGCTACTCCCAGGGATGATCTGAGTCCGGGCCTCGGTGACGCTCGCCAGGCCGGACACCGGCTGCAGTGACGGAGGTAGACGGGCACGTGGGGGGCTCAGTCGGCTGGGCGTCCGACTTCGGCTGAGGTCATGATCTTGCGGTTCGTGAGTTCAAGCCCCACGTTGGGCTCGCTGCTGCCCGCGAAGAGTCCGCTTCGGGTCCTCTGCCCCTCTCTCTGCCCCTTCCCCACTGGCGCTCTCTCAAAAATGAAAAAACATTAAGAAGGAGGCAGGGCCTGGGGTCGTCGTGAGCTACTGAGCCCCGACTGCAGCTGTGTTTGCTGTCAGTACTCGGCCTTTTCAAGCACGCAGAGAAGGAAGAGTAACAAAAAGCCCTGTTTTCTTAAGTCAGCAAGAACCAGGTTGAAGTCTTGCAGCTAAGAGTCCAAACTTAAAAAATGATCTTCTCCAAGCTTTTCAGGATTTTTGTCCCCGACACCTGTTACCATGACAACCACACATATTGTGATGAGTTAGTGCCATGAATCCAGGAGGTGAAGAGGAAGCTTATGGGATTTGTCTCCCCCAAGCTTATACGTTTCAGTGTTTCGAGATTAGATCTCCCAGCCATTATAAAGTTCCGGATGTTTCCCCGAGCAAGGGCAGCCTTGGGCGGGGGGGAGGGGTTAAACCCTGTATGTGCAGGCAGCAGTGCAGGAAGAATCCAAACAAGTGTGTCTACACTGGCCTGGGATATCTTCCTAACTTCTGGATGTGTTTACTCTGCTTTGGGATTTTCCCCTCGTTCATGACCAGGGATGTCTCTCTAATTCCATGGGTCCGTCTACACTGGCCTTGCAGATCTCCCTCATTCCCAGGAGTTGCTATACTGAACCGGTATGTTGCTGTAATGCCCCAAAGGTTTCTTTCCTGATTTGGGCTGCCTTACTAATTCCCCACTTTGCCTAAACTAACCAGTGAACCCCCTAATTCCCTAGAGGTGTCTGCTCTGAACAGGTCGCGCTCCGTAATACGCAGGCATGTCTCCCCTCGCCTGGGCTGTCACCCCATCCCCCCCTGTGGATCCACCTGTACTCGGGATGGCTCCCTAATTAGTCCCTGATTAGTCCACCCTGCTGTGACGTGTCTCTAATCCCCCAGGTGTATTGCTCCGATATGGGTTGTCTGATCCCCAGGTGTGTCTGTGCTCACTGGGGATGTTGGGGATGTTTCAGTAACTCCCTGTATGTGTACACTCTTCCAGAATGTTTTCCTAGCTCTCTGGTCTGCCTATCCTGACCTGCTATGGCCGCCTAATTCCCCAGTGTGTCTACTTTGACCTGATGTCTTCCTAGTTCTCTAGGTGTGTGTCCCTGACCTTGGAAGCCCCCATAATATTCCAAGTGTCTACACTGACCTGAGTTGTTTCCTTAATCAGCAGACGTGTCTACTGTGGCATGGGTTTTCTCCCTAATTCCCCATTTTTACACACTGACCCGGGACATGTTTCTAGCTGTCGAGATGTGTCTCCACTGACCAGGGACGCGTTCCTAATACCCCAGCTTTGTATACTGTGTTCTGGGATCTTTCTCATATTACTCAGTTTTGTCCCCCTTGAGTTGGGACAGCTCATTAGGACCCCCGTTGTGGCTACTCTGTCCCTACTTCCAGTGGATGTCTGACCTGACCTGGTGTGTAACAGACGTCATCCAGGTGTGCCGTGACCCCTCACGGCTCTCTTACCTTTATTATGTGCACATTGCTTTCTGATTTCTTTCTCGTTACCTAGTTGTGCTGTCGTGACCCGGGACATAGCCTCATTTCCTCAGATTTGTCTACCCTAACTGGAGATAGCTCCGTAATTCCTGAGTTGTGTCGGCACTGACCTTGGAAATCTAGTTCCGTGACTGTGTCAACACTGGCCAGGAATGTCTCCCTGATTTCCCAGGTGTGTTTACTGTGACCAGGATGTGTCTCAAATTCCACAGGTGTTTCTACACTTCCCTAGAAGGCTTCCGTGGTTCCGCGCCGGTGCACACATTGTACGTGACGTCCCTAGAACTACAGGTGTGTCCTCTCCGCCTCCCTGATTCTGTAGGTGTGTCTACTCCAATCTGGAACGTCTCTTACTCCAGCGCGTGTCTGCCTTAAAGCTGGATGTCTCCCCAGTTCACGGTGTCCACACTGACCAGGGATATCTCCCTCATTGCCCAGCTGTGTCAACTCTGAGGATGTCTCCCTCATTTCTTAGTGGGTCCGCAATAGCCTGAGATGTCTCCCTAATTCCTCCTGTGTGTAAACAGGTCTTGGGATGTTCTGTTAAATCCCAAGGTATGTGTCCTGACTTGGGATGCCCAATTCCACAGATGTGTCAACAAGGACTCGGGATATCTCCTTAATTCTCCTGTGTGTCTACTCTGACAAGGGTTATTTACCTAATTCTTCGGTTTTGTCTGCATTGAACTAGATGCCTTCCTAACTGCCTGTGTGTTTACACCGACCTGTGACACATCTCGAGTTTCACAGGATCGTATACCCTGGCTTTGGATGCCTCCGTGACTACTCAGGTAAGTCTACTCAGACCCGAGAGGCCGGTCTAATAACCCAGGTGTGTCTCCACTGATCTGGGATGTTGGTGTAAATCCCAAATTGTGTCTACCGTGACCTGGGATGTCTCCCTAGTTCCCAGGGTGTGAATTCTAACCAGTGGTGTTTCCCTAATTTCTCATGTGTGTATCCGTGACCCGGGATGTCTCCATAATTCTCCTTATGTATCTACCATGATGGAAGATGTCAAGCTGTTCCTTAACTTTGTCTTTGACCTCAGATAGCTCCCTAATTTTGCCCAGGTGTGCCTACCCAAACACGGATGTCTACCTGATTACCCGGACGTGTCAACTCTTACCACGGATAATTGCATGATTCTCCAGTTGTATCTACACTGACCTAGGCTGTTTCTCTCTTTCCCCACATGTGTCCAACACAGGTTGGTTGTCTGCTCAATTCCCTGGGCCTGTCCACGCTGATGAAGGGTGTCTCTCTAATTCCTCAGGTTTGATCACTCTGGTTGGCTCGTATCCCTTCTTTCCCGTGTGTTTACCCTGCCCGGTGATGTCTCCCAAATTTGCACACGTGTCTACTGTGATGTGGAATGTCTCCCTAATTCCCCAGGTTTGTGTTCACTGACCTGACCTGGGGTGTCTCCCTAATTCCACAGATGTGTCTACACTGACCTGCAGTACATCTCTGGTTATTCAGGAGTTTACCTTATCGTAGGATGTCTGCCTAATTTCACAGGAATTTCTATACAGAATGAGGATGACTCCCTAGAACCCCAGGTGTGTCTGTTACTACCTGGGACGTTTCTCTTAATTCCTCAGTTGTGCTTACACTGACTTGGGAGATCGCCCAAGTCCCCCAGGTGTGTCTACACTGACCTGCAATGTTTCCCTAATCCCCCAGGTTAATCTGCTCTTATCAAGGATGTCTAATTCCTTCATTTCCACTTTGATCTTGGACGTCTCCCTAATTCCCTAGTATTTCCTACCTGACCTGGGATGTCTCCCTAATTCCCTGTTTGTGTCTACTTTAATGTTAGCTGTCACTCTAAATTTCCGGGTATTTCTAATTACCTGGGTATCTCCCTAATTTCCCAGGTGTGTCTGGGATAGCTTCTCATTGTCCAAGGGGTGTTTGTATTGACCTTTGATATCATCTTAATTCCCCAGGTGTGTCTACACTGAACTAGTAAGTCTATAGTTCCCTCGGGTATGTCTGGTTTACCCGAAAAGTCTCTCTAAATCCTTTGGAATATCTATACTGACCAGAAATGATTCCTTAATTCCCAAGTTGTGACTACACTGAACTTGGATGACTTCTAAATTCTCCAAGAATATCTATATTTACCTAAGATGTCCCTTGATATCTGCCTAAGATCTCAGGTTGCCTACCCTGACCGGCTATGTCTCCATGATGAACCCCATGTGTCTGTTCTGACCTGGAATCCAGTTCCCGGTTTGGTTTCCTCGGGCTTGGGAATCTTCCTCGTTCCCCAGGTATGTTGACTCTGACGTTGTATGTCTCCCCAAATTACTAGGTGCATCTTCCCTGACCTGGCATGACTTTCTATTTCCCAGTTTTCTACACTGACACGAGATGTCTCTCTTTTCCCTAAAATGTGTTTACTCTGACCCAAAACGTTGGAGCTGGCCACCAAGAGGATGTGACCACCAGCTGATGCATGAGCTACACCAGGCAACTGGAGACTCGTCACCCTCCCCACCCCCCACTCATTAGCATGTACCTTCTGCTCGCCTTCTCTGCTTTGTTCTCAGAAGCTGCCCCAAGGACATAGCCTTCGATCGATCGATCGATCGATCGATCGATCGTGATGTGGTGTTGAGACCATCTAGATGTAATATGTGACTGAACCCAGTTAAGGTCTCTATTTAAACTTTCAGGGTTTGGCGAGTGGGTGAAGAGATCTACCCAAGACAAGCCTTGAATGTAAGTTCTCTTGCTTATTAAACCCGCCACCTACCAACCTGGAATGATCTGCCTCTTTCTTTGTCTCTCTCTGCCCTCCAGGCAGGAATGCTGGTCTCAGATTTCACCTGGGAAGCTCCCGAGGTTGCCACCCTGACTCTCCAGGCGTGTCTAACTCTGACCTTGGATGTCTCCCTAGTTCTCCAGGGAGTCTCCTGTGACGTACGAGATCTCTTAATTCCCCCTGGAGTGTGTCCACTGGTCTAGGTTGTGTCCATATCTCCCCAGCTGTGTCTCCTCTAATGTGGGGCATCTACCTAGTTCCCCAGATGCGTCTCCTCTGGTGTGGGTGTGGCTCACATTCCCCTGATCTAGTCTAATTCCCTAAGAGTGTCTGCCTTGACTCGGGAGGTCTCCCTAATTCCCCACGTGTGTCTATACAGACCTGGGATATTGCTCTCAATCCCCAGGTGTGTCAGTTATGACTAAAGGTGTCTTATCCCCAGATGTGTCTACGCTGCCCATAGGTGTGTCTACTCTGACATGGTGTCTCTTCATAGATCCACACGTGCTTTTATCCTGAGTTGGGTGTTTCCGTATTTCCCTAGGCATGTTTACACTGACTTCAGATGATTCTCTGCTTTCTCAGGTGAGTCAACACTGACTAGGGTCTTGTGTGCCTTCTCTGACCTGGTGTATCTACGGAGAACCCCAGGTGTTTTTGCTTTAACCTTTTTTTTTTTTCCCCTCTCTCTGTAAAGATGTGTCTACCCTGATCTCTAATATCCCAAGTTTGTCCACCCTGGCCTGGAACGTCTACTTTTCAAGAGCGTCTACCCTGACCTGGCTATCCCGCTAGCTCCCCAGGTGTGTCCATACTTGACTCGGTTGTCTACACCACTTTGGGACGTCTCCCTATTCGTCCGGGTATGTGTTCTCGAGAGCTAGCTCCTTAATTCTAGCGGCGTGTCTACTCAAACCTCACGTGCCTCCCTATCGCCTTGGATTTTCTGAAATATCTCCCCGATTTCAGGTGTGTCTAAACTGGTGGGGGATATATCTAATTCTCAGAGGTGTTGACTCTGTAATAGTTCGCCTTTCTGAGTCTGCAGGGGTGTCTGTCCTGACCAGTGAGGCCTCTCTAGAGCCTCGTGTGTGTCTACACTGACTCGGGATAAGTGTCTAACAGTGCCAGAGGATCTGAAGTGGAACGGGTCATCTCCTTAAGTCCCCCTGAGTGTCTACGCTGCCTGGGATGTCTCCCTAATACGGCAGGCATGTCTACACTAGGACTACCCTCTAATTCCCCATGGGTGTCTACTCTGACCTTGATGTCTCAGCATATCCCGAGTGTGCTTACATGGTCTTTGGAGGTTTCGCTAATACCCCAGGTGTGTCTGTCCTGACATGGGTACTTCCTTACCTCCCACAAGGGTCATTCTAACCTGGGGTGCGTCCCTGGTTAACCGAGGATGTCTACACAAAACTGAGATCTCCCCCTCCTTCTCGGGCTACGACACTGACATGGGCTGTCGTCTTATTTCCACAGTTCTGTGTGCGCTGACATGGCATGTATCCCTGACACAAGTGTGTCTGCGCTGACCCGGGATAGCTTCCTAATGGCACAGGTGTCCGTCTCAAACCCGGGATAACTCCACACACATCAGATGTGTTTACTCTGACCTGGCATATCCTCCTAATTCCTTACTTGTGTCTACACTACCTGGGCTATCTCCCCAGGTGTGTCAACACTGTCATTAGGTGTCTCATAGCCCTGTCTGCGTAGCATGGTTTGGGATTCTCCTAACTCCCCAGGTGTGTCTACTCTGAACTGGACTATTTCACAAATTCTGCTTGTGAGACTACACTTAGAATTCATATTAATTTCCCAGATGCGTCTTCCGTGTCCTGGGGCATGTTGCTAATTCCAGAATGGGTCTTCCCTGATCTCACTTATCTGCTTAATCCTCCGGGTCTGTGCACACAGACCTGGGAGGTCTCTATGAATTCCCAGGAGTGTCTACAGTGACCTTGGAGGTGTCCTTAGCTTCCCAGCTCCGTGCCTCGGACCTGTGTGGTCTGTGTGGTCTTCCTGGGTCCCGGTTGTGTCTGCAGAGCTTAGCGTCTTCCTTTCCCCGGGTCAGGCCACACCGTCCTGGGAGGCCTCCCTACTTTCCCGGCGTTGTCAACACTGACCTGGAACGTGTCTAAGACCACAGATGTGACTACTGTGACCTAGGATGTCACCGGCGTTTCTGCTCTAACCTGTGATGTCTCCCTGTTCCCCAGCTCTGTTGATCTTGACATTGGCGGTCTCCTTAATTACACTAGTGCATCTACTCTGACCTACTGATGGCTCCCTGACGCCATGGTATGTCACACTAAGAAATGAGGTCTCTTCTTACCTGGCAGGTCTGCGTGCTTTCCCGTATGTCTCTACTCAGACCTCGGATGTCTTTTGAAATCTCCAGGTAGGTCCGCGCTGACCCGGAGTATGACCCTCATCCCTCACGAGAGTCTTCACTGACCTTGGATTTCTTCCTGTCTCCTCTGGTGTGTCTTCTCTGTCCAGATAGGTCTCCTTAAATCCACTGGTGTGTCTGTTGTGACCTGGGTTGTCTCCTTAATTTCCAAAGTAGATCTCCGCTGACCTTGAAATAGTTTCCCCACGTTGGTCTAAACTGACCAGGGAGGTCTCTAATTCTTACTGCGGGTCTTTTGTGACTTGGCATATCTGGCTGTTCCCAAGGAGTGTATATCCTGACCCGGTGCGTAGCCAGAAGTCCGTAGGTGTGCCTCCACTGACCTGGGCTGTCTTTATACTTTCCTGTGTGTGTCTTCTCCGACCGTTATCTCACCAGCGCTCTTACAGGGCATATGCCCTGGGTGGTCTTTTTCTCCATGTTTGTCTGTCCTAACCTGGGATAGATCTCTGATACCCCAGGGGTATCTCCCCTAGCCCAGGATGACTCCCTAACCCCCAGGTGTTTCTGCCCTCGCCTGGGTGTATCCGTGATCACTTGTGCATGTATCCTTAATGGGATTACCTTCTAATTCTTCGCGTGTGCTTGCTTTCACCTAGGTCGGCGCCTCACTTGCACAGGTGTGTCCACTCTGACGGAGGCTCTAACTCCTGGTTTGCGCCCAGTTTCCCAGATGTGTCTCTACTGCCTTGCGAAGTCTCGTTAATTTCCAATTGCGTTCTTCTGCGTGGCATGTCTCCCTTCTCCCTAATTCTCCATGGGTCTACTCTGACCTAGAAGTCTGAATTTTTCCCTGTTTTGAATCTGGCTAGAACATCCCCCTCGTTCCCCAAGAGAGTCTGCACTAATCAGTGAGGTCTCCCTAATTGAGGGAAGTTTATGTCTAAAGTTCCCTCAAACATCTACGGATGTCACCGCCTCGGTACGGCAGTTCCCCAAGTGTGTCTACACCGGGATGTGTCTGATTCCTGAAGAGGATGTCCGCGTGATGCCCAGCCGTGTCTGCCCCGGACTGGGGTTCTCCTCAGTTCCCCAGCGTGCCCAGCAGGGCCTCTCTCAGTGCTCGGCTGCCTCCCTTGCGGGGAGGCCTCCTGATTGTCCAGATGGGTCTGCCCACACCTGCGCCGAGGCCCTTATTTTCCAAGACCGACTTGCCCGAGTTGCTGTCCTCTCGGCAGTGCCCCGGTTGTGTAAACACTGACCTGGGATGGACACCGACGTCACCAATGAATCTAAGCTGACCTGAGGTGCGTCCCCACCTCACCAGGTGTGACTGTTCTAGGACTTTACTGCCTCTCCAGGAGCGTCTTCTCTGAATGGTGATGCCTACTTCCTTACTTGGGAGGTCTTTTCTCTTGTGTGGGATGTCTATTTCCCAGGTAGGTCGTCTTTGAACTCGGCGGCCTCCTTACTAACCCAGGTGTGTCTATACTAATTTTCCAGCTGGGTCTCCACTAGCCTTAGATGACCTCCAGTTCCCTAGTCATGTCTACACCGATTTTGGAAGTATACCGATTTCTTCGGAGGTCTACAATTACCTGGTACACTGCCTGATTTCCCAGTGGCATCAACTTTGAGCTGGCATATTTCCGTAATTCCTCAGGTGCATCTACACTGACGTGTCATTTCCCAGGGAGGGGGGGTCTTCTCTGACTCAGAGGTATCTCTGTTTCTGTGTGTTTGCCTTCTCTTATCTTGGATGTCTTATCACCAGGTGTCTCTACCGTAATCTGGGACGTCCCCTAATTCCAGCATCCACCCTGATCTGGGATGTATCCCAAATTCCTCAGGTATGTCTACCCTGACCTGGGGCATTTCTCTAATTCCCCAGGAATGTCTACTCTGACCCAGGATATCTATTTCCTAGGTGGATCTAGACTTAACTGGGCTCCTCCCTAATCCCCCGGGTTTGTCTACGTGAACTTACGTCTCCCAAGTTCCCCAGGCAGGTCTACACCAACTTGGAATGTCTCCCTAATCCACAAGGTACTTCTCCTTTGGCCTGGGACTGTCTCTGTCACCGGGTGTGTCCTAGACTCGATTATCTCTTGTTCCCGGGTGTTTCTGTAGCAACCTTGGACAGCTCCCCAGTTCCTCAGGTTTGCCTAAACGGACTTGAGATGTTTCCTTAATACCCAAAGTGTGTCTGTCCTGGCTTGGGATGTCACTCTAGTTTTCAGGTACATCTTCAGTGACCTGGAACGACTCCCTGTTTATCCCCTGATCTGGTTGTCTCTCTACTCTGGCATGTCAACACTCATCTGGGATGTTTAATTCCCTATTTGTATCTGTTCTGACCTAGAATGTCCCATTGATATCCCAGGTATGTCTACACTGACCTGAGAGTTGTCTAATTCTCCAGGTGTGTTTACCCTGAACCGGGACTTTTCACTAATTCCTCGGGTGTGTCAGTGCTGATCTGTGTGGTCTTGTTTTCCAAGTGTGTCTTCGCTGACAAGGAACGTCTTCTCTGTTCCCCTGAAATATCAACCAGGGATGTCACCCTAACTCCCAGCTGTAACCCTCCTGAGCCGGATTTTCTCCCTAATTCACAAAATGTGTCTACTCTTGCCTGGCATCTATCTTTATTTCCCCATATGCCTCTACTGACCTCATAGGTCTCCCTAAAACCCCAGGTGTGTCCACACTGACCTGGGAGGGCTTTTTTGGGTGTGTGTAGTCTGACCAGAGAGGTCTCCTGAGTCTACGCCGAATTGGCCTGTCTCCCCGGTTCCCAACGAATGTCTACATTGTCACGGGAGGTCTCCCTTAGTCCCCGTGAGTTTCTCTGCTGACCTGGGATGTCTCGTTTCCCAGCTGGGTCTACTCTGACCGGCGAGGTCTTGTCAACCTGACTTGGGAGGTCTCCCTAATTCCCCGTTTTGTCTACGTTGACCTGAGTTGTCTCCCTAGCTCCCTGGCTCTGCCTACTTTGACCTTCGATGCCTTATTCCCCAGGTTTGTCACTTCTTGCCTGGGATGTCTGCCTAGGTCTCCAGGGTGTCCCCCTACTGTAGGATGCCTTCTCACCCCCCTGCTTCATCTGGTGTATCTGCACCCACGTGGGATGTCGAGTTCTGTAGGCGAGTCTACTAGAAAACTAAAATCCAGAGCGCTTTACTTGAGCTGAGTATTTTACTGAGAAACCAGCATTTTGGAAATGGGGACACATTCAAACGGCAAGTGGCTACGAAGCGGCTCTCAGCTGTCACAGGCCCGTCTGTAAAGCAGGAATGTGCAAGTCCAACACTTTCCATTGTGACTGGAGTTGGTGACTGACATGGCTTTTCAGTGCATCAGCTTACTTGAATATAGCTGATTAGCTGGGAATCTGTAAAGTCATGCTGACTCGAAGAAAGCTCAAGTGTTGTTTAAAATTGGAGTTATTAGCATTTTTGGAATCAGGACAGTTTGAAAATCTGGTTAGGTGACTATGAGTCTGGTATGGGGGCATACCCAACCTGTGGTCTCCACTTGTTTTATTTTTTTTAATGTTTATTTTATTTTTGAGACAGAGACGGAGCATGAGCAGGGGAGGGGCAGAGAGAGAGAGGGAGACACGGAATCCGAAGCAGGCTCCGGGCTCCGAGCTGTCAGCACAGAGGCCCCCAGCGGGCCTCAGACTCGTCGACTGCAAGATTGAGACCTGAGCCGGTTGGACACTCAACCTACTGAGCCACTCAGGCGCCCCTCGGTTTCATTTGTCTTTTAAGATTTTATTTTACTTTTGAGAGAAAGGGAGAGAGAGAATCCCAAGCAGGCTCCATGCTCAATGTGGATCCTGATGTGGGGCTCGATCCCACAACCCTGAGATCATGACCTGAGCCAAAATCAAGAATTGGACACTTAACCGACTGAGCCACTGGGCACCCCTCCATTTCATTTAAAAAAAAAAAAAATCCCTTCCAGCGCTCCTGGGTGGCTCAGTGGGTTGTGTCTGACTTTGGCCCAGGTCATGATCTCATGGTTCATGAGTTTGAGCCCCGTGTCAGGCTCTCTGCTGTCAGTGGGGAGCCCGCTTCAGAGCCTCTGTCCTCCTCTCTGTCTGCACCTCTCTTAAAAATAAACATTAACATAAAAACCATCCCTTCCCGTCGATCACTCTCCCTGTTGAACAGAGAGCGGCTGACTATTTAGCATCACGTGACCCTTCTTTGGACATTGAAGATCATGAACCAGAATCTCATTAGGTTCTTCAGCTCGCATGGAGATCACGATTAGTGTTTACTGAAGACTCTTGAAAAGATACACAATAACGGGTATTAACACAAGAAACAGGAAGATAATATCAAATGTCTGGAAAATACCCCAAATCCAAGATTCCCATTTGCCCAAGTTTAACCACCTGGAAAGATCAAATTGGTTATAATGAGATTGTTTTTACTTTTACAAGTCAATCTGCATTGTTTTTTATAACGTGCAATTGGGTTTTAATTTTTTTTCTGAGTCATGTATGTAGGCACAACATGACGGGGCGCCTGGGTGGCTCAGCCTATTGAACGTCTGACTCCGGATTTCAGCTTGGGTCATGATCCCAGGGTCGTGGGATCGAGCCCGGCGTTGGGCTCTGTGCTGACAGCATGGAGCCTGCTTGGGAGTCTCTCTGCCCGCCCCCCACCCCTGCCGCCCTGCCTGTGTGCACACAAAATAAACATTAAAAACCCACAATGTAAAAGTGGTAACAAATTCTTATGTAACTGTAGGTATTCTTCAGTAGATAGACCCACCAAGGGAGTCTTGGAGAAATACCTTATAAAGGTAGGCACTCCTAGGCAACCAGGTCAAAATCCCAGATTAGTATAGAAGCACTTTGGGAATTAGACATCCCATCAGTATAGACGCACCGGGGGAATTAGGCAGATCCACGAGGTCAGAGCAGACACATCTGTGTTGCAGGGAGACATTACTGGTCAAGTAGACACACGAGGGGAGTAGGAGGAGTAATGTTGGGGCTTCGAGAGAAACTCTAGGTCAGGGGAGGCAGACCGGGGATGTAGGGACCATCCTGAGAAATACTCAACTCATCTTGAGAATTATGAAGACACCCCATGTGAGTGTGGACATAGCAGGGAATAAGGTTACAACAAAGGTCAGAAGAGCCACATGGGAAATTAGGTAGACATCCTCAAGTGCAGACCCTCCTGGGTAGAGTTCAGATAAGAGCAGGGGAAAAGCTATGCAGGTACATGTACACACAGCTGATTATTAAGGAGGCATCGAGGTGCGGCTGACATACAGCAGGGTAAACAGGGAGACATTCCGGGTCAGAGTAGACGGAGCCAGAGAATTCAAGACCTCTGAAGTGAGAGAACACACGTGGGGAAACCGGTTTCTCAGGTTAGTATAGAAGTTCCCGAGGAATCAAGGTGACGTCCCAAGTCATGGTATCTTCCCCTGGGGAAACGGGGCCATCTTAGGATAGACACAACCTGGGATACTAGGGAAACATCCCTGGTTGAAAGAGATGCACTTACTTTGTAAGAAAGTAGACACGCCCCATCTGTGTAGACACATCTGAGTTATTAAACAGATATCCCGGTAAGGGTAGACCTACCTGGGGAATTAAGGAGACATTCCAGGTTACCGTAGACATTCCACATCAAAATAGAAACAGGGGAACTCAGGGGACATCACGTATCAGGGTAGACACATCTGGGGACCTGGGGAGAGCCTGGATGGGAGAGAGATTCCAGATCAGGCTAGACACAGTGGGGGGTGGGGGGTAGCAGTGTGACATCCTAAGTCAGGGAAGACACTTCCCTAAGTTAGGGAGGGATCCCAAGTCAGGCTGACCTACCTGGTGCATTCAAGGGTCACTGTAATCAATGCAGACACGCCTGGGGACTTAGAGACACCACAGATCAGAACACCTGGAGAGATAGGGAGATACCTCAGGTCACTGTGAACACACTTCTGGAGTTCGGGAGACTTCACTGGTCAAGGTGGATGACCTGGGGGAACAGCCCTTCGTGAACAATACAGACACACCTTGGTAACTAGAGAGACCTCCCAGGTGAGATTAGATGCAACTGGGAATAAGAGAAAGAGCCCAAGTCTGTGTCAACACACCTGAGGAACGAGACCTCCAGATTCACGGTAGACACGGCGAAGGACAAAGGCATACGTCCCAGGATACGCTGGACAGTCCTGAAGAACAGAGGCGCTCAAGGTCCAGAGAGAGAAATCTGGAGAATGAGACATCCCAGCTCAGAGCAGACACTCCTGTGGAGCCAAGGAGACCTCTTTGGTCGGAGTAGAAATACGTGGGGAAACGGGTCGTCCCAGGTCATAGATTCACCGTGGAATTGGACACCTCGGTCACGTTAGAGTAACCGGGGAGATACACCGTGTCAAGGCGGACACTTACGACGAAGCAGGGAGACAACCCAGGTCAGAGGAGACACACCTGGGGGGTTAGGGAGACCACAGATCAGAGTAGACATGCCTGGGAGACCAGGGAGATCTCGCAGGTCAGCTGGACACGGGGAATGTGAGACATTCCGATGCAGGGTAGGCCTGCCCGAGGAATTAGGGAGAGATCCCCGCTCAGACATACACCACTGGGGTTTTATGTGAACGAAAAGGTCAGCGTAGACACTCCTGCGAAACCAGAGGGACACCACACCTCAGTATGGACACACCTTGAAAATTTGGGACACGTCCCGGGTCAGGATAGACACAGCTGGGGTTTTAGGAAGCCATCCCTGTTCAGCGTGGACACATCTGTGGATTAGACATCCCAGGTATGAGTAGACACGTCTGAGTTGGACATCTCAGGTTACGGCAGGCACAACTGGGGAACCAGGGAGGCTCCAGGGCAAAGTGGCCACGCCTGAGGTGTTAGATGTTCCGGGTCAGAGTGGACATGCCTGAGATACTAGGTAGTCACAGCAGGTCAAGTGGAGACATCCAATGTCGAGGCAGACGCAGCTGGGAATCTATGGAATCAGACTAGGTTAGTGTTGACACACTTGGGGAATTAAGACCGCTCAGGTCAGTGTAGACATAACTGGTATATTACAATAAAATACCGCTTTTTGTAGACACATCTGGGGAACTAGTCAGCGGTCCAGGTGAGCTGAGATACATCTCAAGAGTCGTGGAGACCCTGAAGGTCAGGGTAGGTGGACTCGGGGAAGTAAGCAGACGTGCTGCGTCAGAGTACAACAGAGCAGAGAGGGGACTTCCAGAGTGGTACCAATAAACACGAGACCTCTCAAGTCAGTGGACACACGGAGGAGGAATTACACATCCCAGGTCAACACCTAAAGAGTTAGGGAGACAAACCAGGTCACGACAGAAACATCTGGGATTAGAGATTCACTCGTGCCCATGTGGACACAACTGGGCTCTAGGGATGGACCAGGTCAGAGAAGATACAGGACTTTTCAGGGATAATACGAGTTTAGGGTAGACACACTTGGAGAACAAAGAAAACATTTCAGGTCAGGGTAGAAACACCTGGGGAGTTAGGGGGCTATCCAGTGTCACTGAAGACACACGTGGTGAATTAGGGACACATCCCAGGTCAGTCACAATTGATGATAAGGTATATCTCAGGTCAGAGAAGACACTTCTGGTTATTAAAGAGAGAAAATCAGGGAGGGCACCCCTGGGTGATTGGGGGACACCACCTTTCAGGGTTCACACACAGGATTAGGGATACGTCTCTGAGTGCGTACCAGAGTAGGCACACTCAGAGAATTAGAGAAACCCCACAGGTCTCTGTATTGCAAAGACCTCATTGATCAGGGTACATACAGAATAAGGGTCACCTCCCAGGTCAGAGTAGACATACCTAGAGATTTAGGGGAATATCCTTGATCAGTGTAGACCCACGGGAAAATTGGCAGACTTCCAGCATCGGGGCAGCCAAACCTGGAGAACTGGGAGACACCCACTGTCAGTATACATGCCCTGGTGACAAGGGACATATACTAGATCAGGTTAGACCTAACTGGGGAACTGTGGAGACATCCCAGCTCAGGTATACTTCCCAGAGGAACTTGAGATACAATCCGGATCAGGGCCACCACGCTTGGGGAACTGCTATGGATGTAGCTCACGTCAATGTCGTTAAAGTAACCAGATTACGCCCAAAATGGAGTCACTAATGTTAAGCCCCGTGTCAGCAAACCAAGACTTACGTGTCTATGCTCTGCTCTCCCGGAAGAGGAAGGCCTAGGTCAGCCAATCAGCTCTCACCTGCTGACCTGCTCCGAGACTTCCCTGGGGCCCATGTAATAAGAGTAACCATGCTTACCCATCAGCAGATGCCCAGCGAATCTGCCCGTTCCTGCTCACGTGGTCTAAGAATCTCGTGCGTCGTGCAGCTCTTTGGTGCTCCTTTCTATCGCTAGGTTGCATGCTGCCTGACTCATAATCACTAAATAGAAGCCAGCTAGATCCATAAATTGACCAGAAAATGTTTTCTTTGAGAGAGAGAGACACAGACTCCGAAGCAGGCTCCAGGCTCTGAGCTGTCAGCACAGAGCCCGACGCAGGGCTCGAACCCACGAACGGGGAGATCATGACCTGAAGTCAGATGCTTAACTGAGCCACCCAGGTGCCCCCAAAATTTTCTTTTAATAGTGTTGATGACAAGGATGGGATTCAAAGACTGCTAATGGCTTTGGGGATGACAAGAAACGTGGGCATGGGTGCCTGCTGAGCCCTTTTGAGTTCTTGGTCTTTCTCATGTTTCCACAGCCGCGGGGAAGTTCCTCTTGGATCTGAGCTCTACTCTGTTTGCGTTTGAGCTCCCGGGTCTGATGGGCTTTTCCTGGCCAGGATTTAGTGGGCCAGCTGGAGCTGGCAGGTGGTTCTACGTGGGAATCGGTGGCAGCATTTCATGTCTGGGTAGATAAACCTGGGGCATTAGAAATCTAGTTCGGTGAAGACACAAAAGGGGAATTGGGGAGACATCCAGGTCAAGTTAGACACATAATGCAGAATTAAGGCCCTAAGGCCTTAAGAATTAAGCCCCTAAGCCCTGCGTTACCCACAGTCTTGACGTGTTGGGTTCTGCTGGTGGGCCCACCATTCCACTTGGGGAACTACTGGCGGTCTTGGTGTGACCCTAAGGTAAGAGCGACAGATCTGCCAGACAGACACCGAGGAGACATGAGACCTAAAGTTCTAGAGAGCGGAGAGCTCCATATTCTTGTGCCCCAGCTCTTTATATGGGAAGTGGGGTTCCGGAGCGCATACACAGTGGCAGAAATGGCAGCGTCTAAGGGCAGCCCTGAATCACAGCGGCCGTGGTCGGAAACCTGCGACCTAGACCAGCTTGTCCAGTTACAAGTTCTCAGCCAAGAACGCACTACAAAGGGCAGAGGAAAAATTAATTTTTCCTCGTCTACAGTCTCTGGTGACCCAGACGAGACCCACTGGGACACCGCACCCGCTCCGGAGCCTACACACAGGACCCTGAGGAAGCGGAGAGGCCGGCAGAGAGAGTGGGGTCAAGTTTCATGTTGTCTCTTCCCTTTCAAATCCAGACTGTTGTGAATTTGGTTTAGGGATCCCCTCCGGTCACTGACCCTCTCCCTCCCAGGGACACCTCCTGCTTTCCTATTTGTCTTGCTGTGTGTCCCGAGACTCTGCTTGGCTTTCTGCCTGCCTGGGGCTTGCAGGCTGTGCATTCTTGTAAGTGCAAGGTCGGGGCCCCGAAAATATGGCTGGCCTGAGATACGGGTTGCACCCCATTTGTGGCCACCATCCCACTGACTGTTGCCAGCTCTCAGGGGAACTTTCTCAATCTTGCCTATCTTTGGGAGTAGTTCTGGATCTTGGGAAGACTAAATCTTTTGCACCCTCCTAGGACATACATCTCGAGTCCATGGATATGTCATAAAAGGCTTATCAGTTTTGCTTGAGTAACTTGATCTACCTTTGGTTTAAAAGAAGCCAAAAAAAAAAAAAAAAAAAAAAAAGGTGTACTATTGCCAGGAATATTTACTGTTTATCTCCGCTAAAACCTACAAATAAGATATTTGGAAGGATTTTTATAATGAGCTCCAAGGTCAGAAGTAGGCCAAACTGGAAGCTGATATTAAAATCCCAATGAAGGAGGACACAGCAATCAGACAAGACAAAGGAATAAAAGGCGTCCAAATCGCCAAGGAAGTGGAACTTTCACTACGCAGACGACACGATACTATATAGAGAAAACACTACAGACTCCACAGGAAAACTTAGAACTGATAAGTGAATCCAGTAAGGGCACAAGATACAAAATCAGTGTCCAGAGTGACACCGGCATCATGGAAGCATAAGGTACCTCCTTTAACAACTGGGGCGCCTGAGTGGGTCAGCTGGTTCGGCATCCGAATTCGGCTCAGGTCATGATCTCATAGTTCCTTGGGGTTCTAAGGAGACATCCTATGTCAGTGCATCCCATTCCCATGGGGAATAAGAAGCATTCCACTTGACTGTTGGCACATTTGGAGAATTATCTTCTGACTCTGAAGATAAAGGAGACGTAACTGAAGAATACACAGACTACGTCACTATAGATACAACTGGGGAATTAGAGTGACATCCCTTTTCGGTGTCCACGCACCTTGAGAATTAGGGAGACACACCTGGGTTATTAGGGACACCAGTGATGTCAGGGTGTCTATATCCAGGGAACTGGGTAACGTCTCAGGTCAGGTAGACTCACCTGGGGAACTAGCAGGACATCCCAGGTCAGGGTAGAACTCCGGGTTACTTTGAGACATCGGAAGTCAGAGTATTCATATCTGGGGATTAGGGAGACACTCAGGTCAGAGTAGAAGCACCTGGGTAGTTAGAGAAACATCCTAAGTCATGGTAAACACATCGGGGAATTAGTAAGAAATCCCAAGACAGAAAACACATCCATGGAATAAGAGAAACGTCTCAGGTCACGGTCAACACCTATGGAATTCGGCAGACAGATCAGTGTGTGCACTCAGGAAGTAAGAGAGAGCCCAGGGGTGTGCACGTACACGTAGGGACTAGGGAGACATCCCGGTAAGGGAAAGCCAACCTGGAGAATAAGGAACATATCCTAGGTCAGAGGAAAAACACCTGGGAATCGGTGGCAGCATTTCATGTCTGGGTAGATAAACCTGGGGCATTAGAAATCTAGTTCGGTGAAGACACAAAAGGGGAACTGGGGAGACATCCAGGTCAAGTTAGACACATAATGCAGAATTAAGGAAACATCAAGATCAAAACAGACTCAGCTATGGAAATAGGGAGACCTCCCAGTTCAGAGCAGACACACTCGAGTCAGGCACACATCCCACGTCTGGGTGGACAGATCGACGGAAGTAAAGAGCTGTCCCAGGTCAGGGGACACATACCTGGGAGATTGGAATCAGGCTGTGGCACACACCTGGGGAAATAGGGCGGCCCCCCCGGGTCCCTCAGTACATGCCTGGGGAGTTAGGGTGTCCCAGGTAGAGCAGGCCCCTGGCTAGAAGGGAGACATCCCAGTTCAATGGAGATGCACCTGGACAATAACAGAGACATCCAGGGTTGCCAGAGAAAACACACTGGGATTTAAGGAGACATCCTAACGGTGTGTAGACCTACTCGGGGTATTAGGGAGACATCTTATGTAAGGATAGGCACGTCTGGATTATCAGCAGGTCACAGATTAGATAAACCCGGGGAGCTAGGCCGTTTTCCCTTGTCAGGGTAAATAAGCTCGGGGAGAGAAATATCCAGGGCAGAGGAGACACGCCTGGGAAATTAGGGAAACGTGCCGTATCAGTGTGTGGACCTCAGGTCGCTGTAGATACGCCCGGAGGACAACGAATCACTTCGACTCAGAGGGGACGCCCTAGGTTCACGGAGACCTACCTGTACACTTAGCAAGACTCTGTGTGTCCAAGCAGACACATCTGGGGAATTAGACACTGCTGTTCGGGGCAAGCGCACCTCGAGTGCCGGGGAAATATTCCCGGTCGGACACACACCTGGGGAGAGCGGTCCACTTCCCAGAAGAGGCACTGAGTTAGGGAGGCTGCCTGCCATGCGAGGGCGGGCACACCAGGGAGTCGGAGCCCGCAGATTAGTATGGACACACTTGGGGCATAAGGGAGACTCCCGGCTCAGATATACGTACCTGGGAATTAAAGAGCCCGGTTCAAATTGCTTTTTCCAACTTTGAGACGTAACTGACACATTACATCTAAGTTTAAGGCGTACAGTGACCATGTGAAGCCCGTATATATTGCAGAATGATTAGCGCGAGCTTAATTAACGTCCATCAGAGTGACGACAGCATCACGACAGCTGTCGATAAGCTCCTTTAACAACTGGGGTGCCTAGATGGCTCGGTCGGTTAAGCGTCCGACTTCGACTCAGGTCATGATCTCACGGTTTGTGAGCTCGAGCCCCACGTCGGGCTCTGTGCTGACGGCTCGGAGCCTGGAGCTGCTTCGGGTTCTGTGTCTCCCTCTCTCTGGCCCTCCCCCACTTGCACTCCAGGTCTCTAAAAAATACATACACATAAAAAAAAGGTATTTCCTTTAACAACTAAAATTCAGCTTCCATCTCCAAACTTACGTGCGTCCGTGGGAGCCGTGTGATCCAGCACCTGACGCAGGTTGCCTGGGAGGGTCTCACCACCATGCTTTGGGCGATGGGCAGGCAGACCACGGTACAGGCTTTGTCACTGGCGGGACCCTGTGAGCCGGCTCTGGTCCCTCTCGGCTGCAGTCTGGGGGTGGCTGGATAATGCTGACGTGGGCAGACCACCCATGGGCGAGATAGCCTTTGTAGCAACCCAGGTTTCTAGAGGAGAAGTTCCAGCATTCTGTTGGAAAGAAAACGTTACAGCGGCACCCCTCCCCCAAGGCGGCAGAGCTCAGAGACACGGGCGGCATCTCTCCTGCAGGGGAAAGGGCCAGTGGTGACGGCCTCGCTTCCCCCGCTGTGCAGGAGGCTGCTAAAGAAACGCATTTTTCTCTTGCAATGCCCAGGGCGTTAAAGGGGCTTCGTGATTGGGGGAAGGAGATCAGGGATGAGGTCATAGTATCAGAGAGCCTTAAAGGGATGCCGTTTCTGTTGACTGCATTCTGGACTCCAACACGGAGCCTGTCACAGCCCCTGGGAAAACCTCATCTTCGGAGCCCTCCACTGGACTGTGGGCAACCTCAACACCCGAGTGTCAAAACTCACACCGCCCACCCCACCCTGTGTGCACTCCCGGGGCAGCAGGAGATAAGCTCGGGTGGACGGGGAGCACCCAAGGAAAACAGGCCAGCGCATGGGGGAAAGTGCAGTCCTGAGCTGTAACACCACCTTCAATAAAGCAAAAGAGAGGTTTCTAACAGTTGGTCTAGTGTGTTGTAAGATCAGGGGAAGACCTACAAGCTGAGGAATTCTGCCACAAGAGGGATCAGGAAGCATGGAGCAGGTGTATCCATGGGAGGTTGGAGGAAGCCACAGAATCTGTATAGCAGGGCCATCAAAAAGTGCCCCCCAACTGAAGGCAGCTGGTAAAGATCGGAGGGGTGACTGCTACATCAATGTGAAAGGAGCAACACAAAACTCAAAGGAACATAAAGAACCAAGGAAACACGGCATCACCAAAAGATCCCTCATTTATCTTCCAGTAACTGATCCCAAAGACAGGGAGGACATCTGTGACTTACACGACAAAGAATTCAACATAGCTCTTTTGAGGAAGCTAATGAGCTACAAGTAAACACAAAGAAATTCAATGAAATAAGGAAAAGCACGCATACACAGAAAGAGAAATTTAACAAAGAGAGTCATGAGAAAGAACTAAACAAATTCTGGAACTGAAGAAGTCAGTGAATGAAATGAGGGGTGAAAGAGAGGGTATTATCACCAGAACAGACCAGAAAGAAGAAAGCCATCAGTGAATATAGGACAGGAGCTTTGAAACAGCCCAGAGAACAAAGAAAAGAAGCTAAGAGCATATGTCATCCGTGGAACACCATCAAAAGAGCCACCGGTATCGCTGGGATTCCAGAAGGACAAGAGAGGAAGAAGGGGGATGGAGGTCTATTTGGAGATCTCATGCCTGAGAACTTCCCAGACCTGCAAAGAGACTTGGACATTCAAGTTCATGAAATTAACAGATCACCTCATTATTTCAAGCCAAAGCAATCTCTCCCAAAACACATTATAATGAAACTGTCAGAAATCAAAGGTAGAATCCTGAAAGCACAAGAGGAAAAAAGAGTAATCTACAAAGGAACCCACACTGGAGATCTGTGGATTTCTCAGCAGAAACCTTACCGACCAGGAGAGGGTGGATGACACATTCACAGTGCTGAAAGAAAAAAAAAGGCCAGCCAAGAATACACTATCCAGTGAAGCTGTCCTTCGGAAATGAAGGCAAAAAAATAAAATAAAATAAAAAGTTCCCAAACAAAAGCTGGAAGAGTTCATCACACTGGACCCTCCTTACGAGAAATGCTGAAAGGAATTCTTCCAGCCGAGGTGAAGGGATGCTCATCGGTGACACAAAAACATACAAACATATGGAACACACTGGAAATGGTTAATATACAGTCGGATGAAGAAAACTCTAATTCTGTAATTGGATGGTGTGTTAATAAAGGCCAAAGGACGAAAGTATCAAAAATAATTACACCTACTGTAATTTGTTAATACACGATACACAAAGAGGTAAACGGGGCATCTGGGTGACTCGGTTGAGCATCCGATTCCTGGTTTCGGCTCAGGTCATGATGCCAGGGTTGTGGGACTGAGCCCCGTGCGAGCCTGCTTAGGATTCTCTCTCTCCCCCTCTGCCCCTCCCCCTGCTCACATGCTATCTCTAAAATAAAAAGAGGTAAACCATGACATTAATGTAAAAAAATGTGACAGTAATATAAAAAGAGGGAGCAAAAGGGCAGAGGTGTCACTACCGGTGTAAGTTGACCAGTTTATCTACTAGGTGTTTTATGTAAGCCTTGTGTAATCATAAAGCAAAAACCTAGTGGAGATTCACAAAGATAAAGACAAGGGAACCCCACCATGGAGTATCCCCAATCCACAAAGGTGGGGAAGAAGACAGGAAGAAAAGGAACTATGGAACCACAAACAGCCGGAAAACAATAAGATGGCACAGGAAAATCCTTACCTGTCAAAGGTTATTCAAAATGTAAATGGGTTGAATTCTTCAATGAATTGGCACAGGGTGGCTGAATTAAAAACAAACAAGACCCAACTACATGCTACCCACAAGAGACTCACTCCTGCCTTAAGGACACACAGAGGCTCGAAGTGAAGGAAAGAGGAGGCTCTTCCATGAAGTGGAAGCCACAAGACGAGAGGGTAGCTCTACTGACGTCAGATGAAATAAACTTTAAGCCCCCAACAGTAAAACACAACAAAACTCATTACATAAGGATAAGGGGATCAACTCATCAAGAGGATGTAACAATTATATATATGCACTTATTACTGGAGCACCTACATGTATTAAACAAATGCTAACAGATCTGAAAGGGAAAAAAAGACAACACAATAGTAATAGACTCTAATAGCCCACTTTCGGCCATGGATATAGATCATCCAGACAGAAAATCAACAAGGAGACATTGGACTTGAACCATACATTAGACCAAATGGACCTAATAGACATTTATAGAACATTCTAGCTACAGCAGCAGAATGCACATTTTTCTCAAATACACACAGAACATTCTCCAGGGCAGGTCATATGATAGGCTGCAAAACAAGTCTTAGCAAATTTAAGAAGACTGACATCCATTTTCCAACCACAGTGTTACAAAACTAGAAATCAGTAACAGGAGGGAAGGTGGAATATTTATAAACATGTGGAGACCAAACAAAACATTCTGGAACAACCAATGGGTCAAATAAGAAATCTAAACAAAAGGGGTGCCTGGGTGGCTCCATTGGTTAAGTGTCCGACTCTTGATTTCAGCTCAGGTCATGATCTCATGGTTTGTTACTTTGAGCCCCGCTTTTGGGCTCTGTGCTGATAGCATGGAGCCTGACTGGTATATCCTCTCTCTCTCTGCCCCTTCCCCGCTCATGCTTTTTCTCTCTCAAATAAACATTAAAAAAAAAGAAACCAAAAAATTTTTTAAATCTTGAAACAACTGGAAATGGGTCATAATACAATAAAACCTTTGGGAAGCTGCAAAAGCAGTCCTGCAGGGAAGTTTTGGTGATAAATGCATGTATTACAAAAAATAGATCTTGGGGCGTCTGG
Source organism: Panthera leo (assembly GCF_018350215.1). Taxonomy (NCBI): domain Eukaryota; kingdom Metazoa; phylum Chordata; class Mammalia; order Carnivora; family Felidae; genus Panthera; species Panthera leo. Next base: position 1,232,363 of record NC_056690.1, on the reverse strand, counting down.
GTGGCTCAATCAGTTAAGCATCCAACTTGGGCTCGGGTCATGATCTTTGAGCCCTGTGTTGGGCTCTGTGCTGACAGCGCAGAGCCTGGAGCCTGCTTCAGGTTCTGTGTCTCCCTCTCTCTCTACCTCTCCCTGACTCGTGCTCTCTCTCAAAAATAAAACATTAAAAAATATGTAAAAAATAGATATCAAATGACTAGCCTAATTTTATACCTGAAGGAATGAGGCAAAGAAGAAAAAGCTAGGCCAAGTCTATCATAAGGAAAGAAATAGCAGAAGACTGGAGTGGAGGTAAATAGGTATCAGAAAAAGTAAAAAAAGATCAATGAAACTAAGAGCTGGTGTTTTGAAAAGATAAAGTTGACCCCCAGCACAGAAATATAAAGGATCAGGGGCGCCTGGGTAACTCCATTGGTTGGGCATCCAACTCTGGCTGAAGTCCTGATATCACAGTTCATGAGTTCAAGCCCCGCATCGGGCTCTGTGCTGACAGGTCAGAGCCTACAGCCTGCTTCGGATTCTGTGTCTCCCTCTCTGCTCCTCTCCTCTCTCTCTCTCTCCCTCTCTCTCTCTCTCCAAAATAAAGAAACTTAAAAAAAATACAAAGGATCATAACAAGCTAATATGAACAATTATACAACCAAAAACTGGATAACCCAGAAGAAACAGAAAATGTGAACAGACCAATAATGAGTGAGAAGATACGGTCAGTAGTCAAAAGCATCCCAACAAATGAAAGTCCAGGACCAGATGGCCAACTAGTTAACTCTACCAATCATTTAAAAAAGAATTAATAGCAGTACTTCTCAAACTCTTCCAAAAACCTGAAGAGGAGGGAACACTCCAGTTCTTTTTATGAGGCCAGCGTTCCCCTGATCCCAGACCCAGCTAAGACGCCACCAGAAATCTGCTGGCCAATATCCATGATGAGTATAAATGCAAAGATTCTCGACCAGATATTCTCCAGCTGAATTCCACATTACATTAAAATGGTGGTACACCATGATCAAGTGGGATTTATCCATGGGAGGCAAGGAAGATCCCACACACAAAAACATGACACACCATGTTAATAGAAGGACAGATCAATCACACCATTTCACTAGATTCAGAAGAAGTTTTGAAAAAAACAACATCCTTTTATGATAAAAACTCTCAGCAAATTAGGTCTAAAAGGAATGTATATGAACCCAATAAAGGCCATATATGACAAGCCCACAGTTAACTGTGAAGGGTTGAGGACTTTTCCTCTATGCTCAGAGGAGGACAAGAATGTCCACTCACGCCACTCCTGTTCAACACAGCACTGGAAGTCCCAGCCAGAGCAATCAGACAAGACAAAGACACAAAAGACCTCCAAATCAGAAAGGAGGCACTGAATTATTTTTATTTGCAGATGATATGATCTTCTATAGAAAAAATCCTAAAGACTTCACTGAAAAACTGTTACAACTAAGCAGTAATTCTGTTACATTGCAGGATACAAAATCAGCACACAAGAATCAGTTGCTTTTTCTATATGCAAAAAAAGGAAACTTTGGCGGGGAGTGGAGGTGGAGGGGGAATCCACTCACAATAGGACCAAAACCAATAAAATATTTGGGAATAAACCTAACCAAACAAGTGAAAAATCTGTATACTAAAAAGTATAAGACCTTGATGAAAGAAACTGAAGACACAAGTGGAAAGACATCCCATGCTCATGGATGAGAATTAATGTTTAAAATCTCCATACTACCCAAAGCCATCTACAGATTCAGTGCGGTTCCTATCAGAACTCCAATGGCGTTGTTCACAGAAACAAGAAAAAACAATCCTAAAATTTGTATGGAACCACAAAAGACCCTGGAGAGCTAAAGCAATAATGAAAAAGAAGAAAGCTGGAGGCATACTTCCTGATCTGAAGCTATATTAAAATAGTAATCAAAATGGTGCTATACTAGCCTCAAAACAGATGCCAGAAGAGAATCGAAAGCCCAGAAATTAACCCATGCATAAAGGACTACACCAAACTAAAAACTTCTGCACAGTAAGAAGACACAACGAAATGAAAAGGCAACTACAAAATAGGAGAACGTGTGCAAACCATCTATCTTGTTAACTCATGCAACTCACTAGCAAAAAAAAATCCCCAAAAACCAAATAACTCGCTTTTTAAATAATGGTCAGAGGACCTGAATAGATGTTTTTCCAAAGAAGACATACAAAGGGCCACCTTGTACACAGGTGAAAAGAGGCTTCACTTTGCTAATTAAGAAAATGCACATCGAAACCACAATGAGATACCGCCTCACACCTGTTAGAATGGCTGTCGGCCAAAAGACCAGAAAGCAGTGTTGGCGAGGATGTGGAGAAGGAGGAACCTCGTGCACTGTCAGTGGGAATGCAAACTGGCGTGTCCACGGTGGAAAACAGTGCGGAGGCTCCCCAAAAAGTTAAAAATGGAAATAGCATACGATCCAGCAATCCTCTGGGTATATAGTTAATGGGAATGAAATTAGGATCTCCATGTTCAGTTCGTCATTACACTAGGTAGGACATGGGAACGACACAAACGTCCGTCCACAGAAGAAGGGACAAGGAAGTCCTGATGCACACGCGCATGTGCGCACACACATACAAATGTTATTCAGCCACGAGGAAGGAGGAAATCCTGCCATTTGAGACAACATATGCTCAGTGAAATAAATCACACGCAGAAAACCAAACACTGCACGATCTCTCTTATGTGGAATCTGAAAAAGCCAAACCCAGAAACAGAGGGTAGAACGGCAGTGGCCGGGAGCCTGGGAGAACAAGAGACGTTGGTCCAAGGGCACAAACTTCCAGTTCTGAGCTGAAGAAGTCCCGGGGATCTACCGTACGGCACGGTGAGCACAGGGAACGGTACCGCACTGCCTGCTTGAAGGCTGCGGAGGGGAAGCCCTGAGCGGTACGAAAAGCCGCCGGTGATCATGGGACGTGATGACGGTGTTCACTAGCCCAAGTGTCATCGTTCTGCAGTGTATGCTTGCTCCAAATAATCACCTTGTACACCCTGAACTCACATGACGTTCTGCCAATTATATGTCAAACCTGGGGGAAAAATCAGAACATCTGTGTATTTCCTTTAAGAAATTAATATTCATTAAAAATGGAATAAAATGGATTTATGGTTGCACTCAAGGAGAAATTTAAGGGAATAAAAAACCAAAGTCTTTAAGTGGGTTGTCCTTAAGCAGAAATAGGTCTGGTTTGGTTTCCATGATTCCTACTGAATTACCTGAATTAACTTCACTGGGTTGTTAGGAAATATTCTTAGTTTTAACAATCCTAGCAACTTTTTTTTTTACATGTTTGCTTATTTTTGAGAGAGCGCAAGAGAGCGAGCGAACAGGAAGGAACAGCGAGAGAGGGAGACAGAGGATCTCAAGGAGGCCCCACTCTGTCAGCTCAGCATAGAGCCCAACGCGGGGCTCAGACTCACGAACCGTGAGATCATGACCTGAGCCGAAGTCAGATGCTTAACCAACTGAGCCACCCAGGCGGCCTTCTAGCAAACTTTTTTTTATTAACATTAAATTTTCACGCAAAATATAATTTTAATGTTCTGGGCACACCTGGGTGACTCGGTTAAGCATCCGACTTCGGCTCATGTCATGATTTCATGGTTTGTGAGTTCGAGCTCAGAGTCGGGCTCTGCGCTGACATTTCGGAGGCTGGAGCCAGCTTCAGATTCTCTCTCTCTCCCTCTCTCTCTGCCCCTTCCCCCACTTGCACTCTCTCAAAAATAAATAAACTTAAAATACAAGAATTTAACATTCTGCTGAATGTTTAGTAAAACTCTAAGCAAATCGCATTTTTTAGCAGCTTCTGAATGACTCAGCAAAGCTCTGACATAAATCACCAAATCTGACAGAGGGCAGAACGACAAATGTTTCCTCCCCAGCTGAAGGGTCCCAGGGAAGTGCAGATGTCCCGGCCCCGGGAGGTCGGGGGGTTTTCTGCAGGTTGTGTGCTTGGAGCACCCGGGAGCTCTAGTAAAGTATCCGACGAGCTGTTTGTGGCCGAATCCTGGGTTTCTAATGGGGTCAGAGCAGACACCCGAGGTGTTTTGTGCAAACACGGGTGCAGCCCCCCCACCCCCCCACTGCCAGCCCCCTGAGCTGGGCGGAGGCTGTCAGGGCAGCCCTGGGCAGGAGGCAGTGGGGAGAGATGCTCCCACCCCTGGGAGAGTCAGCTCCTGGGGCACGGAGCCCAGGTGACCCTGAGGGCTGCAGGCACGGCCTGCCCGGGGCTCAGTCAGGTACCCAGGGGTGTTCGAACCTCACCCGATGACCCTGCCCAGGCCCCCCTCCCACCCCTGCGGGGACTCCAACAAGCAGGACAAACCCTGGCAGGGTCAACAGAGCCCACGGGCCGTCCCGACCACCGTGCCCCACTGGCGACACCACGAGCACCTGGCGCTGGGATCACTTCCCGTGGGAATCTGGGGGTCCCTCCTTGCCGTGGCCCCAGGTGCAGGGACTGTCCCAGAGGGAACAGGTTCCGCTCCAGGCAGGGCCTGCAGGCCGGACTGGGGGCCCTTCCTGGGGCTGCACTGTGTCCTGCCATCTCTGCTTCTGTCCACCTGCCTAGCACGGGGAGCAGTCAGCATCCTGAGCACCCCGCCTGCCCCCCCCGCCCCTCCCTGCTGGCCCAGCCCTGCAGACAGCACCGCTCCATCCTGCACCCCCACTTCCTGCTCTCCTGAGTCGGGTCTTCTCCGGCGGGGCCCCTGCCCCCAGTCACCCCTGCTCCCAGCCGCCCCCACAGCCCCTCAGGTCCCAGAGCAGGCAGGTGCCCAGGACCCCTGCTCCCCACAGACCCTTCCCTCCTGCAGCCTCAGGGGCAGAGCAAACCCCCCAGCGCCCACACGGGCACCAGCCGGGGCTCCATCTGGCGGCTCAGAGGGAACCGTTGGGGCTCGGGGGGTCCTGCCGCACGTCCCGCTTGCTTTCTGCCTGTGCGCGCTTCTAACCTGCACCCACGTTCATCACGCAAGGACGACGTCCTCGCCCTGGAGCCGGGCTCTGCTGCCCCCGAACGCGGCCCCACGGCCTGAGGTCTAGGACGCGGGTCCCCTTGTGATCCAGTCGCGGGCTCCACATTCTGGAAACCCGGAGCCTCTCCCTACAGAGGAGCTCCTTACTCCTTCCTGACACACGCCCTCCTCCTCCTCCTCCTCCTGCTGCTGCTCACACCTGCAGTTAAGGCCACGGAGCACAGCAAACACACCTGCCCTTCATCCCTGGGCTGAGCTGCAGGGGACACCCAGCAGGGCGCTGGGCCGCCCCTGGCAGGGCTCCCTCCCTCCCACCCACGCTTGGGCATTTGCTGCAAAGCCACTCACCTGGGGACTCAGACAGGTGTGGGCGATGCACGGACCCCGCCCTGAGTTCCCCAGGGGGCACAGACGCCAGGGAACCGTGGGGACCCAGGCGTCCCGACTGCTGGTGCCAACCCTGCTGTCTAGAGAGGCGCAGCCCCGTTCCCAGAGACCGGCCCGAGGGTGAGCGCAGGGGACGCGTGGGCCTCCCTCCCAGAAGACCCCGTGCGTGGCCAGGCCTGGTCCCCGTCAAGTGCATGAGCTCAGACCCCCGAAGGCAGCTCTCTGGGCCCTCACCTGTAGGGGCTTCTCAAGGGGCCTCACCTGGGAGCCCACATCTGGGGGAACCTTACCTGGGGTCCGTATCTAGGGGGGTCCACACGGAGGGATCCTCACCCGGGGTCCATAACTAGGGGGGGCGGTCCACACTTAGGGGGCCTCACCTGGGGGGGCCTCAAGGGGGCTGTCAGAGGCCCCGACTGGGGAAGGGGCCCGAACCCTCGGGGCTGCGGCCTGAGATGCAGGGACAGGCGTCTGAGACTCGAGCAGGCCTCTCGCTTCGACCGCTGACCCCCACCTCACCTCCCTTCCGTCGGGCTCGGTGCCTGGGTCACGGGCCGCGGGCACCGCCGCCCCCTCCTGGGACACGGGGCCGGTCCTCGGGGTGGAGGAAGCCAGCCCTTCCCTCCCAGCCACTGGGCCTCTGCTCTGTGGCTCCGGCTCCGGCCCAGGCGGCCCCGCGCTGGGCGGTCCGGCTGGGGGGAGGGCAGGAGGCGGCACCTGCCCCGGGGGGCGGGGGCTTGTTAAGTTGCTGACATAAGAGTTTGTGTGAAGCAGATTCCCAGGCCGGGAAAGAGTCCCGAACTGACGCCTCCAGACTGGAGCCAGTGCTCCTGGCTGAGAGCCGCGGGCTGGGCGGGGAGGGGCCCTGAGCACCGGCTCCAGGCTGGTTTGCCAGCAAACCTTGACGGAGCTCATGTGGCCCGTGCAGGCCCGGGGGGCTGGGGAGCCACCGCAGGCTCAGTGTAGGCTCAGCAGGAGAGGTGGGGAGACCACCAGGTCAGTATAAATAAAGCAGGGGGAGGGAGATAACCCGGGTGGGTGTAGACACAGGAGCAGAAGCACTGAGACATCCAAGGCAGTGTAACCCCAGCAGGAGTACTAAGGAGATATGGAGAAATGGACAGACACAGAAGAAACTTCGGGGAAATCTGAGGTCTGTGTTCATACAGTAGAGGAACAAGAACACCTCTGGTCTGTGTCAGCACACGAGGGAGACCAGAGGGATATGCCAGGACAGTGTAGACAACACCTAAGAAAACAGGGAGCCATCCAGTGTGGACACATCAGGGTGACCATACAGACACCTCTGTTCAGTGCGGAACCACCAAGAAACCAGGGAGACACCTCAGGTTGGTGTAGACGTGTCAGGGAAACTGTGAAGACATTCTATTCACTGAATCACACGAGGGTGACAAGGAAGATGCTCCAGGCCAGTAGAGACCCACTTGGGGGACCAGGGAGACAGCCGGGCCACACCAGTGTAGACACACCTTGGGATGCAGGGCAGAAGCCCAGGTCATTGTCGACTTACCATGAAACTAGGGAGGCCTTGGTCATTGCAGATAGCTCCCTTCACTCTAACCTGGGTAAAGACACCCTAGGTCAGTATAACACATCAGGGGAATTAGAGAGATATCCCAGCAGAGACACGGCAGGGGAACAGGGAGACACCCAAGGTCAGTGCAGACACAGTACAGGAAATCGAGAGACATCCCTCATCAGTGTAGACACTGCAGGGAGTTAAGAGACATCTTGTCAGTGTAAACACAGCAGGGGAATTAGGGAGACACTAGGTGGCCCGCACTGTTGCACGTGTGACACAGAATGCAACTCCCCACACTGGGAGATCCCCGTGTTAAATCACAGATGAATCAAGACATCGCCGTGCCCGCAGGCGTCCTGGGGATGAGGAGGAATCAAAGATCAAACCTTCCGCGTCAGGTGGAGAAAGTAATTTTGACACGTCGCCGCACGCTGTTAGGAGGACTCGTTCAAGCTGAAGCGGAATCCAAAGGTCACCGCCAGGAGGGCCACAGAGCACCTCCTGGAGAAGGGGGCGTGCACAGGGTGACCCCGCCCCCCAGAGCTGTAGCTGACCAGCTGAGTGGGAGGGGATCCGGGTCCAGGCAGGAGATGACAGCCTCACCTGGGAGCTCCTCCCCGCTGGTGACACTCCAGGCCAGTCCGCCTGTGCCCCCTCTGAGTCGGTTACCTCTTCTTGCAGGACAGACCTTCCAAAAGGGTTGTGGCTTCAAATGTCAGTGGTTCCTGACTCCCCACAGTCCTGGGGTCAGATTTCGGGCGGGGCCCCGCTGGTGGCTCTCTGTTCCACCTGGCCTGGCTGGGTCACTCCCTCAGCTGCTTCCAGCTGCTGGCCAGGCTGAGCTGGAAGGTTCTGGAAGGCAATTCTGCACCTGCCACATTCTTTTCAGTGCCATTTAAAAGAGCCCAGGTAATCCACCCTCAAGGTGTTTCCATGGAGACGCGTTTCATCACGCAGAGGGAATTCTGGAGAAGAATCTAAAAAGGGAGTGAAGGCTGTCAGGTGTGGATTCCTTCACATCTGAGGGGGTTTCTGATTCACAGGACTTGGGGCTGTTTCTCCTTGAAGTTCAGACAGCCAGGACTCCAAGTGATGGGTCATTCTGACCTTGAACTGGACACTAACCAACCTTGTCAAATCTCTAGCCCTGGTTCCCTCCTTCCTTCACTGGTCTTGATCTCAGCTGGGAAAAAGGGGACTCCAGACATTCTGAAGGATAGCGTCTTGGATTCAGGAATTCCCTAGAAGAGCCAGAACCACTCCCCTTTGGGGAACGTAGGAAGCCGAAGCTTACCGTGCATCTGAGGAAGTGACAGGTCTCCCCCTGGGAGCGTCCAGACTGGCTGCCCAGGGCCCGCCCCTCCCCTGCGGCCCCGCCTGCTCTCCTGGATGCTCTCAGCAGTGAAACACGCAAACACGTGCCAGGCCTTTGCACGCTGAACACCCGCTTCTCCGCCACACTCACCCCCGAACCGCGGGCTCCAGCTTGTTCCCACACACTCAGAATCTTCCAGGGACACAGGAGCCGCAGGACCATGTTCTCATGGATCATCTGAGTGCTTTTCCCTCCCCCTGGCTCCTGTCACTCTGGGGTCACCCCCACCCCACCCGGGTGGGCTGCGTTCGGGGGCTCAGGGGGCATCACCAGCGGTGGAGCCCGTCCACGTGCCCATCCCCTCCCAACAGACCCCACGTGTTTAGGAGCACACCGCAGGGGACCCAGATAGAGGGAACTTTCTCCGTCCTTCATCCGAAATCAAACTATAACCGGCATCGCGTGTCTCTCTCCAGGAAACTACCTGGGATGACGTGGGTGTGTCCCTATCCTGTCCCTCTGCAGTATCGGCTGCATGTTCGGATGTGCACCTGACCTGCGCATGGGGGGTGGCCCCCGTGGAGAAGAGGTCTCTGTGATGAGAACTGTCGCGCCCCGCCCGGGGTCTCCTCGCGGCCCGCGGCGTCTGGCTGGCGGGTGTGTGGGACCCTCGGGTCTGTGGGAGAGGAGGTGGGGCCAGGGGCTCGCGGTCCTGTCCTTCCAGCACGCACCTAGGGAGATGTGGACCCGGCCCCACAGGGACGTGCAGCAGGGGCTTCCCTGAGCGTGTTGTGGGGGCCGCCACCTCCTGGTCTCCTGGGACAGTGGAGAGGGAGCCCGGGGAGGGCGAGCCTCAGAGGACGACGTGGGTTTGAAACACGGAACTCCTGTACGCTTAGCCATGGGAGCACATGTCAGACTAGGGGTCTGGATTTCTCTCTTGTCCAGCAAGAGAGAAGACACAAAACTGAGTATGAGAGAGGCTAATGTCTGGGAGGAGACAAGAGCCCTGAACAGGGTTTTCGTCTCCGTATTTACTGAACTCTCAAGAACTTACACACGTGGTGAACGTGAAGAAAACCATCAGAGAGTAAATGTTAACTTGTGTGTAAGAAGCAAATGGTCTGGGGGACAAGAGGAGTGTTTGATCAAGGTACACTGGTGCCAGATGGAAAGTAATTTCCTGCAGGTGATGCAACAAGTTTCTCGTGATCCCAGTACAATATCTCGCTAGCTCACCTTGGGCGTTTTCGCCCTGTTGTGGCAGCTTTCTGCTCTAAGCTTTAACCCATTTACGTAAACGTAGGAATTCCTGAACGTATTTCCCGACAAGCACGTGTGCCAATCAATCATTTGTAAAAATAAGTGTCCTAAACAGAATGAAAGCTAGAACACAGGGCCATCGACGTGTGTTTAAAGAATATGCCCACAAAACAGCAATGGGCATTTTGCAAGAGCACTTTCAAATAAAAAGGTAGGCATAAGCCAGTTCAAGGATTTCCTAAGAATGAAATCTTAGGAGTCTCAAACACCCTCAAACCATAACATAAAAATTCAATGAAAGTAAAAAGGATACTATTAAACACAGCTTTACGGTTTTCCAAGGGCAAGAGTGAATGCGTAATTAGGAGTGGAATAGAGGCTGGGGGGGGGGGGGGGAGGATGTGCCTGCAGGCAGCTGCTGCGCATGTGCAGAGGCAGCCGCGTGATTCCCCCGCCCCTTTCCCTTGAGGTCCAGCGAAGGAGATGCCAGGACAGAAGCTGGGAGACGCTGGGAGGCGGTCATCACTTTGCCGGTGCCATCCCCAGGGAAGGACTGTGGGCCCCACCCTCCGGCCTGGCCCCTGACCAGCCTCCCCTGGTCTCCTCTAGCTCTGCCACGTGCAGCCCCGCCCTTCTGCCCTAGCTCCACCCACCGCCTCTAACTCCCACCCTCATGTGGCCCCACCCTTCTGCTCGAGCCAACCCTCTGACCCGACCCCACCTTTTCCCTCTAGCCCCACCCTTGTCTGGCACTGTCCCTCCTCTCCAGCCCCGCCCTCTGGCCTGGCCCCGCCCCAGGCTTCCACCTGGGCTCATGACTTAGCCACATAGCACACCTGCCCAGAGTACACATCTGCCCGGACAGATGGTCTGGCGATGGCTTGATGGCCTTTTGTCTGTTGGGTGGAGCCCAGAAGCCCCCAGTGATGCAAAGCCCAACCCTCCTCAGCTGGCGGGATGCCCGGCTCCGGGCACCCCGGACATCTGAGCATTGTTGTTTCCTCTCCCTGTGGCCCGGTCTCCTGGCCACCTGTACGGAACCCCAGGAAGGGCAGCGTCCTCCTGTCCCCCCCTTCCTGGGGAGGAGCCTGCAGGGAGGGAGTCCCTGGAGTTCCCTCCCTGATGCGCCCTCACCCCTGCCCGGTCCTGGTGTGGGAAGCTTTGCTCAACATCAGGACATTGACATTCTGTGCACACAGACAAGTCTGTGGAAACAGTAACGATGACCGATGGGGGTTGAAGCTCTTTTGCCATCAGCAATTTTTTTCTGCATTTCTCATTTTGGCTTCATTTGGCCTCAAACAGGAAGAGTCAAGACAATGAGGCACCATCCGCAGAGGTGGCCTTGGAAGGAGTTCTGGGGCCAGCAGGTGCGACACCAGACTGCAGGCGGTTCCCTCTCCCGGTTACCAGGACAGGGAGTGATCAGGCCTCTCTGAACCTCAGTTTCCCCTTCTGTGTAACAGGCTCTGGGTCTCCCATCCTAACCTGTATTGAAGGTGTCCACCTTGACCCATCAGCACAGCTGCGCCTTCCCAGCCACCCACACCTTTGCCAGGTTAACTGCATTCCATCTCCTGTGCCTCCGCCCCGCCCCGCCCCGCCCCGCCCTCTAAATCACCAACACAGTCACTGCCTCGCCACTGTGGTTTCCCCTGGCACCCAAGTCTCAAGCGCAGGGATGCCAGCATCTAGACAGAAAAGTGGAGGGATGCCAGCATCTAGACAGAAAAGCGGGACTTGGTCACACTGATGGTGGCAGAGCTGGAGGGCAGAGGATGACCGAGGCCCATGCGGACATGAGCAGCTGCAGCTGAGCCCCAGCAGAGGGAGTGAGGGGTGTGAGCAGAGCCGGGGCACCCCGGGCGCTGGGCAGGGCAGGACCACCGCCAGCCGTCCTCAGCAGAAGGACCCTGTGTGGGGCAGGACCGTGGGGGCAGGGCACCCGGCCAGGGCTGGGACCCCCGGAGGGGGCTCTGCAGGGAAGCTGTGAAGCTGGAGGGACACCCCTCTTTCAGAGGCGCCGGCCCCCTGCGGTCCCCACCAGCACCCCTGTTGTCAGGACCTGGCAGGGTCCTGCTCGAGGAGACCAGGAGCTTGTTTTACAGAGCAGAGGAGGGCGGGGGCTCTGAATCAACAGGAAGCCCCTGCCCCCTGCACCCATACACTCCTGCCCCTCTGCCTGCAAGCCCTCCCTGCCCTGGTCAGTGCCTCGTCACCCCTCGGTCTCTGCTCCAGCCCCTCCCCCAGAATCACTCTTATGTCCCCTGGTCACCTACCCCGGGGCAGTCCCCTGCTTCGTCCCCTCAGCACAGCTGACAAGGGAACGTCAGGTCTAGACTCAGGTCCTTGTGCTCAAGCACCACCCATGCCCACTGCCTGGCACACACTAGGTGCTCATTAAGTGCTGGGTGAATGGGTGGCAGTTAATGGCATCTCAGAGCTGTCAGTGACCCCTGGGAGGGGGCAGCAGGCCCGCTCACCCAGGGAGGCTTCCCGTAGTGAGAAGGGGATGCACAGAGGGCTGGGGCCCTGCCTTGGGATCCCAGAAGCAACCGGGAGCCCCGCCTAGAGCACCGCAGAGGCGTCCCAACTCTCACAAGTCCCCCACAGCACCTGCGCCCAGCAGCTCACATGGCCTCTGCCCTGGCAAGTGTGGAAGTAACATTTCCCTAGCTGGTGAGTCTGGGGCTGTCAGGGAAGGGGGGCGGGGGTCGGGAGCTGGTGGCAGGAAGTGACTGGTCCCCAGAGGACAGAGTGGGGTCCCCCACAAGGTGCGCTCCTTCACTCCGGCCGGGAGGAGACAGTGACGGGCCCAGAGGCCCTCTCCAGCCCCGTCCCATCTAGTCAGTGAGGTCTGGTCCACTGTTCCGGGTCCCCTGCTGCTGTGCTGGTCCCTCCCACCTGGGCGACCTCAGTGGCCTTGCTACTGCTGTGTGAGATGTCCCTCACCCACGCTGAAGTTTTGGATTCAGACGTGCATAAGAGGGAGGTACCAGGACACGTGCCAGGGGACACACGTGCTGGTGGCGATCCTGCCACCACAGTTCAGGGACAACCGCTGGGACCCAGTGTGGGTCTCTGTTCCCCCCACGCTATAAAGTCCTCCTTCCCGTGTGGATTCAGACCTCCCAGTGGGCTGTGTCCGGAGCTGGGCACAGGGGGACCTGCCCACAGCTCACAATGTGCCAGGCCCCACAACACACAACACCCGTGGCTTTGCAAAATGCACGTGGAATACAAGCAAACATATTGAGAACACAACACGCACACCGGGTCGAACTGTGTCTAATAAATGGCATGTGCATTAAAGTGAGTTTCCTGTTCAGGGGGCGCCTGGGCGGCTCAGGCAATTAAGCGACTGGCTTCGGCTCACGTCATGATCTTGCAGTCTGTGGGTTGGAGCCCCACACTGGGCTCTGTGCTGACAGCTTGGAGCCCAGAGCCTGCTTCTGATTCTGTGTCTCCCTCTCTCTCTCTGCCCCTCCCCTGCTCATGCTCTCTCTCAAAAGTAAATAAGTAAACGTTAAAAAAAAAAAAAAAAAAAAAAGTGAGTTTCCTGTTCAGATTGAGTTACTTGTTTCCTGGCCACATGCGTGTTTGAATTTTTAAGAATTAAATGTGGGCAGCTGCTCAATCTCAGAAGAGCCTGCGGAGGACAGGCTCCACTCACCCCTGCAGGGCAGCCTGAGCCTTGGCAGGTGCGTGGCCCCCCTCAGCCATGGGAGACAAGGAAGCGGTTCCCCGAGCTGGGGCTTAGGTGGAGAAAGCCCCAGGGCACTAGGGTGGCTGTGCCAGGCAGGACTGTACATCCTCACCACCCCTGAGGCAGGTTTATCACTCCCCAAGGAGGAGGACGAGAGGCTGAGTAGCCTGCCCCAGGTAACACAGCGAGTGAGAGGGGTAGGACTCAGGTCCGCAATGTCTCCACCTCCACGCAGTCCCCGACCAGACCCCCTTGCACGGTCTCTATCGGTAGTGCAACTCTAAATAAATACAGGCCTGAGCAGGGATGGCTGGATGGAAGGACGGACAGACGGACGGATGGACCAACAAACACCAGCGAATCGTGGTGCCCTGAGGGGGTGCTTGTGAGCCAAGCTCCCCCCGCCTGGCCCTGGGTCCTCGAGAACATTCTCTGCTCAGAAAAAACTGTCCCCCGGGGTGTGTGGAAGCCTCTCAGCCAGAACCTCCTCTGTCGCCCATGGATCTCGAGTCTCAGAAACGGAAGGCACTGCAGGGACATCCCTGTGCCACAGTCACAGAATGGGTGGAGCCGCCCAGTCAGCCCCACGGGAGTTGACCTAGGCGTCTCCTCTCCAGACTCGCTCCGCAAAGTCCCCAGCAGGCCATGCTGCGCAGGATGGCCGAGGCCCCGACCTTCTTCGAGACCTGGGCCGTCCCTGACCTGAGACCCCAGCGTCCTGCCCACAGCTGCCCAATCTGCCGGGGCCTCTCCCCACTCCCCTGATACCTTCCAAACGGTGCCCGCTCCTCAGTGTCCCCACCCCCCACCTGTGGTGTCCTTCCAACACTCATCCCCCTCCGGGAATACCGTCTAGGATTCCTGGATGCCGGCCTGTGGCTGAGGGGCCGGAGGTGCTGGCCTCTGAGAGGTTCCGGTCCATCCCGCTGACCTGGGTCCCAGGGGAACTCCTGTGTCATTTCAGGCTGACACGCTGACCTGAGGGCCCTGGGGGCAGCCAGGCCCCAGACACGCAGAGACGCCGGTCAAGACAGCACATCCCAGGGGCGCCTGGGTGGCTCAGTCGGTTGGGCGTCCGACTTCGGCTCAGGTCATGATCTTGCGGTCCGTGAGTTCGAGCCCCGCGTCGGGCTCTGTGCTGACAGCTCGGAGCCTGGAGCCTGTTTCAGATTCTGTGTCTCCCTCTCTCTCTGACCCTCCCCCGTTCATGCTCTGTCTCTCTCTGTCTCAAAAATAAATAAACGTTAAAAAAAAAATTTTTTTAAAAAGACAGCACATCCCAGTGTGTCTGCTTACACCCATCTCTGCTCCCCTGACTGTCCGGGGGGCTCACCCTGCCAAGTCCCCTGTGGTCGGCTGGCCAAGGGAGACAGGGGTGGGAGACAGGTGGACAGAGGGAGGGGCATCTCCCTTCCGCCTCCTGTGGCCCAGCCATCTCCAGGGCTCCAGCACCCCAGGCTGTCGGCACCACCTCCCTCCCAGCCTCACCCCTGGGTCATTGTGGCCTCTCACTGTTGCTACTCTCTGGGTGACACTCTGACCCTGTTGGCCACACGGTGCCTCCGTGTCCTGTTCCTGAATTCCTGCGGTGAGGTCCCTGGCTGCTGAGAGCTGGGAGTGCCTGCTCTGTGCTGACTCACAGCCCAGAGGTCGGAGCCCGGCTCTGCACAGGCCTGGCTGGGGTGGGGAGGGGTTCACCGTGGCACCTGCTGGTTCATACCACAGGTCAGTGCAGGCCACGTGACAACTGTGACCACTGAGCCCAGAGTGAGGCTGGTCCAAGGTCACCTGGGGTGGGGTGGGGTCCCCTGGATGTGCAGGCCTGGGCTTTCCTTACTCATGGTTGTCTGCTTCGGCTGGGTCCGGCCAGGATTCAATACGGGTGCTGCCTCGCCAAGGTGTCTGCCTTGGGCCAGCGGAGGCCACAGGGCCAGGCCCCAACCCGGGGGCTGTGCATACTTTCTCCCCACGTCTGGGTGGCACCTGGCCTTCCCGCAGAGCTCCGTGACACGTCTGAATTCCAGTTCGTAAGGCCAATCTATCCTCAGGGCAGCGCACCCCTCCCGGTACCCAGTCAGCCAGCCTTGAGCACAGGCGCGGGCGGGCGAGGCTGGGAGCTTTCCGGGCAAAGGTGATTCAGCAGAGATGGGCATCACCTGGTCCCCATGGGGAGAGGAGGTCCCTGGGGTCCTGGGCCGGGAAGAGCCCATAGAGGGTTTGATGCCTCTCCACAGGCTGGTCCTAACCTCATCTCAGAGCAGAAACCTCAGAACTCGCAGAAAGAGAACAACATTCATTTCACAAGAAATCACGGTGATGTCTCTAGGACAGCTCAGAGCCCACGCTAAGGGAGAGTGAATATTAGTGCTTTTTCTTGCTAAATTTTAAAATTCAGATATCATTCGCAAATAATGTCATAAAATGTGCATGTCTTAGGTCAACAACCTCTTCAAAGCTGTTCTTAACTCTGGAACGATGACACAGCACACGAGGGTAAGGGAATGCTCCGTGCACCGGGTTAGAGCTCCCCTTTCCTGACGGTCTGGGAGCTGCAGGGGCCAATTACAGCAGTCAATTAGCTAAGGCTTCGGAGTCCCTCAGGAAAATAAATAAGGTACTTCACGCAAGCTGTAACAATAAATCCAAATGAAACACTGCAGTGGAAACTAATGACTGGCTGCCAGCAGTTAGGCACTAAACCGTTAATAATGGCAACTCCATCCTCGTCCCCAGAAAACAGATCAACAAACGTAAACGAACAGACAGGGTCTTAGTGCAGCCGCCTTTCTCATGGGTGGCTTTTTTCGGGTGTGGACCCGCGTGTGGCTGGCTGTTGTGGTGAAAGACACTGACGGGACATTCCAGAAGGTTCCGGGGTCTGCACGGGGGTGGCTGTGTCCGCCTTCCATTTTCTGTGCAGGGGTGGGTCCCGGCGAGGGGCACATGGCGGAGCTCCCCAGAGGGCATCCTGCTGTGTCTCAGGACAGGGCGAGGAGGGGGCAGGAGGGTCTGAGCGGGTCACCCCGCCCGCCCCCGGATCCCCTCCAGAGGCCGCGTCCCCTCCCACCCACCTGCCAGCCGAGCCGCAGGCTGGAATATGCTCTGAGGCCCAGGCCTCCAGGAGTGACACGAGAGAACGGCCCCTCCTGCAGGCGGTCGGGCGGGACCACAGACCCCCAGCCTGGGGAACCCTGCCTCCGGGGCACGGGGCGGAAACGGAACCTGAGAACCCGTCATTTCCTCCCGCACAGAATTACTTCACTTTTAGTTTTTGAAGCGTGGGCTCTGCTTGAAATAGACACCTAATTAGATCACCGGAAGAGGCGTCCCAAGCCACAGGACGGTAACAGTGGTTCCCATCTGTCCTTTCCTCCCATACCCTTTGTAATTCGGCAGCACGCTGTTATTTACGGCGGCAGGCGGATCGTGCTGACCATTCCCGAGGGACCCAGGGCTCTGCCCGGAGCCTAGGAACCGCGGACAAGAAAGGGGGCTCCTGCCTCCCAGGGGCCCAAGTGCGGCCGGAGGAGGGAGTCCACATCAGAGACAGAAGGTGGGGAGCGGGCCCAGATGGGTGGGGGTCAGGTCAGGAAAGGCTCAGGGCTTGGCAGAGAAGCTCTGGGGAGCGGTCTCCAGCTCGCAGGGGCAGCGGGCAACAGGACGCTATGGAGGCTTTGCCGGAAACGGGGTCCGGAAACACCAGTCCAACGGCATGCTAGCAAGGGGCTGCGACGGCCGCGTGCTCAGAACGCGACTCTCTGCAGTCCCCTAATTTCTCTGTTCCAAATATTCTCAGGCTCAGGAGACCGAAGCGGGGGTGGGAGGGACAGAGATGGGTCCTCAATTAGGACTCTGTCAGTGACAGAACCAATTTCTGTTTGTTTTTTTTTTAATTTTTAAAACAATTTAAAAATTTTTTTATTTATTTTTGAGAGAGAGAGAGACAGAGCATGAGCAGGGAAGGAGGAGAGAGAGAGGGAGACACAGAATCTGAAGCAGGCTGTCAGCACAGAGCTCAACATGGGGCTCAAACCCACAGGCCATGAGATCACGACCTGAGCTGAAGTCAGACACTCAATGGACTGAGACACCCAGGTGCCCTCTAACTGGCTTTTGAAAGGGGGAGTGTTACTGGTCCTCTTAAGTGAAAAACACACAGCAATACCTTCAGGCATGGCTGGATCCAGGTGCTCAGGTGATCTCCTGTCTCCTTCACAATTACTGTCTATGTGTAAATAGGACTCCCCTGGAGAGCCACCTCTGGGGGATGAGGACAGGCATCTCCATCACGGAGGACAAGAGATCCCTCCCTGTCCTGCAAACAGACCTGCTCATAAACAGGGGAATATGAGCAGCAATGAGAATGTGATGACCCCAGAGCAGCTCAAGTCCCCAGCGGCCCCAAGCGGCAGAGCCCCTGACCATCTCCAGTCAGGTCCTCTGTCGACAGCTTCAGTGCTTGGGGTTGCAGGAGATGCGGACCAACTGGGTGTCAGGCAGCAGGAAGCAAGACTGAGCAAGCATTCATTTCCCAGCATGGCAGAGCCCAGGAGAGCGTGCTCCTTCCTGGAAATGCAGGATCAGGACAGGTGTGGTCTGTGTGACCCTGGCCCAGAGGTCCCAGATCCCAGAGGCCGAGCCAAGGGCACGGACATGGTCCCATCCTTCCCCTCACCTCCTGCAGCCTCTTTCTTTCACCAGACTTCCTTCTCTTCTCTTAGTCACTGACTGCCCAGCCTCTTCACCATGGAGCTGAACTAAAAGGGTTTCAAACCCACTTCTGGTGTAGGTGTCTCCCAGCACACACCCAGCTGCAAAGGATGACCCTTCAGTGAGGCACAGTCCCGCACGTGGCCCTAACACAGAGTGCTTTGACCTAAAGGGGTCCCCCCACACGTACACGCACTCACGTACACACACTCACACACACACAATGCATAAACACACGGGTGCACCCCCTTTGTATAAACACACGCACCCTCTGTTTCTACATGCTCTATGAACAAATGGGCGGTGCACACACTTCGTATAAACAAATACACGGGCGCACACACACTTCCTGTAACGAATGCACGGTGCACACACTTGGTATAAACGAATACACAAGCACACACTTCCCATAAACAAATACACACACAAGCCCAGATGAACACACACACATATACACTCACAACTGTTTCTAAGATGCTTAGAAAAAATCCCAACCCTTGTCTTTGAAAAACAGCAGAGTGTCTTATAATCTCCTAAAGAATTGGTGATTCTGAAACCCTCAATGACAAAGCGGCAGTTTGTAGAGTGCATCTGAAAACTACCATTTATGTGATGTGTTGGCTTTTATAACTTGTGGATCCTCCCAGCACTTCAAATCTCCTTTTCCTACTGAAGAGGCTGTTGTGCCCGTCTGCTGAGGCCCGTCTTCACCCGGCTGAAGGGCTGCACACTGCGGGGCACAGCGTAAGGCTCACGACCTCGATGATGGGCCCAGTTACAGTTACAAACAGGGCCTCTCTAATAAATTACTTCAGGTTATAAGGGTACAATTACAGTGTTTTTACTAATCACATAATCAAGATGGGTAATTACGTCATTACGATATGACATTTCATCTGCCCTTGCAGCAGCTGTTTGTGGTCGGTCACGAACTTGAGGGCCTGGGGTGAGTAGGGCTTTGCCTGGGGCGACCTGAGACCCTAGGACTCCGGTCTTCATTTGGAACTGCCGGATGCTGTTGCCGTCCTGGGGAGGAGACATTCAAGGAGTTAACGACACAAACACCCTTCCTCTTGGGACTATGAGGACAAACAACTCTTTTTACTCTAATAGCTTCAATTATCCAGTCAAAGCCTGGGTCATCTTGTCTGAGCACTGCAAACAGTGCCACCACACTGGTGGGCCCCGGGCCTACCATGGTGGGATCTTCTGGGGGGTTCTTCTCGGGAGGTGCCCATCCAGCCCTGTTTGCTAACCCAGTGCTAGTACTGAAGACCCGAAGGGGACGTGGGCTGGGGCCAGCTTCTCTGCAAGGGAGCCCCAGACCACACGCAGAGGGGCGCCCCCTTCATGGTTCCTGATTTTTGCCACATCCCAACTCTGGCAGGAGACGGACGTGCCATTATGGTCCCTTCCTCGTCCTGGACACCAGCCAGCCTCTCCAAACTGGAGGTCCTCCCTGTGAGAGTTCAGCTTTTTCCGTTTAGCACAGCTTGGAGGTGGGTGTCCCATTAGATCAACAGTCCTGGGCTGGCACCCGCCCAGCAGTGACACTGGGGCTTGGGGGCCTGCTCCTCTCCTGCGCACCCTGGGACCCATGTTCTGCCCACTCGTCGTCATGAGCCAACAGCAGCCCTGCCTGGCACCCTTGACGGTTCAGGAAGGACAGGAAGCTTTAGGAGATTAATGTAATGCTGTGGGCTTGCACGGCCTTTCGTCCTGCATTTAACACAGTGACAATGTAATTACATCCTTCATGGGAAATCTCGCCCGTTTTAACAGCTGTCACCAGCCACAACATCACAGTTCCGTGTGCTTGGCTGCGCGTGTCTTTTCTGAATGCGTTTGCAGAAGAGCCCAGCATATGGGTGTTAAGGCCCATTTCACCTCAGTAACAGGACATGAAGAGGGAGGGACAAAAGGGCACCCTGACTCTCGTGAGATGGCAGCTCACAGAACCTGCGCCCACCTGCCCCCCAGCAGCAGTCAGGCCTGGGCGGGGACCTGGGGCTGCATGGGTGATGATGGGACGAGGGGAAGTTACAGGCAGTTGACCTGCCCTATGAACAGGAGCACAGACGCAGGGAGGAAAGTTCCCATGGAGTCACGTTAACCATGAAGAAATGCAAGTTGCTTATGTATCAAAAAAAGGAGTTTCCTCTAAGACTCGTCTATACCCGGGATTTCCCTTTTAATGATGACAGCAGATCATTACGTTGGTTCATTTCTGTCCAGGTTTCCCTTTAAGTCCACAGGGGTGTTACTTTCGGGGGCCTTGCCCGGTGGCCAGGGTTCAGGGACGGCCTACGGGGTGAGCTACGTGGGCTGCCACGTGGCGATGCTGGTGCTGGAGGGGGTTTCATGGGCGCAAAGGGGACAGATGGCCTTTGGGTCCAAGCTCCTGGACTAGCTGCCTTGGCTCTTCCCTGCTCCTCTGTCGCTCAGTGAGAATCGGGAACTTGACCGTGAATATTTGCCCAGGTCAAGCCATTGTAAAAACATAATTCTTGTGGGACGAAATGATTGATACAAAGGGAATTAACCTATTCACGGGTAAGCACAAACATCTGGGGATAATTCACTCGGAGACTTTCTGTCCATGCACGAAAACGTAAGGCAAACTAAAGTGTGTGCGCGGGCGAGACCACGGAACTTTCAGACACTCTGAAATTCACCGCGCGTGCAGATGACTTGTTCAGGATGAGCGCCGCCTGGGTGGTCTTCGCGGGTCTGCGGGGCCGGCGAGACACGTCGACGTGCGTTTCACCACGACGGGGACATTCAGGGGCCATTCTCACCAAGACACGTGCCCAGGGACGAAGGGGCCAGCAGGCACAGCCAACTTCTCAGAGCTGCACAAGGAACGCGTATCGACGGCACCGCAGAGGAGAGCAGGCGAGGCAGGGGGTCCGAGAAGCCGCCCACCCACAGTTCCACCATCGGAGACCCCTCACCCGTAGCAATCAACGCCGCATCTCTTAATTTTACTTTGTCTTAGAAAAAGGCACAGATTCAGAAACTGCAACGGTCCAGAGGGTCAGCACGGCCCTCGTTCAAGGAGGACACGCAAATTCGCGACGCGTTCCATATGCTTACGTCACGGAGACGAAAAGCCCAGCGGAGGGCATCCGGTCAAGAAGCCCGGAACAACGCCGTCTGGTGACAGCCGTGCCGACGCTTCCCACGGAGAGCGCCCGGTAGCGCGCAGAACTGCTGAATCACCACGTCGTCGCACACTTCGCTAACACAGCACCGTGTCAATTCCGCTTCGGTCGAAAAAGAGCACACGCCTACCGCGTGGAATATATACACCCCTCCTCACACCTAGATGCAACCGTGTTATAAAGCACATTTCACCACCTGCCCCTGTCACTCCACACCCAGCAGAGACCCCGGGTGTAAATGACACATCTGCACGACCCAGCTAGTCTCTGCAGGGCCTGCCATCGAGCGCTGTCCCAGAGTGCGCTGCACGCTCCCGCTTTTGGTCCTGGAGGACCCCAATGTTTTGATATCACACGCTGGGATGTGTGAGTGACCCCAGGGCACACGCGCACCCTTCAGCGTGGCCCCGGCAGTGGATGTGCCCTGTGCACAGGGACACCTGTGGCCTTGTCTCCTGGCTGCACCGTTTCCATCATGGGGTCCAGAGAGGCTCTGGAAAGTTCCCTCTACACCTTCCCTGTCATGAACATCCTGACACAGAGGCTGGACTTAGGAGGGAGTCAGGACCGGGGACCCGAGAAGGGCTCTCAGGCTGCAGGGTCGAGACCCCACGGTCCCGTCCCCCCCCTCACCCCCACCCCCACTACAGTTGTCCACTCTGCTCTCAGCAGGGGCAGAGCCGGGGCAGGGCAGGGGCAGGGAGGGTCCCCACCTTGGGCTCCAGCAGTGGACACGGCACCTCCTGCTGCCTGAGCGCCCACACTCCTGTTCAGGGTCACGGCTGCGGGTAGCTCCTGGGGTTTTTTCGCAAAGCTCCCACTACACCCCCTGGAATGTTACTTGGATCTTGTCTGAATTCCCTTAGAAATTGCTAAATTACATTGTTCGCATCAGTCATAACATCGGCTCAAACATACAATGAGTCCGGTTATGGGAAATAGAGAAACGTGCACCTGGGCGCAATCGGGTCTGTGGACTGAAAAGTACCGGTAGCCTGGCCGCCTGTGGTTCTTCTATCAACTGGGCCACTGTCTCCTTCCCTTGATCCTCCCCAATTCACTTCCCTGCTGGAGATCCCCGCGGGCCTGCACCCAGACACAGCCTGAAGCACCTGCCCCGGACGTCGGGTCAATGAAGGCAATTCTGCCCGAGGACAAGTGACATGAGGCCTTGTGTGCTGGCCGCTCAGGCCTGCTGATTTGGGGAGCAGACCCACTCGGTCCTCCTGCCGGATCCCCAGGGCCACCCCCGTCTGCCGACTGAGCACCCACGCTCACGTATTTGAGGACGCGGGAGTAGGGACGTCTTCTTCCCCAAACAACCTATGTGTATCACGCAGAACAATAAATTCTCACAGGAGTCATGTGTAGGGAGTGACAAGCTGATCCTAAAATTCATATGAAAAGGCAAAGGAAGAGAACAATCAGAACAATTTTGAGGAAGAAAGAGTTGGAAGGATGCTCTAGCCAATCTTAGTAATTCATATAAAATTACAGGAATCAAGAGAGCGAGGTATCGACAAAGAGTAGGAATGTAATTGAGGGAACAAAATCTACAATCCAGAAACAGACCCGCAATACCATGGAAACTCACTCTTTACAAAGTTGAATAGTAATCCCATGGAGTAAGTATAGTCTGTGCAACTAATGGTGTTGGAAAGACTGGACACTCATATACAAATTGAGTATCAACCAGAAGCCTTGTACCTTTTACGAAAATACGGCAAAAGTAGACCGCAGATCAAACGTTCCAAAATTGGATTGTGGCGGCGCTCTGCAACTCTTTAAACTTACTAAAAATCCTTGAATGTGTGGTATGTACATTATACCCCAGAAAGGTGTTTTAACATACCCTTGCGCGCTTATTAGAACGGCCAACATCTCACACCTGTGACAGAGTGCTGCTGAGGGTGTGAACCAACCAGAGGTCTCATGCCCTGCGAGTGATCCTGTGACATGGTACGATTCCAGAAAACAATATGGCGGCTGCTCAGACGGTCTCTCTCTCTCTCCTTCTCTCTCTCTCACACACACACACATGCATGCAACCCAGCCAGTTCATTCCCACATTCTCACCGGGGAAACTGAGAGCAAATGCCTACAATAAAAACACGTCTACAGGGGTGCCTGGGTTGGTTCAGGGTCCGACTTCACGCCCAGGTCATGATCTCACAGTTTGTGAGTTCGAGCCATGCGTCTGGCTCTGTGCTGACGGCTCAGAGCCTGGAGCCTGCTTCAGATTCTGTCTCCCTCTCTCTCTGCCCTTCTCCCACTCATGCTTTCTCTCTCTCTCTCTCTTAAAAATAAACATTAAAAAAATATATTAAAAAAATAAAAAATAAAAAGCAAACACCTACAAACGAGCAGCTTTGTTTGTCATGAGCGAGACCGGAAATAACCGAACGTCCATCCCCAGCTCACTGGATCAACAAGCTGCGGTCCGTCCACACACGCACCTGCTCAGCACCAGAGGGGTGAGCCACAGATACGCAACTCTATGGATGAGGTGAAAACCCTTATTTTGAGGAAGAGAAGCCAAAGTGAGTACCAATGGCAGGACTCTGTTCACATGGCGGTCTAGGAAGTCGAAGTACATCATGGCGACTGCACGCAGAGCACCTGATGCTGGGCGGCCGGTGGGTGACAAAAGGGAACGAGGGAGGTTGGGGGGTGCTGAATGTGCTCATCACTTTGACTGTGTGCTGGTTTCACATGGATACACACTTGCCCCAATTTATCAGCACACGCCTTCTCTTTTAGATGCGTGGTAACTCAGCAGAGTGGGTAGAAACAGAGAACAGAAGCAAAGTGGGAATTTCACGGCATTTCTCAAAAAAGCCAGGTGCCCACAGGTCCAGCCCATGTGAATTGAACAAGCCCACGCCAGGCACAGTCATTCTGACCCGTGATTTCAAGGAAAGTGTTGGGGACAAAAGGGCCGAATTAGGGAGCATGGGGGCCTGCCCAAGCCCCTGGTTTCCCCGTGAGTGTTGTCAGAGGGCGCGGTACTGCCCTCGGGAACAGGCTGTTGGGGACACATACCCTGATGTGCAGGTGGCCTGGAGAACCTGCCGTGCCCGAGCTTCTGGAAGCAGGACGAGCAAACCCATCGTTCACAAACCTGATCTTAAAAGTGTAGATTGTGGGGGCGCCTGGGTGGCTCAGTCGGTTAAGCGTCCGACTTCGGCTCAGGTCATGATCTCACAGTCCGTGAGTTCGAGCCCCGCGTCGGGCTCTGTGCTGACAGCTCAAGCCTGGAGACTGCTTCGGATTCTGTGTCTCCCTCTCTCTCTGACCCTCCCCCATTCATGCTCTGTCTCTCTCTCTCTCAAAAATAAATAAACATTAAAAAAAAAATTACACTTAAAAAAAAAAAGTGTAGACTGTGCTAAGTGCCCGCCTTCAGGAGGAAAGCCTGTGGAAGGTGTTAGGATGTCCCTGGAAGGGGACGGCCATCTCGCCAGCGCGCCGGAACGAACTGAAGGTCAACCAATCACCAAGCAACAGCACAACCTGGCACGAAAGGAAGACCCACCCGAACCTAAACCCAGAACTGCTGCAGCTTAAAAACCCTACCCCACCATACCCGGGCACGACTTCCCTGACTCCTCTCGCTCCCTGAGTCACGGAACCTCACCCAGAACCTTAGTTCTCAATAAAGCCTTAAACTGCAAAAGTTCTTTTTGACTCTAACTCCTATCTTTACCCCGCCCAATGCCTGACACTAACATTTGGTGCCGAAACCCAGGAGAGGTAGTAGCTCGCCTCCCTTGGCTGAACTCCCCCCTCCTCACCAAGCCAGATGCCAACCACCCTACTCTCAAGAGCCTACAGGAGCCGGTAAGTAGGACAGACCCCTCCTTCCCCCCTCCAACTACGGCTGACACCCATGAGAGACGTCTCACAAGTCAGTCTCCTTTCCTGCGCACGCCAAAAGGCCCGCACGCCAATAGGCCCCTATTGCAACGCGAGGCCTTGCCACACCAATGGGGAGTAACGAGTCTAAACCACCTCGATCTCTTACCCCCCTCCAATGTCTGTTAAAACTTCCGGTTCCTGGGCTTACAAGGTAAACTTCTTTGTAACCGATTCATCCACCTTTGCACTGTAGTCTGGCCTCAATACAAATTAGATAATGATCCTCAATGGCCACCCGAGGGGTCTTTACAATACCAAATCTTAACCGATCTGGACAATTTCTGCCATCGGCTGGGAAAATGGGGAGAAATACCCTACATTATGGCCTTTTGGGACCTCAGGTCTCACCCCCACCTATGTTCCTCCTGCCCCTCTGCATGCGTGCTCCTTGCCCGCCCACAACCCCCCAACGACCCCACCTCACCAACTTCCCTGATCTCAGACCCGTTAGAGGATCTAGCCACGCCGCCCACCGGCCCTCACCCCCCTCCGTACTCCCAACCCCCAGCCGTCCCGCCCTCGCCTCCCATATCATCCCGAACTCGTGCTCAGGCCCCTCCCAGCGAACAGACCCCAGCGGCCATCTTACCTCTCCGTGAGGTGGCAGGACCTGAAGGCCTGGTTCGCGTTCACGTCCCCTTCTCCCTCCAAGACTCGTCCGCCACTGAGAAGCGACTAGGGTCATTCTCAGCAGACCCCACCCAATACATTAAGGAATTCCAGTACCTCGCCCAAGCCTACAGTCTCACATGACATGACATTCATGTGATCCTCACCTCTACCCTCACCCC
This sequence comes from Panthera leo, assembly GCF_018350215.1. Lineage (NCBI taxonomy): Eukaryota > Metazoa > Chordata > Mammalia > Carnivora > Felidae > Panthera > Panthera leo. The sequence goes on along the minus strand of NC_056690.1, from coordinate 1,206,543 downwards.
TGAGGAGAGGGAGCGCATCCAGGCCGCAGCCAGAGAGCATGCAGACCAAACCCACGTGACCGACCCCCTATGCCCGTAGGGGCCAATGCTGTCCCGGTGGCCAATCCCAACTGGAACTACCAACATGCAGGCAATGGTCACCGGCACCGGGACCAGATGATCCAATGCCTACTAGCAGGCATGAGGGCAACCTCAAACAAATCGGTAAATTTTAACAAACTTCAAGAAATAATACAAGACCCCCACGAAAACCCCGCAGCCTTCCTTAGCCGGCTCACACAGGCACTTACCCAGTATACCAGACTAGACCCTGCCACCCCCGCCGGGGCCATGGTACTGGCCACCTATTTTATTTCCCAATCAGCCCCCGATATTCGAAAAAAACTAAAAAGGGCCGAAGACGGCCCTCAAACCCCTATGGCCGACCTGGTAAAGACGGCTTTTCAAGTTTTTAATGGCCGAGAGGAAGCTCAAGAACAATGGCGACAGGCCCGTCTCCAACAAAAGGTACAATTACAGACCCGAGCCTTGGTAGCTGCCCTGAGGCCAGCCGCAGTAAAGCCCTCCGGACCACGGCCCCCTCCGGGGCCTTGTTTTAAATGTGGCCAAGAAGGCCACTGGTCTCGTCAGTGTCCCCGTCCCAAAAAGCCTACCGGTCCATGCCCACTGTGCCAGCAAATGGGCCATCGGAAATCCGATCGTCCTAACCCAAGGGACGACAGACTCGCAACGCCTCCACGTGGCGAGGCTTCACCCGGATTGGACTCCGCCTTCCAACTGCTGGAGATGGAGGATGACGACTGACGAGGCCCAGACTCAGTAACTCCCGTGACCCACGCTGAGCCCAGGGTAAAACTCCAGGGAGCGGGTAAGTCCATCTCCTTTCCGTTGGACACGGGGGCCACCTATTCCGTCCTGCCGAGCTACTCCGGCCCCACCACGCCGTCCTCCGTTTCGGTCGTGGGCATAAATGGCACCCCCTCCATTCCCCCATGCACACCGGTACTCACCTGCTGCCTGGATGGCCTCCACTTCTCCCACTCCTTCCTAGTCATCCCCTCCTGCCCCGTCCCCCTGCTGGGCCGAGACATCCTCAGTAAATTAGGAGCCTCTATACATTTACCAGCTATCTGCTCCTCTCCCTCCCCCACTCATCTTCTACTGGCTGTTATCACGGACGACACAGACCACAGCCTCAACCCACACCCAGACCTCCCAGTAGACCCAATCATATGGGATACATCCACCCCAACAATCGCCACCCATCACCAACCTGTCCTCATTAAACTCAAAAATCCATCACAATTCCCGTCTAGACCCCAATACTCAATCTCTCACACCCACCGACTAGGACTGAAGCCCATCATCGATCGCCTACTCAAGGAGGGCCTCCTAATCCCATGTCATTCCCCTGCAACACCCCGATCTTGCCTGTAAAAAAGCCAAATGGCTCATATAGACTAGTTCAAGACCTCCGAATAATCAATGAAGCTGTAATTCCCATCCACCCAGTAGTGCCCAACCCATATACCCTCCTCTCCCAAATCCCCCCATCCACAACCCATTTTACAGTGCTTGATCTCAAAGATGGCTTTTTCACCATTCCCTTACATCCTGAGTCCCAATTCCTCTTCGCCTTCACATGGCAAGATCCAGTCACCTCTCTGGCCTGCCAACTCACATGGACGATACTTCCCCAGGGATTTCGTGATAGTCCCCATCTCTTTGGGCAGGCCTTGGCCAGGGATCTCCTCAAAGCCCCACTCTCCAGTCACTGTACTCTACCACAGTACGTAGATGACCTTCTACTATGTGGACCCTCTTTCGACCACACCAAACAAGATACAGTCCAGATCCTAAATTTCCTGGCTAACCTGGGGTATCGAGTCTCCCCACACAAAGCCCAAATCTGTACTAATACAGTCACGTTTCTGGGAGTCTCACTCACACCTACTACCAAGGCCCTAACCCAGGATCGTCTCCAAGCCCTCCAGACCCTGTCCCCACCTACCAATGCAGACGAAATCCTCTCCTTCCTGGGTCTAGTGGGCTTCTTCCGACACTGGATCCCTAACTTTGCTATACACACAGCAAAGTTGTGTGTATAGCACAACTATATAAAGCAGCCAAAGAAACCCCCCAAGGCCCACTCTCCAGCCTGGGATCGGTCGCAAGGGCCTTCCAACGGCTGGTCACATCTCTAGTCACTCAACCAGTCCTTTCCCTCCCTAATGTTTCAAAGCCTTTCCTCTTGTACACAGATGAGAGGGCTGGAATTGCAACAGGGCTCCTAACCCAACCATGTGGCCCTAAGTTACAAGCTGTCGCCTACCTTTCTGAACTTCTGGACCCTACCATCAGGGGGTGGCAACCCTGCCTCAGAGCACTTGCAGCAGCAGCCACTCTAACCCAAGAGGCACTCAAACACCCTACACTGCCCCCTAACGGTACTTTCACCGCACTATCTGATCTCCTTACACATAAGGCCCCGGCACATGTCTCCCCATCACGCATACAATTGTTCCATCCGCTCTTTATTGAAAATCCTGAAATATCTCTCCAACTCTCCCGCAGACTCAATCCTGCCACGCTACTTCCACAAATCAACCCCAAAGACACTTCGCAGCCACCCTTCCACTCCTGCACTGAACTTATAGACATTCTCTCCAAACCTCCATCTAACTTAAAGGACCTTCCCCTCACTTCCCCTGATCTCACCCTATTTGTAGACGGCAGGTCACTAGTTGACTGCAAGGGCCACCGGCGAGCAGCGTACGCTGTAGTTACATTAAACCAAACTCTAGAGACCCAGACACTACCCACAGGAACCACATCCCAGAAGGCTGAACTCACAGCCCTCGTTAGGCTCTCCAATTGTCCCAAAACAAAAGGGTCACAATATACACAGACTCAAAATACGCTTTCCTTATTGCACATACACATTCCCACTTATGGGAAGAAAGAGGATTCCTCACAACGAAGGGTACCCCCATCATCAACGGGCCACTCATAGCAAAACTCCTTGAGGCCCTCAAACTCCCACAGGAAGTGGCCATTGTCCACTGCAAGGGCCACCAACCCCTAACCACAGAGACAGCTATAGGAAATCACAAGGCTGACAACACTGCCAGACAAACAGCTCTCTCTCTCGACCCAGTTCCTATGGGCATCCTCACCGAAGATACAACTCCCGATTGTACCCCAGATGAACAAAAACAATACATGGCCCATCCCGATGCCCACACCAACACAGGCTAGATCAGGCTGGGCCCCCGACTGGCCCTCCTAAATAGCCCAGTCCCTTCCTTACTAACAAAAATCCACAAAACCCTACACATTGGGCCGGAGGCCACCTTCCGCTTCCTTGAGCCCATTATGTACCACCTCCCACCTACGACAACTGATCACCAAAACACACCAACGATGCACCACATGCACCGCAGTCAGTTCCCAAGGGAGAATGAGGCACCCAGGCCCCACTCATCAGATGCGGGGCCATCTCCCGGGCGAAGACTGGCAAATAGATTTCACTCACATGCCAAAACACAAAAAATTACGGTATGTCCTTACTATAACTGACACCTTTATAGGGTGGAAAGAAAGAAGCCTTCCCCACCTCATCTGAAGGGGCCTCCACAGTGGCTGAGATCCTACTCAAGGACATCATTCCCCAGTTTGGTCTACCGAGAAGGATACAGTCTGACAACGGGCCTGCTTTCAACTCAGCAGTCACCCAACAGGTCTCCAAAGCTTTGGGCATTACTTGGAAACTCCACATACCATACCACCCCCAGTCCTCGGGTAAGGTTGAAAGGGCCAATGGCCTCATAAAAGACCATCTCACTAAACTCCCCATAGAGACTCGGCTTTCTTGGCCTCAACTCCTACCTATAGCACTCACCCGACTCCAAGCCACTCCCCGAGGACCCACAGGACTCAGCCCATTTGAACTCCTATACAGGTGACCCTTCCTGTTACCCCAACCCCTACCAAAAGATCCTCCTCCTTTGGCTGCCTATCTCCCTTACCTCAGCCTGCTCTGACACCTGATTCGACAGTACGCTGACCTCACTCTACCAGCTCCCATCGATCTCTCCTCTCCCTCACTATCTGTAAACCCAGGAGACTCAGTGCCCCTTCGACTAAGACAAAAACCAACCCTTGCCCCCCGGTGGGAGGGTCCCTACACAGTCATACTCACAACCCCCACGGCTGCTAAATTATTGGGCCACACCCCATGGGTTCACACCTCCGACTTCAAACGGGCCCCCCCTTTACCCCCTATACCAGAAGAGTCGTGGACCTCCCAACCAACCGGCCCCCTCACCCTCAAACTAACCCGACAGGCCCCTTCATGACAGACCCTTCCCCTCGGTTTTCCACCTTCACGCTCACAATATTACACGAGCTACAACTCTCCCACTCATCCGACCCCATCACCCTCCCCTTATTTCTCTCCTGGGTCTCTGACTGTTGGCTTCAGGGAACTCTTTCTGATTTCTCCCCCGTCAAAATCTCCTTCTTTACCTTTTTACTAACCATACTTATATATCACGATGATACTTCCCTTGTTACTCCTTGTTAACATCATCCCCCTTATGCCCTCACAACCCTCCTATAGGTGGGTTTTTTTACCTATCCGAAACTTTTAACGGACACACCTCTATCATACCCTCTACCCCTTGCCCCCTTGTTGGGTGCCAAAATCAAGTCACCTTTGAATCCCCCTCTTTCAACACCCTCCAAGCCTCTACGTGGATTACTCCCACCATTTGCTTTTTATATGACCAAACCGACAAAATATGCTCCCAAACCTCCCCCAACCGATATGGAGGATGCCCCTATCACTATTGTAACATACACTGGCTCAACCTATACTGCTTCACAGGACCAAGGACGGGCCGCTTCTGCTTAAATATGGCAACTTTACCCTTACTGTCCCTGATCCATGGGATACCCGCTGGCAAACCAGAATAAAGGGCAAACTGTATCAGAACGGCCATTTCTCTAACCCCATCTCCTCTTTAACCACCTATCGAACCTATGAGTCCTGAATGTCTCCTTCCCTCTCCAACCTTAAAGATGATGCCCAAGTAACCACAGACCAAGAAGACCAGCTCAACACACAACTACAGACACCCCCGGCACAACATCCCTTCTCATGGCTTACGTTAATCAGACAAGGAGCGATCCTGCTTAACCACACAGGCTTAACCAACCTGTCACACTGCTTTCTTTGTGCATCCCTCCAGCGGGATCCAGTAATAGCCGTCCCATTACCCACCCCCTTTCCCAACACCACTAACTCCATCAACCACCCCAGAAGTCAAATCTCCCTACAGGTTCCCATCCTCACTGAGACCCCTCAAGGCAACACGTCTCACCCAATATGCTACTCCTCTCAGGCCTCCCCAAATTGCCCCTCCCCCTGCCTATGCCTAGCCACGACCCTCCCCCAGGGGGATTCTATTGGTGTAATGGCACAGCTTATAAACAAATGCCCAAAAATGCTTTTATCTGTCTCCCAGTCACCATTATCCCCCAACTCACCCTATATGGACAGGAAGAACTCCATCAACTCCTCGAATTCCGTCTCCAAAAACGAGCCGTTTTCCTCCCACTAATGGTCGGACTATCCCTGGCCACTTCCCTACTGGCCGCCAGGGTTGGGACACGTTCCCTGGCACACTCCATTACCTCCTCCAGGGACCTGTCAGGCAGGCTCCAAATCACAACAGAAGCCTCAGCAACCTCCCTATCCACCTTACAAAGGCAGATCAACTCCCTAGCACAGGTCACTCTACAAAACCGACGAGCCCTAGATGTCCTGACAGCAGAAAAAGGGGGAACTAGCCTGTTCCTGAGGGAAGAATGTTGCTACTACCTCAATGAGTCAGGCTTAGTTGAAACCAATATAAAACACCTAAAGGAAATCCAAAAAACTCTAACCGCCCGCCCAGGATCCTCACACCCCCTAACCTCCTGGTGGCAATCACCCCTCCTAACTTGGCTCCTCCCCATAGTCACCCCACTAGTTGCTATCTGTGTAATACTTATGCCCTTACCTTGTTTTCTCCGTTTCATACGGAAACGAATTCATGAAGTTTCCCAGGTCGCATTTCATCAGATGGTGGTCCGGCCCTATTCCCGCATTCCAACCTCAGACCCCACATACTATAGCGTCGCCCTTACACCCGCAGGAAGCAGCCAGATCAGATCCGTCGCCCATTATCACCAATAAGAGGCTGGAATGTTAGGATGTCCCTGGAAGGGGACGGCCATCTCGCCAGCGCGCCGGAACGAACTGAAGGTCAACCAATCACCAAGCAACAGCACAACCTGGCACGAAAGGAAGACCCACCCGAACCTAAACCCAGAACTGCTGCAGCTTAAAAACCCTACCCCACCATACCCGGGCGCGACTTCCCTGACTCCTCTCACTCCCTGAGTCACGGAACCTCGCCCAGAACCTTAGTTCTCAATAAAGCCTTAAACTGCAAAAGTTCTTTTTGACTCTAACTCCTATCTTTACCCCGCCCAATGCCTGACACTAACAGAAGGGAGACTGGTTTTATTGTATGTGGGAGGCTTAGTTTATCCGTGTCGTCGTGCTAGAGAGCCGTCACTCAGGGCGTTCTCCCTGGCAGGGAAGCAGCTAGACCTGCTCTCAAAGGCCATTTCTGGCTCAGCCCAGACAGCTCATCAGCCTGAAACCAGGCGCTCTGCACCAGGAGCAGGGGACCCTCTGGGCAGTGGTGGCGGGGAAGATGTAGCTGGAGGGGCACAGGCTGGTGGCCCTCAGGGAGCGCGGTGGGGCTCACCCAGGGGAAGGGGGTGGAAGCAGCTAAGCCAAGTGAGGCTCCCGCTAAGCCGCAGGCCTGGGGTCAGATCCTGTGTCTCCTGTCCTCCTGGGTTAGGGTGCTGGCCGGCAGGCTGTTCTCAGGGCTCATCACGGAGCGCTTTTCTAACTGTGGTGGCAATCTTCTGGAATGGGCCCAAACACATCACGTGGCTGCACCCGATGTCAGGCCCATGCTCGTGGGAGCACGGACAGGGTACTTCTGAACGCTTCCCGAAAGTCCTGTAACGTCCTCCAGAACACAGCGCGTGCGGGCCCGGGGCCTCCAGGCAGCTCTCCCAGCCCAGACCCGCCTGTGTCCTCGGCTGGCTGGGGGGTCCCGGCCCTCACTGCCCCATCACGGGGACTTGATGACGTGGTAGGCTGTGTTGCCGCCCTCCTAGGACGACTGGATAAGCACGAAGGTTCTCACCAGGTCCGTACAACCTGCCGCAGGCTCTGCGGCCTCGGGGTCCCCACATCAGTCCAGCGCTGGCGAGGAGGGTTAGAAGTCTCTTCCCCAGGAACGGGACGACTTCTCACCGTCTGACGCGTTACCAGCTTGATCGTCCACCCACTGGGGAGGGTTTTCGCGGGGGAGGGTGGGGAGTCCTGCGTCTGAACATAAAAGCCCGTTGCGATCCGATCCCCTGCTGTGGATAAACACGTTGCACATCACCGTCCAAGAGGAGGCTTGGTTGGGGACAGTATTTTTTCCCACTAACTCCTGAGCAAAGATAGATCATTCCCATAATGCAGTCCTAAAACCTTCATAAGCAATAATTACGTGTTTATTACAGGAGGTGTAAATTGCCCGTTAAGCGTCTGGAAAGCAGTGGAGCCCGACAGCGCCTGGTATCCTCACTGATGCAGTAGGGAGGAGGCTCCCCCAACTTTTCCAGAGCTGCTGTCTCGGTGGGGTGAGGGGCCCAGGCACTTGTAGGACCGGGACGCCCACGTACTCCTGGCTGCCCGGACTGGAAGGGGACCCTGTCGGTCAGCTATTGCCACGGGGTACGGCATGACTCTCCCCGAAACAGGCCCTGCAACAGCAGCCGTCTGCCTTCACGGGCCTGCAGACCTGCTGACGTCGGCTAACCCGGGCCTTCCTCGCGGGGGTTTCCAGTGGTCCGGTGGGAGCCACTCACGGGTCAGCAGTGGGGCACCTCTGGCCTGGTCTGAACCCACACCACGTGCCTTGTCTCCCTGGGACCGGCGGGCTAGCCTAGGCCTGTCCTTCTCAGGACAAGAGCAGAGCTGTAAGAGGACCCAGGACACATCCAAGGCGTCTTCAGTCTCAGCGTGGAATCGGCCCCGTCCCATCTGACTCCGTCCATCGGCCAAAGCGAGTCGCGTGTCCAAACCCAAAGTCCGGGACGAGTGAGGACGCGGGAGGGACGAAGACCCGAGAACAGCACACAACTGCCCACGTTCGACCCTAAACCGTCAACCTTCTCCTCAAATGAGCTTGAGTCTCAGTCACAGGGGACGCGGGCAGGACTGAAGGAGAGGAGGCTCAAAGTCCAGACGTGTAAAATCCCGCGCCATTCTGAGCTGTGCCGGCTACCCCACGCTGCGAGTGAGCGTGTGTGCACATGTGCGTGCAAAACGCCCGCAGTCTTCCTGATTTCATCGTACTCTTGAGGAGTGAGTGACTCTCAGGGGTCACTAAGGGAAGGAAAGAGTTTTTGGGTTTTCTGGCCTGCATGTAAGTCATGAGAGCAACATTTTCCCTATAGACGACATCGTCATGTTTACAAAAGTTTATAACATCCCCAGTCTGACACCCAGATTATATTCTAATTTTCCCAAACCTTCTCAATAACGGTTTTCTGTGTCCGTGTGTTATAGGCAAGTCCTAGCCAGGACCACCGTTACTTTGTACTGATGATTCCAGAGACGGGACTCAGCCACACCTGCCTCCCAATGGCTCTGCTTCGCAGGAGAATGGCAGCCATCAGAGGTGGCAAACAGGTATGACCAGATACCACTGTTTCACAGCCCTCAGGGGAGCTGAGTCCCTGACCCCAGAGGGTGTTTCAACTGGGGAGGAACCACCAGGTGAGATGTGGATGGACAGGACACTCGCGTGTGCCCATTTTCCCTGACCCTGCGTTTCCTTCTGGCAGGGGTTCCCCTCCCCTTCTGCCCAGTCTGTGTCCAAATGGCAGCGGATCCCACGGCAACCTCCAGCCGCCCAGCCTGTCTGGGAAGGTCATTCTGATTCCCTCCTGTGACCGGTGGCCCCAGGCTGCATCTCCAGCCCAGTAGGCTTCCCAGACTCCGTTCGGGTCCCACCTCTTCCCAGCCCTGCCTTCCACTGCACCTGTTTCTCCTCAAAATTGGGTTGGGGATATCGGTATTGTGACCAGGAAGCTCCCACACCTGCTGGATGTGCTGGCCAGAGGCAGGAAGACACTGGGTGCTCAGGTGGGGTTCGGTCAGAGGCCACGCCCGGGCACGACCAAGGCTACTGCGCACACTGGGTCCAAGTGTCCATTCCATTCTAGGCAATAAACACTGACTTTCGTCCTGGACACAAAACGACAGGATATAGGATCAATACCCAAGAGGGGGTGTAGACACCCAAGATGAGGTTTAGAAGGACCCTGCCCAGGTGTTGGCAGGAAATGAGGCGGCCAGAGCTCTGTCACCGCCGAGTCAGAGCGGGAAGGAGCAGGTCCATCCCGGGGCTGGCGGAGCATGGGACAGCGTGACCTCAGGGTCACACCTGTGACCTCGGCAGGAACAACGGTCATCGTGGGGCCGGGTCTGTGCCGGAATGCAACCTCCTCCCACCTGAGCCGGCTCCTTCCATCCCAGGAGCCACCGCCGTCTTCTAGCCGAGGAGCCCCGAAAGGGTAAACTCGCCTTCGTAAAATTACAGACCCCCACGCTGGCAGCAGACCAGACTGCAGTCGCTTGTCTGAAGTTGTCTCCCTCGTGAAATTCTGCTTATCAGGCGTCTCCCGAGGCCCAGCAATTTCTAGCACCGAGATCAGCAGCAAATCCACCGAAACCGGCGTGTATGGGATGTGGCAGGTGTGGTTTCCGGGCGCTACTCCCAGGTAAACTGACTCGAGCCCACACAGCAGTCCAGCCTCCTCCACCTGCCGCAGGAAGGCCCCTCTGGCAGAAGCCTCCTTCTCAGCAGGCGCCTCCCCAAGACGCCCCCACTTTCCACCCCACCCCTGCCTGACCTGGAGACACGCACGGCCCCAGAACAGGACCCAAGGACAGATACCATCCAGGTGTGAATACATTGAGTGCACTGACCTCCAGGAACGAGGGCCCCGCAGGGGAGGGTGGACGGAAACGGGACGGCGCTGGGGCAGAGGGAGCTCCCGCTGGTGACAGAGGCCTCCTTCAGGACCGTGTCCCACGGGAGGAGGAGACGGTTCCTGAGGGACGTGCCTCCTGCCTGACGGGACACCAGGTGTGTCTGCAGCCGAGCGAATGCTACACTGGAGCCCTGGCCCTTTCTGACCTCAGGGAACATTCCAGCAGCCAGTGCCCGATTTCTCCCAGAATTGTAGAGACAGACGAAATCAGAACACTGATGACGGGCATTTGTTTCCTTCCCGTGTCCGTGTGAGGCCAGCTCCCCAGCGACGTTCTCCAGGCGGCTCTCCCCACACGCCCGGCTCAGAGGCCCCGAGGGGAGCTGATCGCAGCCAGACTCATTCCCACCGTTAAGCAGGATGAACCTGAGCTCACCGAGCACCCGCTGGGACACGTGGGGACCTTGCAGGTACTTCAGGCTGGAGCCAGGAGGCAAGAGCTGGGGGGACGTTACCGAGAAAGCAACCAGCTCAGAGACCAGGCAAACAGGAGTGACGGGCACAGCTGATGGGCGGCCAGCAGTCAACACGTATTTACCGGGGCCCCGTGTGGATGCAGCTCCGCGTGAGAAACAGGACACAAAAATGCCGGATCCACACCCTCATTGGCCCTGCATTATGTCTATAGGGCTAGTTTATGCAACAACAAAAACTACCCATATCTCTAGTCTAAAATAACAGAGACTCAGGGCACCTGAGTGGCTCAGTCGGTTAAGTGTCCGACTTCGGCTCAGGCCAGGATCTCACGGTCCGTGAGTTTGAGCCCCGCGTCGTTCTCTATGCTGACAGCTCAGAGCCTAGAGCCTGCTTTGGATTCTGTGTCTCTCCCTCTCTAGTCCCATCACTCACCAGTGTGTCCCTTGGAGAAAAGAACAAGCACTCTGTGCCTCAGTTTCCTCTTCTGCAAACGGAGAATAAACAATCCCCACCTCTCAGAAGGAGGATCTAGGGGGCTGTTCTTGTACTTAAAGTGCCCACAAGCACGGCCAGCAGTTAGCGTTGTTGACGCTGGTTCCTCCCATCTCCACATTGGCCAGGGGAGACTGAGGGTCCTTCTCCCAGGGCTGGGTCTCAGAGGGGACCACAGCAGGGGTCACCACTTCACGGGCTTCCCAGGGCAGAGACCCGCTCCCAAGGAGGCTGGCTTTGCTCCTATGGCTGTCAGTGGGAAGCCCAGCTGGGTTTACACGGGCTGTTCTGATTCCATGTCCTAATCTTGCTACAGCAGGAAAACCATGTAAGTTTAGAGAGAGATTAGATTCTCTATAAGATAAAGGTATCTTTAGCAAGGAGATCAGACAGAGAGCTCCCTCTGTTCCCTCAGTTAAGAGGTGTCAGCACAGCCACCTTGTGGGGTAGGACAGGCTCTCTCTGCTTCGATACCATTCGCTCAAACTCAGAATCTCTCAGCTGTGCACACATCGCATAACTCACATCAGAGCTGTGGGCTCCACAGACTAGCTGGGGCAGTGGATGCATGTCATACCGGAATGACGCCACAGCCACGCACTTTCTGTGGGCGGTGATGTGAGGACGCTTGAGAGACCAGGAATCTCAGGTGGTAAACGCCTCCTCCTTCTCCCCGACCCTGTGCCTTCAGGCCACCATCGGGGCCGCTGCTGGACTAACAACAGGCTGCAGCAGACCTCCTAGAAAGATGCTCAGGGTGCCAGGATGGGTAAGTCTACCCAACTGGAGGACCACCGCCTGGATCCTCAGGACTGTGTTGCAGGTGGCTGTTGTCAGGAGGGGACACAGCAGTGCTGAGAGCTTCTGGGGAGCGACGCTAGGAGGAGCTTCACGGGGAGGTGAACCAGAGGGAGGCGGGAGGACGGGTGCACTGAGAAAGGCCTGGGGGTATGGGGCGGCATTCTGCAGACAGCCATGGAGGACGACACCCTAGTGATTGGGTGATTGGGACCGGGGCTGTTTGTGCAGATGGGGGGGGTGGGGGGAGTGGTGGTGCAGTACGGAGCCGGCAGAGAGCAAGGACTTGGGGCCAGGATGCTGGGTGTGGGTCCAGGTTCTGCAGCTCACCACTTGTGCAACGTGAGGGGAGCCTCTTCACCTCTCTGCTCCCCAGTTTCTCCCTTCAAATGGATGATGACAAAGAAATACTACACTGAAAGCCCTTAGAGCCGTGCCTAGGCCGGGGTGAGCACCAGTTCAGTGATGGCTGTGATGGTGCCGGTGACAATACTGACGATGGTGACTGTGATGTTGACAAGGATGACAGTAACGACGACAAAAGCACACTATCCAGAACAAATATCACGTCCTTCCAGAATCACCTTCCAGGACAAACTCTGAGACTCCCAGAGACTCCTAGAAATCCCAGATGGTGCTGCTCACTTCCAAATGCAACATGAGAAAAAAAAAAAAAAAAAAAAAACACTCTCAATAAATAAGACAAAAGGCCTTTATAAAAACAGCCATCCTCCTAAGAACAGCAGGAAAGGTAGTTAAATAGTCAAAATTCAATTTCTTTTGGTCTAGACATAAATAATGAAGTTTTAGAGAATTATAATTCGAAGTACAATATACTATACAATGACTCTCTCTCAAATCTGATTTTCTTCCTTGTAATTGATTTGTGGGATAGACTTAACTGAGAATAATTATTTACCCTTATAAAACAAATAGTATTTCTGATTATGGACACAAGCTAATGTTCCCACTAGCTCTGCGTCAGAACTCCCTGCAGAGGCACAAACAGCACAGCTTTATCACAAACCCAGGGTCAGGACACACGGCAGCCCACCCCGCCCTGAGGACAAGTGTGCCCACTGCCAGCACACTGTGCCCGGGGTTCAGTGCTGGTCGCCACCAGCCCCAGCCAAAAAGCCATTAGCGTTTGATCCTTAGCGACGTGCGGCCAGTGGAGCTGAGCCCACTGACCCACCCCCTCCCCCCGAGGCAGGAACGAGGACATTCCACCCGGCCTGGGGCTGTGGCCGCTCCTTACGGCACCCTCCCCCCACACCCCGCCCCGTGGCCTTGTGGGTGTCCAACGTCAGTGCGAAGGTCGGACGAGGGGCATGAGGGGCGGAAGTCCGGCAGGCTCGGGTCACTCCTGCAGTTCCAGGGAGGCGGGGGGCCACGTCACCCCAGCCCGTGTCTCTGTAGCCCTGCCCGTGCGTGTAAGTGAATGAATGTTCCTGGACTGGCGCGCGTGAGTCGTGTACGTGCTCGGGTCTAAGTGTGCAGGGGTGTGGCCCCCGGCGTCCAGCGGCAGGAGGGACACACACAGGGAACACCGGGTCCCCCTCCCCGGCGGGGTCCCGCCCGCGGCTCCTCCGTCATCAGGGTCTTACCTGTAGCGACAGGAGCGCCGACAGCGGGACCAGGCACGGCGCAGAGCAGGTGCTCCCCGAGGTCAAGGCGCACACGCGGCCCCTGCGCCTGGGGGACACGCGGCCTGGGACGCAGGCGGTGCGGACGGGTCTGAGCCCGCGCATTTCAACTTGCCCCGGGGAGGTGGCCCTGGGCGGCCGCTGGACGTCGGGACGCTCCCGGGCCCCTCGTGGGCAGAGACTCGGGGGCCGCGTGCACGGGCACCTCGACGGACCCCAGGCTGCCGCGGTCCCTGCCCCCCGGGGACACCGTCCCCTCAGGCGACGCGGCCTCACAAACCCCGGCGCCATCTTCCTCCCCTGTTCTCTTCCCGCGCAGAGGCTCACGGGAGGCTTCTGGTTGGTGGGCGCGGGTCACGTGGGGCAGGGCAGCTGCAAGGGCCTTCGGGAGAGCGGCGTGGCTTCCACCCTGGACGTGTCCACGTGGGAAGGGAGTGCCGGGAGGCGGGCGGGCTCGTTCCCGTCCGGGCGGGCTTCTCCTGGAGCCCGAGGTCGGGGACGGGACCTGTGGGCCCCCCTCTGCGCCCACCACGCATGGTCCCCTCCCCGTCCTAGTGCACCAGGCCTGGCCCCACCTGCGTTTCTGGAACTTTCTCCCCACAGCCCCATGCAGGCCTAGCTCCCGTGCCGCCCCCCGCAGAGAGTCTCCCGCACGTCCCCTGCTGGCACCCGCACCCCCGCCATTGCCGGACACCACACCAGGCCCCGAGCGCTGACCACGCTGCACACGGGGTTCACCACGCCCTCCCTCTTCCAACGCAAGATCAAAACGGGGCACGTCCTCGCTCTCGCAGGTGTCAGGACCCAGCAGACGCCCGCCACGGACACTCCGGGGCAGCTTCCCAACAGACCAAGGCTCCTCCCAGCAGGGGCCTGGGGATACACCGACCCAGTTTGCTCACAGGTCTGCGGTGTGGGGGCCCTGAGTGTGCGGCTCCCTCGGCGGGCGTGGCTGAAGTGCCTTTCTCTCAGGGCTGGCCACACTTCTTCTTGACCCCAACCTCACGTGAGCGTCATCGTTAAAGGGCCCGACCTCCGGCCTACACCGACAGCGATGATGATGGACGATGACGGAAGCTGAGGAGGTCCAGGGTCAGGCCCTGTCTGTCTGTCGGTCTGTCTCGGGTTAGACACCGAGAATGTGGGCTGGGTTCCGGATGAATGCAGGGAGAGGTCTGCAGGAGGGTGAGGGAAAAGCCATGCTGCATGTCGCCAGCAGGTTGTGTCCCCAGGCTCCTGCCCGGAGCCCAGCTCTGCAGGGAGGCGGGCAGAGCCTGGCCCCTCAGCTGTAGCCTCCCCGTCTACAGAAGGGTACGACGGGCTGAGTCAGCCCAGACCGGTGTGAACCCCTCTTCACCATTGACGCACACTTTCTGAGGCCCACGCTGCCCTCTGCTGAAGCAAACAAGGCAGAAGAGGAAGAAGAGCCATGGGTGGTGATGGCAGCTGGGCTACTGGAGGCCATCACCCTGGCCTCTCAGGACGGTGGAGCCTTCTGGAGTCAGCCAGCAGAGCTAGTGATGCATCTGCTGGTTTGTCCCCAGGAAGGCCTAGGGCAGGGAGGAGCCCACTCCCTCCCTCCAGTGGGATGAGGGGACAGCAAGGAGAGAGGACGGAAACATGCCTGCACCCCGGGGCACTGGGAACACCTGGGCAGATTGAAACTTTTCACTGAGTTCAGCTACTCGCCTGGAGAGCTCCAGAATGTTCTAATGGTCCCCGTTTCCCTCCTGAGCTCAGGTGCCAACACAGCATCATCCAATTTTTCATCCACTGGAGCCACCTGAGCTGAGCTGCAGTCACCCAAGGAGCTGTAATAAATGCGCTCCTTGTAATAAATGCACCTCTTGGAGGGAGCCGTAGGAAGCCCAAGCACAGTGAGCACTTTGCTATAAATACTAATGCTTTCCACAGACCTTGTTTAGAGGAAGAGATTTACAGCGCGGGGAGGGGGGGGGGGGTCTGGGGTCTCCACCAAGAAAATAATAATCTGAATTTACAAAATAAACCTAAGGTGATTATCTACATTGCCATCTGTGAGTGGTTGTGTTTACAGAATGTCTCCTCCACGCAGGTGTATTTAAGTTGTTGGGTTTGGAAACCATGGTGTCACTGTGCACACAGAGGGGTCAGTCAGCAAACTTGGGGGTGCTTGGCCCGGCCCTCAAAACCACTTCACTTGGACTCAACAGGGCCTGAACTTTTTGTAATTTACATGGCTTTCAGGTGGGTCAAGTACTGCCCCCCCCCCACCTACTCTCGTACACCTAGCCCTTTCGTAGGTGTACGTGTCCTGTCTGGTCTCAGGGGACGTGCGGGCTCACAACCACTAGTCAAGAGTCCTCAGCCATTCAAACAGGGGAAGCAAAGAGCCCTTGTCTTCAGAACTATGCCCCATCCTGTTAATCACGCAACTGTTAAGACAACTGTTGTAGGGATGCCTGGGTGGCTCAGTTAGTTGAACATCCGCCTCTTGACTCTGGCTCAGGTCATGATCTCATGGTTCATGGGATCAAACCCCACATCAGGCTCTGCACCGACAGCAAGGAGCCTACTTGGGATTCTCTCTCTCAAAAAAAAATAATAAATAAACTTTAAAAAATGTTGTAGTCCCTTCCTTGTCAGGAGCACATTTATGGCAAAGGGAAAATTCATATTTTTTTTGACTTTGCAATAATTGGGCAGCTTTTTCCTTTGCTCTATTTTTTTTTTTTTATTCAAGTATAATTAACATACAGTGTTACAAGTTTCAGGTGTACATTGATTCAACAATTCTATACATTACTCAGTGTGTACCACAATAAGTGTACTCTTAATCCCCTTCCCCTATTTTCACATTTTAATAAAAGATATTAAAAAGTTCATAAGTAACACAGGATGAGACAGAGATGGTTTATCTACCAGCATCCATCTACCCCTTCCTTTTTGCCATGAGTCGCCCCTCCCAGTAGTGGCACCTCCTTCAGGAGTCCCCCCACCCCACCCCCCAGCTGCTCCTCGAAGTCCGATATCCCCCTCTTCCACCCTCCAAGGGACTTATGAAGCCATTCGTGCCAAGAAAAGCAGAAATGAGGGGTGGATATTTCCACCTACACTTCATCATCAAAGAAATTCTATTTGCCAACTCAAAGCACAAAACACATGCTATCTTCAGGTACAGTGAGGACTGTGAAAATTAAACCTATCTAGAGAAAGCCAGAAGCAAGTAGCAAGTCTCTAGTGTCTGGTAGATGCCTTATGGTGAACGCAAGGTCTCCGGGTAGCATTACACAGCCCAACCTTCCGGCAGTACACAGAGCCTCACCGGGACTCCTCGGTGTGGACAACAAAGTTAAAGAAACAAATCAAGAGGGGTGCCTGGGTGGCTCAGTCCCTTGAGCATCCGACTTTGGCTCTGGTCATGAGCTCACGGTCTGGTCTTGGGAGTTCGAGCCCCGCATTGGGCTCTGTGCTGACAGCTCATTGGCTGGAGCCTGCTTCAGATTCTGTTTCCCTCTCTCTCTGCCCCTCCCATGCTCACACACACTCTCTCTCTCTCTCATAAACATAAAAAAACAAAACAAAAAACAAGAGGTCTTTGCCATTGTTGTCCAAGGGGACTCTCCTTCCACTCCTACCCTCCCAGGGTGCCAAGAAGGATGAGGATAAAGACGGCCACCTACCCCCTTCTACCCCACCTATCTCTGCCTCCCCCACCTCCCCACTCCTATCCAACCTCCTCCACCTGCTCCTCCTATCTCCACCTCCCCCACCTGCCCCCTATCCCCACCTGCCCCATTCCATCCCCACCTACCCCATCCTATCCCATAATAGTAGAGATGCTTGCTGTCCTCTGAGCCAAAGACCTTGGTCACCATGCTGTAGAGATGCAACCCTTCCACCAGCATCCAGGCAAAGGCACTCAGGAAGAAGTAGTGCAGGAGCACGGCCAGCACCTGGCAGGGGACCTGGGAGCGAAGACACACAAGCTGACATCTCTCTGGCGGTTCCTGCGTCCAATTCCGGAACATCTGCTGCTCACGTGCCCTCATTTCCCGGCGAGGCAGAGCGGGGCGGGGTCCTGGCTCCCTTTCTGCCCCCCCCCCCCCCCCCCCGCTTTAGGGTTGGGGCGGGTGACTCCGGCACAGCGATTGGTTCAGGAGAGGGCGGGCGATCAGGCGCGGCCAATCAGCATAAACACGAGAGTGCGCAGCAGGATTGGCTGGAGGCGGACACGTGAGCAGCCCGGCCAATGGGGTGGGCTCTGGGGAATGGGCGGAGCCATCCGGGAGGTGACCCGCGAGCCTGGGGCTTGTCAGCCACGTGGGCCGCTGGCTGTGAGCAGGTACCCGAGCTGGACCAGCAACCCCGACCGGCTTAGGCCGCAGCGGGGGCGCCCCCATCCCATGCCCGTGTCCACAGAGGCCGGGAAGGGGGCGGAATGATGGGAGGGGGGATATAAATTTATATACTACCTTCAAATAATAAAAATAAGGAGAAAAAAGTAAGAGAATTGAAGACAGAAACGGCATGATTACGTCGGGTGGATTTCAGACACCAGGGGCCCTGGGGTCCCCTCCCGGGGTTATGGGAACCTGGAGCCCCTGCACATCTGCTTCCCCTCCCAGGGGAGGGACAGTTGCACAGGCAGTGCCCGCATCACCCAATGCCTGATCCAAATTTGGAATTCCAGGCCCCTCCCAGAGCTGCTGAACCAAAATCTGTCCTAAGAAAATCCTGTTTGCTGATGCATCCAGAGAATGAGGCTGGCACATACCTGGTCCCTCCACGGTACATGTGGTGCTTTTTAGATGCCCCCCCCACACACACACACACACCCCTAAACCTGCCAGGAAGGACTCTGCAGCACAGGAGGGTAGATCTCTCCCTAGGCAGCAGCCCCAGGACAGGCAGGTGGTGGCCGAGGATCCTGCTGGATCAATGTCACAGGTGTGTGCCCTCACAGATGGAGCCACAGGCAGGCAGAGGAGACACAGCCAGCTGTCCAGAGCTGGGCCAGCTCCCCTGGAGGCCCGTCTCTGTGGGAGATGCTCCCAGACCTCTACCTCCCGGAAATCATGAAGCCTCAGCCCCACCCCCATTAGCCAGGAGCCCAAGCCCTTCCGACCCCCTCTTGCTGGGCACAGCTGGTCTTCCTCTGCTAATTGTGCTCTGAGCAATCCTCCAGAAGGAATGAGGCCATCCCACTGAGTTCCCTACATCTGCAATCCCATTAGTGAGAACATGAGGGCAGATGTGTGGCTGCAGAAATGATCCTTCATTTGTCTTTCAAGTTAACTCCTGAGCCCCTCGCTGAAGGTGATTTCAGGCAGCAGGACATTGCTCTTTTCCGGCTCAATGAATCTACATCAACCAGCAATTCAGCCTTTCTAGAAGCTTCCCTGACTTTCCCATTTAAAGACTTTCAAAACTGGCTCCTATCCTGGCTGTCTGTTCTCTTTGTTTTCCTCCCCCCTCCTTCTGGATTTCCTTTAGGAGAAATGACCATTCTCCCAGGACACCGCCCAGAGGTGCTATCCCTCGTGTCCCTGCCCCAAGCCAAGAGGTGGGCAGTTGACTCAGGCTGTCACTCACTCACATTACTATTCATGAAATGTTCATTTTTAGCATGGATAACTTCAAACCATTTTCAAATCAACCTTTCCTAGCAATGAGTAGTTGTGATTTGCTCCCACAAAGACACCCACAGACTGTCTAAATCTGGTGTCTTCTACATTGAGTGGTGATAGATTTGGGGGAAAAGATATATTTAATCATAAATCCCTCTGTGACTTCGTTTTTTTTTTTTAAACTGATGTCCTGAGCTGCCTCCCTCCTCCCCTCTCCCACTCACAGACTCAACTACCTGCTGAACATTCACCAGCCTACTCAGGCCCACCACCCAGCCGACCTCCCACGTCAGACAGAGACAGCTTGCACTTAATTATCCACATGAAAGGGACCCCGAGGAGGGAGCCCGGCTCGCAGGCCAGCCAGAGTCCTGGGCACTGTCACACGAGGACATAATGCTACCTGAGTGTTCAGGTGGTAAATGACAGCAGACACGAGGGACCCAGAACATTCTGCAATCACCAGCACTCCAGATGGGTAGCAGGAATGTTCCAGAATAACAGCTGCAGAACCTGAGCTGAAACTCAGTCTCTAGACACTGTGTTGGTGCTGGGTGGTCCCCCACACTCAGACCCGGGGCCAGAACTTCTTGGATGCTTGCACCTCACGAGGGACATGACAGAGAAGCCTCATACCTTTTCTAGAATGAGGCCCCGGAGGCTGGGATCAGGTCACTATCAGAGTGGCCCCCTGTGCAGACTTGCCTGAGCCTTTCCCAGGCCTGGTTCCACCCATCCCCCAACAGCCTGGGAGGACATACCGGTCACAGCGACTCAAGAGCATCTCTCTGATAGGTTCTGGCTGGGGCCTGCGCAGAAGCTCCCCTCAAGTCTGGGAAGGACGTCACTCAGAGGGACGCTCCGCCGCGACTCCTCGTGGGGACGCGGACGCAGAGCGTGTGTAGGGGAGGAGAGCTGAGCCCCAGAAAAGCAGAGGACAAGACCCGCTCCCACCATATCCAGGGGCCCACTCTATCCTGTGTCCTGCCCTGCCCTGCCAGTGAGCAAGGAGCCAAGACAGCCCCTCCCTGTGGCCATGGACCACGGCCGGAGCCACGGCCACCCCAGGAACGCTCAGCACAAGTGGGAGATGAGCACCGTTCTGTGTGAGCCTGCGCACGCCTTTCTCCACACAGCCCACGAGGGCCCCGGGACCCCACATTCACCGGGTTACCCTCGTCCAAGGAAAGCCATGGGCAGAGCTCCCCTGCAGGGCCAGACAGGGTGGCACCCCGAGTCTTACTTGGGGTGCACTCATGCCTGTCTTTGCTCACGAATTCCTCCGGCTGCACTCTGGGGGGCCTCCCCCCATGGCCACCGCCGTGCTCAGACAGGGAGACAACTGAAAACAGCACCGACTGACCTCGGAACCCGTGGGCCGTGTGTGCGCATGGGTGCGAGTCAGAGGTGCACTTCAGAGACAGCTGTCCTGCCCCCAGACCGTCAGGAGACCCGCAGTCTCCCCCAGCACAGCCTGGAGGAGTGGAGAGGCAGTGCCATCCTTCCCTGATGGGGTGCCGGGGGACGGCAGCCCCCGGGACAAAGGGGCCCTTGCAGGAGGCACAGTCCGGAGGCTCCCCTCAGCCCTCCAGGGCTGTACGACCCCGGAACACAAGTTTCTCGGTCTTTCCACTGCCCCCTGGGACTCTGGGACCCTCCAGGGGGGTCTGAATTCTCAAGCGCGATCCTCCGTGGCTTCCCACACCCTGTCCCATTGACCCCCCGACTCCAGAGGAACGGCCTGAGGACCCGGGACCGTGGGGTTCCAGCTCACGGTCCGCCCGTCAGCCGGCTCGGCAGCGGAGGGAAACAGGCACAGGAACTGCTGGGATGTTCGGGGCCAAAACAGGGGAAAAATCTGGGAAGTCACACGGGGTCTGCAATTAGAACAGGCCCCTCAAAACAGCCCGACGTGTTTCCAAGTCACCCCCGTGCCCAGGTGACACCTAGTCCTGAGGTTCTCAGCGGAAAAGGCGCCGACACGGCCAGCCGGCGGAGCAGACCAGAGGGGCCGAGAGGAGGCAGGAGCAAGGAGGGAGGGCGGCTGTGAGTCCATTTTTTGTCTTGGGGCATGAGCTCCCCGGGGACAGCCGCGTCTCTGGATGTGCCCGAAAACCTTTCATGGCAGCCTCGGCCTGCTCCTCCCTCTACCCAAAATAACCCCCTGGACCATCCTGAAGATACGGGACCTGTCCTTTCACGTGCAGTTGGCCACTCTGCCTGCTGCTCCTGGTGGTGCTGGGGTTGCTGGAAGCCAGGGAGAGGGGTGACTCTGAGGTGGCTAGGGGACACGGTGAGGGGACCTGCCAGAAGGAGAGAAACCTTGGGAGTTCTCAGTCGTAATGAGGAATCCTCCCCAAGGACGGGCGGGGAGCACTGACCAGGGAGGCCTTACCCACCCTCACCTGGCCCCACCCCATCAAGTGCCCCACCCCCTCTTGTTTGGCCCCACCTCCTTTCATGGTGGTCTCTCTCCCTGTCAGTGAACCCTGACCCCCCTCCAGTCACATGACCCGACCACTCCAGTCTCTGCTCCTCCTGAAAGCGGTGCCTGTCCCTGCCCTGTCCACAGTCCCCTGCTCATGCTCAGGCCCACTCTGACCTCAGAGCTCCTCTGATGCTCCCACCCCCTCTGGCACCAAAGCCTGACTCCCCAGGAAGTCCCCATCCCAACTCACCATCACCCATGCGGATTTCCATAGGAATTCTAGAATCAGCTCATCTATTTCTGCAAAAAGGCAGTTGGAAGTCTGATTGCCGTTGCATTGAATTTGTAGATTGCTTTGGAGACTGTCGCCGTCTTAACAACAGTAGATTCTGGAATGACACAGCCTTCTCTCTCTGGATGCTAAGAGCAAAAGGAATATTCCAACAGCAGTGAGATGGCCTTCACTTACAATAAAGGATGGGCCTTTGGGGAGGCCCAGGGATTCATTTCCAGGAGAGAGTGCTTCATGCAGATGGCTAGGCATCTGACTCTGAAGAATCTGTGAATTAAGGGAAACTTTGGGATTTAAAATAGACATGGACTCGATCCACCCCACCCCCCATATTCCCCAATCTTTCCTGCACTATTCTCTGCAGAGACAATTGGTCAGGTCTACAGGGTGCTTAAGGGTGCAGAATCCTTGACTAGAAACTAGAAATCACGGGGGATTGGAGTGCAGAGAGGTGATGGGGGTGGGGAGGATTTCCCAGTTCTCTCTGCGCTAATGAGGTGGCGCCTATGGAGACAGTATCCAGGGGACACTGGACCATGAGCACAGGCCAATCAGGTCACCTCTCAAGAACCCAGCACAGACTGAACAGCGTGTCCAGCTGGGTGTCTGTCCCTGCGCTACAACCTGAGGCCACCCTGTTCATCCCTCCACCCCAGGAAGGTGGGTCAGGAGACAGAGGTATCCGGGGGAGTCCAGACGGAGCTCCCTGCCGCCTGCAGGACTGGATGCCTGCTTTGAGTGAGGCGGGACAGGAGCCCGGGACGTGCTGTGTCTGTGCGGGGGGCTCAGAGGCTGCAGGCCGCCTCAAGCCTTCGAAGCCAGCACCTGTCCTGCTCTGACTGCGGTTTACTCCAGGACTGACTGACAGCACAGCCACAGGAAGCCACGTAGATGTGTCCCAAAGAGCTGACGGTGTAAGTTGGGTGAGTCCCTTTTTAATAGCCATGATTAGTGTTCATTATGTGTCTCCTTGAGGTTTGGGGAAGAACATCATTTTAGTTGCGTATAGTATGGGTTTGCTGGAGACCTGAAGACTGTTTTTAAGGTTAGCCTCGGGATAAATGTACAGCCTTGCCTGCTGGCCCCTGGGTATACGGGACTCCTTGTCCGGCTCTGGGTAAAGAAGAGAATGGGGAGAGCCCATGGGGAGCATCCCCCGCGCCCTAAGCTGCACCCAGGCTGCTGAGGGGCTCAGGCCCTGACGCCCGGACAATGCAGCAAGCTGTCAGAGCCCAACCCGACAGGTGGGGTCCCAAGCCTGGCGCTGACACAAGAGCTGTGTGGTCCTGGAAGGGTCCTCGCTGCCAAGGCCGTGGCCTCCTTTTTTGAAAAGCAGGAGAACGGCCCGTTCTGGAGGGGTCATATTCAGCCATTCATCCAGCTCCTATAATAGACCCAGGAGGATCCTCCCTCCAGCAGTCTCAGACCACGTGGTCGCGGACTCTCCCCATGGAGGGGGGGAGGCGGATCACTTGACAAGGTCCCAGCCAATCAGCGCCCTGCCCTCCCCAGGCACGTGACTGGCTCAGACACAGGGGTGTGGCTCCATCAGGGCCAATCAGGTGCCAAGACACTTGGCAGCAGGGTCCTGATCCCTAGGTGCCTCCCGCTCCGTCTGCCTCAGCCTGCTCCCCATCCTTCCCTCTCGCTCCCTTGTCCCTCATCTCAGCGAGGCCACCTCCACAGCATCGGAGCCAGACTGTCCCTGCCTTCCCCTCCTGGCCACCAGCCCTCCCCACAGCCACTCCAGCAATCCCATATCCACTTTGGCACAGTGACCCTCCAATTCGGGGAAGGTCCTGGATCCTTCTCTGCTCCCCTCCGACCCTTCCTGCCCCACTGCCTCCCCCCTTCCGCTGCCACAGCCTGGTTCCTGGTCTTGCACCCCCCCTGCCCATCATGGCCCTTAGGGTTCCCTTTGAATTTCCATCCCAGCGCAGTAAGAACCCGGGGCCCTGACGTTCTGTTCTCTCCTAAGTGGCATTTGGACTCTCCCCATGACCCCGCAAGTGTACGTGCTGACCTGTCTCCACGCACAGGGAGTGTTCCAGACTGTGCTCACCTGGGTCTCCATCAGCTCTTCCCCGCTGCAGCCAGGCTCTGAGCACCTGGGAGATCACCTGAGGGCTGGGAGGGGTAGGCTCTGCTGGGGCCCAGGGGCGGGAGAGGAAAAGGAGCAGACAGAGCTCTGGGAGACCTCACAGATGCCCTGGGATGGATGGGGGAGCCCCTGGGGAGGCCACCTAGGGAGGGGAGTGCCCCCCACTCTAGTCAGGAGATGTGAGTTCCTGCCCCAGGGTCCATAGCACTCTTATTCTGCAGGCAAGGAAACTGAGGCACAGAGAGGCTAAATATCTCTCCTGAGGGCACCCAGCAAATGGGCAGTCAGGATTTGAACCCAGGGTGGTCGCTTCAGGGGTCTCACTCACCGTGTGTGGAGCTCACAGGCTAAGTGGGGGGCTACTCAGAATGGAAGGGGGGCGCCTGGGTGGCTCAGTCGGTTGGGCTTCCACTTTGGCTCAGGTCATGCCCTCAGGGTTTGTGGTTCGAGCCCCGCATCGGGCTCTGTGCTGACAGCTCAGAGCCTGGCACCTGCTTCGGATTCTGTGTCTCCCTCTCTCTGCCCCTCCCCTGCTTCTGCTTTGTCTCTCTCTCAAAAAATAAATAAACATTAAAAAAAAACAATAAAAAAAAAAAAAAAAAGAATGGGAGAGGGTAGGGTGCGGTCCAGAGGAGCAGGGATGGGGATTCTCTGCAGGAAGGGAGGTGGGAAAGAGGCTGTTACCAGGTAGCTGCACAAGTTCACTTCTGTGTGTAAGGAAGTGTCACTCTTCAGACATTTGCCGCGAGGAAGGGAGCAGTCACATGGAGACACTGAGGCCCGAGAGGTGCAGTGATGTGTTTCATGGACAGGTGGGCAAGTGGCCAAAGGGAGGTGGGGATGGGCAGAAAGATGCCCGGGGCCCCCATCCGTGCTCGGCAACACTGAGCCCTGGTCACTATGGACGATTAAATTGCTTACATCAGGGGCGCCTGGGTGGCTCTGTTGGTTAACTGTCCGTCTTTGGCTTAAGTCATGATCTCATGGTTCATGAGTTCAAGCCCTGCGTAGGGCTCTCTGCTGTCAGCACGGAGCCTGCTTCAGATCCTTTGTCTCCCTCTCTCTCTACCTGCATTCTCTCTCTCACACAAAAAGAAATAAAAAATAAATATTAAAAAAAAATAAATACAGAGGCACCTGACTGGCTGGCCCAGTCGGTTAAGTGTTGGACTTCGGCTGAGGTCATGATCTCACGGTTTGTGAGTTCAGGCCCCACATCAGGCTCTGTGCTGACAGCTCAGAGCCTGGAGCCTGCGTCAGATTCTGTGTCTCCCTCTCTCTGCCCCTCCCCCCTCTCTCTCAAAATTAAACATTAAAAAAAAACTTTTTAATTACATTGAATGTATAATAAAAAAAAAAAATAAATTAATTACATTGAATGTTCCTCAGTTGCACTGCCACATTTTAATTTCTCAGTAGCACCGTGCCTGTGGCTACATTTGTGGCGGCGTGTGGGACAGCACAGTTACAGAGAGTAGGTGGAGGCCCTGGAGAGTTTGAGCAGGAGGACACTGCATGACATATGCTGGGAAGGGTGCCCCAGGCTGCCACGCGGGGAGCTGCAGGGGTGTGCACAGAAGCTGGAGCTCACCGACCTTGTGCAGGAAGGATCCAAAACAAGGCATCAAGGCATGAGAGAACTCCAAGGTAAGATTATTATCATTTTAATTGGGTGTGATCAAATTTAATTTTTTAAATGTTTATTTACTTTGAGAGAGGGAGAGAGCACGAGCAGGGGAGGGGCAGAGAGAGAGGGAGACAGAGCATCTGAAGCAGGCTCCGCTCTGACAGCACAGGGCCCGTTGTGGGGCTCCAGCCCAGACACCGTGAGATCATGACCTGGCCAAAGTCAGAGGCTTAACCGACTGAGCCACCCAGGCGCCCCTAGGGTTTTATTTTAATGATTTGCATTTGAGAATGAAATACTGATCTGTTGAGTCACCCATGACAGTAAACAGACCTCCCTGATGGGAGACCTCCCTGCTGACCTGTGACCACCGGTGACTGATGGGCAGGGCTGGGCGGGATGTCACGACGACAGGCACCCTCTAATGGCAACTCCTTGTAACTAGCTCAGGGCTGAGGCACAGGTAGCTTTGCCCTCTGTGGTGCATACACGCCGTCCCTGTAGGAGGCAGACATGAAGCAGAAAAGCAGGAGCCTGAGAGGCGCAGACACCCATACGGCTGAGCTCTCCAAGCTCCGCCTCCAAGGGCCAAGCCACACCCCTCTGACCAGCCTGGGAGGACTGGGTGATCTTTTTCAATAGTCGGGTCCTCATAGAGCAGGGATTGTGTCCCCTCAACCTCCCTCTTGTTGAGCTGGGTGGATGCATTCAAGGCTTTTCACTGTTGTTGGAATTATATAAATCTTGGCAGGCTAATGAGCTGGGGCGGGGTGGGGGGGGTGGTTCTAGGTGGTTTAGTTTTCAAAAGCAGTCAAACAAAATAGGTATATGTTATGCTTGGCCCAAGGCTAACTTTCTAATTAAAACAGACTGCAGGTGGAAAAAAAAAAAAAAAGCAAATAAATACAGCAACAATTATGCATGTGCACATGTGTTCGGAGAGGAGATGCAGGAGGTAGGATGAGGCCCAGCAGAGTGATTGCCTGCCAGGAAATGAGCTCTGGGCTGAGGGTGCAGGTCCCAGAAGCAATGAGGCTACAGGAAGTGGAGCTGCGTTAATGTTCCTGCCATGGCCCTCAGAAGGGCAGTGAAGAGGGGAGAGACGCCTGGAGTCTTGCAGGAGACAGGTGTTTGTCTCCAGAATTCTCTGCCCTATGTTGGGAGGTAATGTTTCTTCTCCTCTGTCCTTGTCAGGTAAAGATCGCTCAGTGCATATTTAGGTCCCGAAGGGCCTACCTATGAGATGGCCACCAGGGGAGAGGGGCAGTGACTGTGAA
Organism: Panthera leo; assembly: GCF_018350215.1. Taxonomy (NCBI): domain Eukaryota; kingdom Metazoa; phylum Chordata; class Mammalia; order Carnivora; family Felidae; genus Panthera; species Panthera leo. The sequence continues at coordinate 1,179,677 of NC_056690.1, read as the reverse complement.
ATCCGCCCACACACGTGGAAGATCCCTGACCTCAGCCAAGTTGTGCCCTGGGTAATCAGGGATGAGCCCCCCAAAGTGTATGTTACATGAGGTTCCCCAGGTGGTGGCCTCCAGCCACTCCCCCCCCCCCCGAGCCCTCTCTGTCCTCCCAGAAGCCCCTCAAAAGTTCCCTCACTCACCTGCCGACTTCACCCCTGTTCCCCTCTCCCCCCCCCCAGGTGGAATCGCCCTCAGCAGTTCTGTCCGGGACCAAGTAGCTTTCAGGGCCAGGCCGGCCGTTGGTGCTGTCCAGGGTGCTGAACGCCGCCGGGACACCAGGGTGGGGACAGTACCCCAGCCCACAGGTGGACACGTGTAGGGATCCAATAGCAGAACTGACTACTGTTTTAGTGTTTCCTTCGTGCCCTAAATCCAACCGGTAAGAGCTTGAAAATACAGGATGGAGAGATTTTCTGACTAAAATGATGCTTCTGAGCCGAAGCCTGGGGAGATGGTGCTTTATCCTGAATGTCCTCAGAGACAGTGCAGATTCTGAGACACAGCACATCACCAGATTCGCTCAGAAGTCTGCAGGCTGAAGATCCGTGGCGGTGGGAACAATGCTGATGTGGTTATCAACCCGCTCAGCAAATGTTTATCCACTCCTCCCGATCACAACACTGTGCTGGGCGGACATTCAGGGGCTCGCAAAGAGACGTAAGGTGGGGTCTGAATCTGGAGGGTTAGAGACAATCGTGAGTCAACATTAAGTACAGAATACTAAAGATGAGGTGACACATACTACAATGCTGTCACCATCTAGCTGGTAAATTTAGGAAGTAACCGGTTTTGTCAGGAACTGGCGTCCTGAGAGCTCGCTGCGGAGTCTGGGGTTGAGAAGTGTTAACAGGACACCTTCATGTTACGCCTAGTTTCCTATCACGATCCCACGTCTCCATGAAGGTTAACCTAAGAGTTATTGTTGTTACTGGAGCTTTGGAAGAGGGTCATCCATGAGCAGTATTAGCCTCAAGGAAAGGAGAAAAATGTGTTAGTACTTAGTCATAGTGTCAGATAGCAACCATGTTTCTCTGCATGTGTGTGTCTCTCTCTCTCGGCCACACGCATGCAATCTTCTGCTTCTTTCTATGTGCAAATGTTGACATTCTGTACCTCACACTGGCTCTCCCCCATGGACCCCAGGCACTGACTTCTGTAGAGATTCACACTTCCAACATAATGCACGAGCACATAATAGGTAATGTCCTTCCCTCTTGGTTCGAGTCTAGAGTTCTCCATTTGGTGCAGTGATGTCAGCAGTCTGGCTCAGGCCAATTACCACAGTGAGGAGAAGGCTCTGTTGAGAGGGTTGCAATTAAGTGGTTGGGAGACGCCTCTTCCGTGGTGTCTGACTGTTCCGGGGACACTGGATGATAAACAGTGGCTGCACGAGTGAGACATTACCGAGCACCTGCACGTGCCCCTGACCCAGCGTTTTTACGAGTGAGATCCCGTTTCGTTCTTAAAACATCATTGCGAAGTGCCTCAATTTTACAAGTGATTGATATTCAGAGAGAAAAAGTTAATTTTCCATGCTGATTCGCCCGCTAGGTGGTGGGACTGAGATTCTCATCCAGCTCTTTCTTTTAGTGCCATCTGCCTCCTATGCGGCCAGTGACAACAAGCACAGTTATTAAACCTCTGCTTTTAATGGTCTTCCTAGGACACTTGCAAGTTGTTCTTTTCCATAATGGCATTTCCAAATTGCACTCACAGGTCTCCTTTGTGATTTTTCATCTGCTTTCTTGTGTACATGGATGGCTTGCTTGAAACCCTTTTACATATTTTCATGGGCTACAGAGGGGTAAACAGTGTCAACCACCTCTATGAACAGCATGTTTCTGTCACAAGGCGAGCCAAAGTGTGTGACCCCTGACCTTTGGGAGGAAAGATGAGCAAACACACACACGCACACTCACACACAAACACACATACAAACACACACCCGTGCACACTCACATATACACATTCATACACATATGCACACACATACACACAAACACCCATGCACAGGTACACACACTCACACAAACACACATGTGCATGCTCACGCACATACAAACACACATGCACACACAGCACAATACACATACACACACCCATGCACACTCACACATACACATTCATACACATATGCACGCACATACACAAACCACCTGTGCACACACACACAAATATACACATGCACACACACAAACACACATGCACGCACATGCATGTATACACATACAAACACATACCCCTGGGCACACTCACACACACATACACATACAAACACAAATGCACACAAGAACACAAACACATCCACTCACATGTACACTCACGCAAATGCACATGCGCATTCACGTAAACACCCATGCATGCACACTCACACACACACGCACACTCACACATACACATTCATACACATATGCACGCACATACACACAAACACCCATGCACGTGTACACACACGTTCACACATACACATACAAACACACACCCCTGGGCACACATGCACACTCACGCACACATACACATAAATGCACAAATACAAATGCACACAAGCACACTCACACAAAAACATGCACATTCATAAATACACACTCACACAAACACCCATGCACACACACATATACACATGACATGCACACTCATGCAAATACCCATGCACACACACTCACACACATCCCCGCTCACACAAACACCCATGCATGCACACTTACACACATGCACACACATGCACACTCACACAAGCACACCGTCAACTTCGAGGAGTCACCTCAATATCTTTGGTTCCCCTTCCTTTTGAACATGCGTCTTCCTCTTCCCGTGTCTCAGGCAGCCTGGGCTCGGGCACTGTGTCACGTTTTTCCCGGAGGAAAGGAGCCAACACGCTCCTGCACCCTGAGCTGGGCGTGGCTGCATGGTTTATCATAAAACCCAAACAAGTCAACGCTTAGCTCATAAGAATGGCTCTCTAAGGGCTGAAGGCTACTAGATAGAGGAAAACAAGACACTACTGGTCAGGAGCTGGGTCTTCTTCTGCCCAGCACCACCCAAACTGACGATAACTATGTGCCCTGTCCAGGGCTGGTCCTGCGTACCTGATGACACCTTAAAAGCAGCATGGCACCCATGTACATAATATGAGTGGAGGAAGTTCCAAGTTCTGTCAGGGACCAGATTTTCAGGAGCAGGGGGTGGCCACTGCTGAGTTAGTGCTATGGCACCATCACACCATCCATCCATCCACCCATCCATCCATCCATCCATCCATCCATCCATCCATCTTAATCAAGCTCCCACTGTGTGCAAGGAAATGCTCCATTCTGCTGTGCAAACAAGAGGAAAAGAACTAAAGCTGTGATGATCAGAAGAGGCCAGATGACTACAGGAATGACAGGTCTGTGGCTTATTCATCCCTCATGAGACATGCCATCAGGGTCACTTGCAGGGAACAGCGCCATGTTGAATGCTGCCAGCTGCTGCGCCAGCAGGAAAGACAGTCCTTGGAGGGGTCTTGCATTGGCAATTAAATGCTCTGATTAGACATGGCACGTGTCATTTCCACTCGCAACTCCTTGACCAGAACCGGTCACTGTCCCCGCCCAACCACAAGGGAACTGGAGCGCAGTCCTTCCATGCAGAAGGTGAGAACCAGGCACACCTGGCCGACGTCACCACGACGTTCCCTGGGGGAAGTGGGCTCTTCCATCACGGCTTCTCCCTTGTGCTTTCCAAGGCTTGTACCTCACTCAGACCTGGAGTCTGGGGGCTGGGGCACCTTTTTCTGCCAACAGTTTGGTCCTAGGAGCCCTCTCTGTGGAGGATGGGGCCTGACATTGGTCCTTCTCTGTATCCACACTCCTGTAAGGACCAGACATGAGTCCATACAGGGCACTCACTGCGACAAAGGCTTTGGCAACTCCCCACCCGCAGTCCTGTGCTGTACAAACTCCCGAGCTGCCCATGAGCAACTTTCTTCCTGGGGCACACGAGTGGTGTCAGGCGACTAGGGTGGACGTATGGAAAGATCTTGCAAGGACCGTGGATTTTCCTGAGGCAGGCAGCCCATCTGCAGTGAGACTTAAATGTGTAAGCCCGAAGACTCTGCAGGCTTCACCTTTAATCTGCGTCCTAGCACTTGGTATCATGTTTCTCTGGAACGCTAGATTGAAATGTGTCACTTACTCTTTCACCAAAGAGGAGGCCGGCTTGTGATTGAATATCATGGGACCACCCTTCTGTCCTAATTCTCTCCAATATTTTGGTGGAGGTTCAGTGTGGGGTCTCCTACTGGGGTGGGGGTGGTGGTAAAGGAGCTGCTAAGCCCATTACCTCTAGAAGATGTATGTTTTCTCTCGGCTGCACAGTGCCCTTGGCCGATCTTGTACAGGATTAGGTATGTGAAAAGCGCCAGCCACCTAAGAGAACTCTGTTTAGGGCTAATTATTTTATTTTATTCACAACACCCATTTATTTTCCACGAGTGCCGTCAAACTCACACTATTCACTTCCTTGTACACTGTGTGTGTGTGGGGGGGGGGGGGGGTAGAACCGTGGCCCGGACGGCCGACACCCCATCTCATTTGCCTCGAGCCTTGGCCAAACGTCTCACACCTCTTGAGACTCAGGGACCTCCTCTGCTCAGTGACCTTAAAACACATGGCTCTCGGGGCCGCGATGAGAGTTAGAGACGGTGTGAGCTGATCCATGTTGGGTAGATTTCCATCTGTCTTCCCCGTGGCTCTGGCCGGAGAGTTATGGCGGCTGGGGCAGCTCACGGGTAATCCAGGACATCTCTTCAGTTAACTTTCCCAAGAGATAAGGTCTTCTTCACCTTCTTTACGTGACCAGAGTTATGAACATAGGGAGGATGCTTGGGCAACAGCTCTGGTTGACTTCATCCTAATGTCCATGTAATCTGTTCAGGAATTGGATATATCATGTTTAAAACCTTTCAAGGCACTGACCAGGAACACTATCCAGGGTCTTATAAGCTTGCAACATTCAGACAACTTGTAGAAACTCATTTTCTGTCATATTCATGAGAAGGATCGGAAGCTGTCCCACTGAAGTCAAGAGCCTAGTAAAGGTGGCTGATATCACTGGCATGAACGATATTGCATGGGATTCTGGAACACAAGGACAAGAAAAAATGTGTAAATATTGAGAAAAGAGAGACATGATTATCCCTATTGACAGAGTGTACGATTGTCTGCATAGGAAACACAATTAGTCAATACCACAAATCGTTAGGACTTAAAGGAAAATTCAAAATACAAAAATGAAAGCTGTCTTCATGATCAGCCATAACCAATGAGAAGATTCAACAGAAAAAGTAAGTTTCCCTTTCTACTAGCAGCGAGACCTTTAAGGTATGTGAGTCAGCCTGGTGAACAGGTGAGGGTTTACAAAGGTGCCTGTAAAATATCCCTGACAAGAGGAAGCGGACATTTGCTGTTTCTAAGCAGAGAGCCTCAAAATTATATCGTTCAACGTCAACACCGTTTCGTGGACATTGACAGATGGATTCCAAGTTCATCTTGAAGAGAAAATCCGAGAACAGTAAAGACAAGAAAGGAAGAAGAGAAAAGAAAGGCGGTGACTCCCTCCCAGTGTCAAATATATAACCAATATGTCATATGTACGATAAGTGCAGTTGAAATAAATAGAGCAGATGTATTAATAGAACATAATGAAAAGTCCAGAAACAGACAGAAGCATGTAAGAAATTAATAGACAAGAAAGGAGGTATTTCCAATCCATAAGGGATTGATGGCAATAAATGGTGTGGAGACACTTGTCTAGCATTGTGGGAAAATAGAATAAAATTAATCTTCAACCTCACATCATTTCCAAAAATAATTTAACATGGATTTAAGACCTACCTATAAAACAAAACTATAAAAAAAATGGGACAAAAATATAAGAAGATGTAACCTGCAGAGACAAAAGATCTTGGACAAGAAAAAAACGCAAAAAGGTAAAATAAAAAACACAGAAGCCTGACTACTGCAAAATTTAACATTTCTATAGGACTAGAGATACAGGCAGGAGATTACTCACAGGCTAGGAGAAAACATTCATACAGCACGGAGCGAAGGGTCCACGTGGACCACGTGAAATCACCCTCCTAGAGTAATCTGAGAAGGATAAGCAACCCAACAGAAATTCAGACAAAGAATTTAAACACACACTTCATGGGAAAGAGATTACAGACAGCCAACAAACATTTTAAATGGTCAGCTCAGCAGGAATGAGGGAAAACAAGTTAAAACAAGGGTTTTTCCCACCTGTTTGATTGGCAAAAATGAGAAATGAGCATTACATGGAGTATTAGCAAAGATGTGTGAACACAGAATTCTTACATTCTGTTGGTGAGCATGTTTAACTTTGAATAGCTTTTGTGGAGAGCAATCTGGGTGTCTCCATTAGAGCAGAAAACACACATGCCCTGTGGTTCACCAATCCTGCTTCTCAGAGTCGACCCTGGAGGAGGGTTCACACGCGGGCGGGGGAGGTGAGAATTAGGATATTCCCAATAATGTTGACGGAAATAGGAACAGCCTGGAGGGCAAAAATGGAATCGAATGTCATGATAGGGTTAAATTACAGCGTTTGGTTAAAGGATGATGAGTCTGCTTAGTTCTGGCTCACCTGCTGGGACCGGACAGCCTGGGCCCCTCTGTGGGTGGAATAGTGTGATCTCGGAGCAGGGGCATGGAGGAAGCTGCCCCACCTCATGGTGGTGCCCCGAGGCTGGATCCGGGTGGGTGAGTCCTTCGAGATGGTTTCTGCCGTGTGGACGGTTGAATCCCGGGAAAGGACTGTGTGTCCTCCCCGGCTCAGCCAGAGCCAGAGCAGCACAGCGGGCAGAATTGGCGCTGAGGGTTCTCCCTCACACTTCGCTGGGGATTAGCTGACGTTTGTGGGGGTGAGTGGAGAAATGCCAGGGGTCCAGCCCGTGGGACATGGCAGCCTTGGCCAATGTGGCCCTGACCCGCCCATGCCATCGGCGCACTGAAGACATACGGTCCTCTGCCCAGAGTGCCACAGGGGTCCTCAGCCCTCACATCGGGGCTCAGTGCCTTCACATGCCCACGCTGGGACTCAGATCCGTTCCCCCCAAAGTCTGAGGCAGAGAGACTGGTGAGGATTATGGGTTCCTGTGTCGGAGCACATTTGAAATTGTAATGAGCAGGCTTGGTGATGCGTTGAATGTGTTTGATATCGACAGGAGAAATTACCCCTTTTCGAAGCCAGCTCTGTGCTTTCATAACACGCGTCAGATCAATGTCTAGAAAACAAATACAGTCACCAGGCGACTCGGCAATGCATCCTCGGGGGGAGCCCACCACAGGAAGTGCTGCACGAATTAGCTGGGGGAACCACGCAGGTCTGTCCTCAGGGGTCAGCCAGAAGGCTTTGCAGAACAGACCCCGAGCGCTGATGAGCTACAGGACCAAATAGGAACCTCCCCCGGGCCCCAGCAGGTGGCCCCCACGGGGAAAGAACACAGGGATGTTTGAGCCCCTAAAGCTTTGCTACTCGCACCGGGGTCTGTGGACCAGGAGCACCAGCTCACCAGGAACTTAGAAATGAAGACTCAGGCCTCTTCCCTCCACATCTGCCCCTTCGGGGAATTAGAGCCCCTCCTGGGATCAGGGCACGTGGTTGACCAGAACAAAGGCTCCATTTCCCAGCCTCCGCTGCAGCCTCAGGTGGCCATGTGACCAGGTCCTGGCCAACGCACTGTGAGCAGAGGTCATGGGAGGAACTTCCAGGTCATGCCCTGAAAGGATGGAGGTGAGCCCTTCCTCCCATTCTTCCACTCCCCTAGCCACATGAGGCCAGTCAGCCTGGGGTCACCACTACTCTTCTTGGCCCAGGAGAACCAAACAGATGGGGGATTTTGTAGGGTTTGGAACAATGTAATTGTTTATCATGTGGTGACCACTTAACTCCCTGTGCCTGGGCTTCTTCAGTCGTGAAACACGGATGATAGTGATGGTGATGGTGATGTTGATGGTGATGTGACAATGATGGTGATGATGGTGATGATGGTGGTGATGATGATGATGATGGTGATGATGGTGATGATGATGGTGATGGTGATGATGACGATGGTGGTGATGATGATGATGGTGATGGTGATGATGGTGATGATGATGGTGATGGTGATGGTGATGGTGATGTTGATGGTGATGTGACAATGATGGTGATGATGGTGATGATGGTGGTGATGATGATGATGATGGTGATGATGATGGTGATGATGATGATGGTGATGATGATGATGATGGTGATGGTGATGGTGATGGTGATGATGATGGTGGTGATGATGATGATGGTGATGGTGATGATGGTGATGATGATGGTGATGGTGATGGTGATGGTGATGTTGATGGTGATGTGACAATGATGGTGATGATGGTGATGATGGTGGTGATGGTGATGATGATGGTGGTGATGATGGTGGTGATGATGATGGTGATGATGATGGTGGTGATGATGGTGGTGATGATGATGATGATGATGATGGTGATGGTGATGATGATGATGGTGGTGATGATGATGATGATGATGATGGTGATGATGGTGATGGTGATGATGGTGATGATGATGGTGATGATGGTGATGATGGTGATGATGATGATGATGATGGTGATGGTGATGATGATGATGGTGGTGATGATGATGATGATGATGATGATGGTGATGATGGTGATGGTGATGATGATGATGATGGTGATGATGGTGATGATGGTGATGATGATGATGATGATGATGGTGATGGTGATGATGATGGTGATGGTGATGATGACGATGGTGGTGATGATGATGATGATGATGATGGTGATGGTGATGATGATGATGGTGGTGATGATGATGATGATGATGATGGTGATGATGGTGATGGTGATGATGATGATGATGATGGTGATGATGGTGATGATGGTGATGATGATGATGATGGTGATGATGGTGATGATGATGGTGATGGTGATGATGACGATGGTGGTGATGATGATGATGGTGATGGTGATGATGGTGATGATGATGGTGATGGTGATGATGACGATGGTGGTGATGATGATGATGGTGATGGTGATGATGGTAATGATGATGATGGTGATGATGGTGATGAGGGTGATGGTGATGATGGTGATGATAGTGATGGTGATGATGGTGATGGTGATGATGACGATGGTGGCGATGATGATGATGGTGATGATGGTGATGATGATGATGGTGGTGATGGTGATGATGGTGATGGTGATGATGATGATAGTGGTGATGATGATGATGATGATGGTGATGATGGTGATGGTGATGATGGTGATGATGGTGATGATGACGATGGTGGTGGTGATGATGATGATGATGGTGATGATGATGATGGTGATGGTGATGATGACGATGGTGGTGATGATGATGATGGTGATGGTGATGATGGTGATGATGGTGATGGTGATGATGGTGATGATGGTGATGGTGATGATGGTGATGATGGTGATGGTGATGATGACGATGGTGGTGATGATGATGGTGATGATGGTGATGATGGTGATGATGATGATGGTGGTGATGGTGATGATGGTGATGGTGATGATGATGATAGTGGTGATGATGATGGTGATGATGGTGATGATGGTGATGATGGTGATGATGGTGATGATGATGATGATGATGATGGTGATGACGGAGATGATGATCATGAGGGGGATGATGGCGATGATGATGATGATGATGATGGTGATGACGGAGATGATGATCATGAGGGGGATGATGAGGCCTCCTGCTAGAGAGAGGAGGAGAAGTGATGGAGTTGTGGGAGGATATGGAACATAAGGTGTACCTATTACTATTACCATTATTATTATTAATGTCTCACACTCCTAGTGACATGGAGCTTTCCCTCATCCAGCAGCCGTCCCTCTTGTCCTGGACACATCTTTATAAGACAGGAGCTGAGCTCTCTTCCCACCTTCTCCTCAGCGGGAGTCCACCACAGGGGGCATGAACGTCCGCTAGGCAAGGAGGGGACACTGTGGGTCCCCTGACCCTGTACTGCAGGCCCGACTGGTCCAGCATCCTGAGAAGACTCATTAACCACGGACCCAGTTTCCTGCAATAGCCCCAGGACCGGTGGTATTCACACTGCACTTGACTAAGGGCAGTCAGGAATAGACATCAGAGGGCAGGTGCTGAATTGCTTCATTACTGAACCACCGACGTGCCCACCTCCTGGGAAGTTTGTGGCTGCCACTGCAAGGGCGGTGGGGCTGGAGTCCCAAGCTGCTGTCTACACTGCAGGCACCTAAGTGTGGATGGGGAGGGCAGAGAGGGCAGAGCCTGCTGATTATTAAGAAGGCAGGGCACCTTTTCTTGCATTCAGTTGCATTCTGGCATCTTCCACGAGTGCCTGCTACCTACGCCTGCAGACTTTTCCAGCAGGTTCTCCCTGTGCATGGGGTTGGGTGTGGGGGCTCCACAGACAGCGCACGTCCCTCACCTTGTCTGGTAAAATGCCAAGCAAGTGTCACTGCTGATCTGCCCATTGCCTTTTCGCTTCTCTGTGCTGTTTCCACGCTTGGTGTGCAGTCCATCCACAGGCTCTGAAACTCGCTTTCTCTCCCGCGTGTCTGCTCTGCTCCCTCCAGCAACCAGTGGAGATTTCTCTACTAAATTGAGCTCGGGACAAAGCTTTGTAAAACCAGAGACTCAGCAGGAGAAAGAAAGTGTAAATAAATTAATGTTCCTGGCAGAATCTCCATTTTAACACATTGCCTAGGATGGAGTCAAGCTGGAGAGATCTGTAACCAGCCTATTGATTTTTGCCCGGAGGTGGGGGGGGGGGGGGGCATCGCTGCTGGGGGTGGGGTGGGGCTGCATCGCTGCTGGGGGGGGTGGGGGCATTGGAGCTCTTTCCAGTGTGCACGAGGGGTGGGGGTAGGGGCTCCGAAGAACCCGCAGGGCACAGTGGGCACTCTGCAGGTCCGAGATGTGGCACTTAGTGGGGGCAGCACAGAGGAAGGTGCTGCCTCTGCTCACCTGCCCCCCCCTCCTGCAGGGGCTCAGCAGGGGGTCCACATCCAGGTCTGGGCGGGGCAGCCCTGCACTGGGGGATCTTCCCTCCCCACCGGCCCGGACCCCTGTCCTGGTCCCAGGACGGCACATTCCTCCAGAGCCGGTGTGACTGAAGGCAGAGCATGTGTCCCGGGCAGTGAGGGGCATTTGCGCCCCACTTGTCCATCAGCCCTGACAGAGCCCCAGGGAGCTGGGCTCCTATCCCTGGTCAGCCCACTCCCGGAGGGCCTGCTCTGCGGGCTCTGCCGGGGCCCCTGTAGGTCGTTGGGGGAAAGCTCTGCGGTTTGGGGCTGATTGGAGCCCCGGGGAGGCGAAGGGGCCTGAGGATGGGGGTGACTGGGGGCTCTTAGGACATGGGGCAGGGACATCCTGGGACACTTCCAGCACCTACTCCTGTGCTGAGGCCTCCAAGGGGCCCCAGGCCTGCCGGCTGTGGACACGGTTCCCGCAGGACGTCGGAGGGGGGAGGCCCTAGGAGTCCCCTGAGCAGGCTGCCCCTCCCCTGGCCGAGGGCATCCTCCTTCCCGACAGCCCTTCGAGTCAAGGCAGCGCTGAGCCCAGGTCTGTGGTGACAGGTGAGCAGAGAAGCTGGGAGCCTCTCTGCCCAGGACGGCACCCCCCTGCCCCCCCTCTGTCTTGGGGGCCGCTCAGGCACAAGTGGGAATAGTCCCCACGGTTTTCTCGGGAGGGCACCCTCCCCACTCTCCTACCAATCACACGCTATTTGAAAACAAATTCATGAATTAAAACCTTCAGACAGGCTGGAGTCACGCACGTGGCGCCCGACGAATTAAAACAGAAACGTGAAAAATGTCCCCTTATTTCATCCTGTGTCACAGAAATGAATGTGTTGCTCTCAGGCTCATAAATTTTGGGGAGGAGTTTTTGTGAAAACACTGCAAGCCTCAGAGACGCTCTGTGCCCGCACAGCCGGACACGGAGTCACAGCCGTCCTCAGACCCAGAGACACAGGGACCTTCACCCTGTGCGTCTGAGTGGGGCCCCTGGGGCCGGCACCGGGACGCGTGGCATTCGGGAGCCTCCCCGGGACCCCGCATTCACAGAGGAGCTCGTCCCTGCGGGGAGAGGTCTCAGGAGAAATGGAGGAGAACTTGGGGTGTTGGTGGGTGACAGAGGGGTGCCACGCCCTGGAGAAGCCGACCAGAGAGGGTCGTGGTGGGGGGCTTTCCCCACCTCTCTGCATCCTGCCCACCCCTGAGGCACTCAGTCCGTCCCCTGATTGGACGAAGCCCACCCACATCAGGGAGGGCAACCCGCTTTACTGATACTTCACAGCCAGCCTCATCCAGAAACCCCCTCACGGAAACATCGACCCCGGATCTGGGCACCACAGCCCAGCTGGCTCGACACACGAATTCCCCACCACAGACCCTGGCTCAGGTCCTCACTGGCCACCGTGTCCCGTCACTCTGCTGGGGCATCTGTTTCCAATGTAAAGCACGGGACAGGGCCCAAAGGATGCGGAAGGCAGGACTGTCCCTGGCGGAGTCATGTCCTGGGGGCCCCTGGGAGGGGCAGAGGAGAAACCAGGCCCCGGGAGGACGACCTGGCGCCGATGTGGGCTGGGCTCGTGGTGGGGGGCCACGTGGACGTCTGCCCCTCTGCTGGCCCAGCTCAGGGACCCCGTCCAGGGGTCGTTCTCTGGCCCTGCTCTTAGCTCAGGGCGGGCTTGGCCCCCCGTGTCCACTCATGCCCATGTGAGTCAGGTGTGAGCACCGCAGGGGCTCATCCCCCACCGAGGACGGCTCCTGGCGTGGGCAGGGCACCCATCGGAGCCCATCAGATTCAGGCACCGCCACCCGGGACCCGGGGACCCTGGCGGGCTCCAGTCCCCGCTCGAGACCCTGGGACGATGTGGGCATCGCCTCACCACCTCCAGGATTTTCCAGACCCACGAGTTTAGGACAAGTAAGTTCCATTTTCTTTTCTGAGATGGTAAGTATGAGCTCTTCAGAGCCTGTTCTCAGGCTGGACCAGAGACGATGTCCGTGGGGGGTGACGGTTCAGAAGCTCCTGAAACAAGCAAACAGACAAGCAAGTGTCATCATGATTTAAGCATCATGAGGTCCTGACATCATTGCCCGTTTCCTGCTGCTGCCGTTCATGTTTCAGGGAAGACGCCCCCAAAACTGGCTGCAGGGGGGACCCCTGCAGCCTCCGCCTGAGAATTCACTGTGCCATTATCACAACTGCTCACACACAATGAGCTGCACGCGGTGTGAGCACGAGAGCCTTTGTGTGCCCTCATTCCAGTGCGGTGTGTTTGCTAAATGTAACGAGCCAGCTCCGCATCGCTCGCTTGGGGGAAATTTTAATAACGTTTATGTCGGCAAAACGAGGGAGGAAATGAGACATCCCGCTTCCCGCCCCCTCCCCCCGTGCTGCCCCAAGCAGCCCCATTCTTCACAATGACGTCAGTAGATCCGGATACACTGAGAATGAAATCCTAACTCCTCCTCGGGACCTGTGACTCAGGACACGCCTCCTGTCCCACCTCCTGCTGTCCTCGTCCCCCCCCGGGTCCTGCCATGCTGGCCACTTGGGTCCCTGAGACACCTGTCTCTCTGCCTCAGAGCCTTTGCACCTGCCATTCGCTCTGCCTGGAGCACAATTCCTGCCTGTGGGCAGGTGGCTTCTCTTCACCAGGCAGGTCTCAGTCCCAGGAGCCTCCCAGACGACGCTGGATGGAGACCTCTCCCGGGGGGTCCCTACACAGCGACTTCTTTTCATCTCTTCATAGCCGTGAACACTTTGGATTTGCCTCATGTCTCTGTGTGCTCACTTCTCCACTGTCTCCTGGCTGTCCCAGGACAGGAGCTCTAGCCTGGAACAGCCCCTGCCCAGAGTAGGAGCTGCGGCCAGTGATTATTGAATGAATGAATGAATGAATGAATGAGTGAGTGAATGAATGAACGAACCAGGGAGCTGCAACAAGTGATTGTTGAATGAATGAGTAAGTGAATGAATGAATGAGGGAGCTACAGCCAGTGATTGTTGAATGAATGAATGAGTGAATGAATGAATGAATGAATGAACGAGGGAGCTGCGATGATTATTGAAAGAATAAATGCGTAAATGAATGAACGAACAAATGAGGGAGCTGTGGTGATTGTTGAATGAATGAGTGAATGAATGAATGAACGAGGGAGCTGCGGAGAGTGATTGTTGAATGAATGAATGAGTGATGAACGAGGGAGCTGAGGTCAGTGATTGTTGAATGAATGAATGAACGAACGAACGAATGAACGAAGGAGGGAGCTTCTGCGAGTGATTGTTGAATGAATGAATGAGTGAATGAACGAACGAACGAATGAACGAAGGAGGGAGCTTCTGCGGGTGATTGTTGAATGAATGAATGAATGAGTGAATGAATGAAGGAAGGAAGGAAGGAGCCCCGCGGCAAGTGATTGTTGAATGAATGAATGAACGAACGAACGAATGAACGAAGGAGGGAGCTTCTGCGAGTGATTGTTGAATGAATGAATGAGTGAATGAACGAACGAACGAATGAATGAACGAAGGAGGGAGCTTCTGCGAGTGATTGTTGAATGAATGAATGAGTGAATGAACGAACGAACGAATGAATGAACGAAGGAGGGAGCTTCTGCGAGTGATTGTTGAATGAATGAGTGAATGAATGAACGAACGGACGAACGGACGAGCGGACGAACCGAGGAGGCAGCCAGCGCGTGTGGCCGCCCTTTCAGGCAGCTGTGGGCTGTGGGGGGCCGTGGGGTACACAGCCGGTCACCCCGTGCGGACAGCGGGTTGGCGGAGCCGGGAGCGGGTCCCGGACCCTCCGCTTCCCACCGCGCTCAGGAGGACGGCGTCGCCCAGGGGCCCGGCGCCCCCCACGCTCGGCAGGACGGGCAGGTCCGTCCGAAGTGTGTCCGACTGAACAAAGCCAGAGAAGCAGCCGCCGTGGCCACACGTCCTCCTGAACTGCATTTGCAGGCGGGATCCGGGAGCCAGCGACAGATGAGCTCACGCCACGTCGCGGTGACCCCGCTCTGCTCCCCCCGCCTCCGCGCCCCTTCCCGCAGGGGCTCCGAGTGCGTCGGTACCCGCGCCGCGCACAGGCCGCCGCGGCGCCACGGCCTTCCCGGGACCCGCTGTTCCACGCACCCGCGCGTGCTCGGGAACCGGATCCGTGTCCTCCTGGACGCGGCTGTGAAAACCCTGCCTGGAGGGCGTGGCCCCGCGCGCCCACCCGCCTCTGCTCCCCTGCGGCCCCTTCCCCCCCCCCCCCAAGCCCTCCTGCGTCTGATTGGCCCCCGGCTGGTCGGGGTGCGTGGGGGGTCCCCACTGGGGGCTCTGGCTCCAGCCTCAGGCTCCACTCCCCGGGCGGGGAGGGGACATCTTGTCCTCCAGGCACCTTCCAGCCGCCCTCTCCAGGAGAGCTGCCTCCTTCAGATAAACCCCCTGGGCCCGAAACCACCCAGGTCCTCGATTTCCTCAGCAGACGCTTCGAAACCAAGACCCCCTCCGTCCAGAGCAAACGTCCGGGTCAACTGGCGCCGGAGCCCCGGAGATGCGACCATCACCAGGGGCAGCACTCGGGGTACAGGGCTGCAGGAGCCCCTGACAGGTGCGCCTGGCTGGCACAGGTGTGTTGGTGTAACCTGAAGGTCACTGCCCTGAGGGGGACGGGCCCTGTCCAGGTCTCCACTGTCCCCGACCTTCCCCGTGACTCACCCCCAGCACCTGCTGTCCCCACGTTCCTGTCTGTGCTAAGAACAGCCGAGTTCATGGCCCATCCTGAGTCTGCCTGGGGGCCGAGACGTGCGGTGCCCTGGTTAGGAGCTGTCTGAGGGGGGCAGAGCTACCTGGAAGTGACAGTCGCAACTCTGGGTCATCCTGGCGGGACCCCCCTCTTCCCACTGCTGTGAGCCCAGGAGGTGGCCTTGGGCAAGTTACAGGTAGGCCCTTCCTCAGACATGTTACTGCCATCTGCTGGGAAACCATCCCTGTGAGGGTGGGACTCTAGGATGACTGATGGGGACTGTTCTGCCAGACTTGGGCAGTGCACAACCTCGCCAACCGCACCTGGCAGCCCTGCCTCCCCCTCCTCCTCCGACCCGGAGCTCCAGTCACCAGCTGACACTGTGTCTTCTTAAGTAAAGTTCCCATCCCTTGAATATAACCTCCAGGAGAGACGGGAGTTTGGTGTGTTTTACTCAAGGTTGTGCTTCAGTGTGTGAAACGGGGTGTGGCTCAAGCTAGGGATTCACCAAATATGAGTTGAACAAAGGAATGAATGATTGAAGGGATGATTTCTGCTTCCACCTTCCCCTCTGCCCGGTCCCTGTCGCCAGCAGAGCCCGGGGCGGTGTCCCTGGTTTGTGGGCTGCCCCGACCAGACCCAGGGCGCTCGCACTTGGTCCGGGGGAGACGCTTGGCGGCTTCGTTTCGGCGGCTCCGTGCGTGGGAAGCCGCGTGCGGGCTGAGCTGCCGGGGGCTCGGTCCCACTCGAGCGCAGCCCCGGGAAAACGAGCCCGATGGTCTCATCACCCAGTGTTCGAACAACCGCACGGGCTCCGAGGAGTGAAGATTCGAGCTCAGGAAACAGGCCTCTGCAAAATTCAGTGTTTGCCCCGAGCAGTGACTTTCCGAGCAGGCGTGGCCGGTCTGAGGCCAGAGACCGTTTCTCATCAGCCACAGGAGCGCGGGTCCCAGCGGTGGGAGCAGGTCCCGACCCCCGGATTTCCACGGGGCCCTGGGGACTCAGCCTGGGCTGGTGCAGGGAGAGCCGGCCCCACCCTGTCCTCTGGGAGCAAGGCTCTGAGGGGGTGACTGCGGGGCACGGCTCATTCTCCCCAACCAGATGGGAGCTGGGGTGGGAGCCGAGCTTCCAGCACCTTCCAGACCCAGCCTCTCCTGCCCTTCCCCATCGTTCGCCTGGGGAGAGTCACACGGGGCCTCCTGTCCAGGAAGGACCTTGAGCAGTGTCGGGGCCGGTCCTGGGGGAGGGAGCGAGTGGGCCCTGCCCTGGGGGCCGGCCGGGGGGAGGTAGGAGCCTGGCTGTCCCTGGACAGGGATCGGGGACGCAGCAGCTCCCGCATCCCGCGTGGCTGGTGGCTGACGTGGGGCCGGTGACTCCCCTCCAGAGCCACCTCGGGCTCGGCCGCTGGGCGCCGGGGCCATGGTGACGGTGCCATAGCAACCCCCACACGTGTCCCCGTGGAGGGAGCAGGAGGCATTAGTGAGTTCAGGCTGATTCAGTAGCAGAACCGCCTGGAGAGTCAGGGTCTAAGGCCACCTCCAACGCTGGGACCTGAGGCTCCCGGACGGGTCACGGTGGGACCGGGAAGGAGCCCGGCCCCGAGCTCCGGCCCCCCACCCCCACCCCGTGCGGTCACTGCGGCCTCCGTGGCCGTGGGCAGGTGCACGGGACACTCACACGGCCCGGACCTCAGCCTGGCGGGTCGGCAGGGGCCCCTCCCCCACGGAACAGGCTCCCCAGTCTGTGCCCCTGTCCCCCACCCCCGCTTATTCGTGCCCGAGCACCCGGCCTGCGTCCTGGACACACGGTCTGTCGTGGTCGGTGTTTGCGGCTGCGTGAGGTCCCCACCGCCCGGGCCCTCCTGGGACGTGCCCTCCGTGTCCTGGGCGTCACCTGCGCCCGAGCGCACGAATCACGCGCGTCACACTCACTTCTCCACTGCACACGCTTGTCCGTCTGTCCATCCGCGTGTCCATCTTCTGTCCCTCTGCTGGCACGGCGCCCGGTGAGCAAGAGCCACGTGAGTGTGCGGCTTCATTACTGCTCCCTGCAGGATCGACGGAAGCACCCGACCCCGCACGTAAGCACACGCTCACGCTCACTCCCACGTGCGCCCCGCACACGGCCGGCCTCCATCCACACAGGGACGGAGGGCACGAGAGTGAGGCCCCGCCTGTGCCGCTGGCTCTGACCTGTGACAGGCCCCGCGGGGCCACGGATCCCAGGCCCGTGCGGCCAGGCCCTCTGTGCAGACGCGGGCGCAGGGCTGTGGGGCCTGCTGGGGGGCGGGGAGGGGAGCTGGGCAGAGCCTGCCAGGATGACAGGGAGTTGATCATCTGCTGGCCCGGGTCCCCGGACGTGACAGAGTCACAGGCCCCAAGCTGTGCCCTTCCGGGGCACCCGAGGGCTCGTGGAGACACATGGGCACCCCTCAGCCCACAGGGGCCTCGGGGTGGGTCAAGGACACATGCCCGCCAAGCTGGAGACCGAAGCTGGGTGGTCCCTCAGCCTCTGAAAACCCACGGATGCACACACGCCGCTCCGGGGTGAGGCCAGCCCCCCGCTGTGTCTTTGGACCCTCCGTGGACTCCGGCTCCGGGAGCCGTGGTCCCTGCCTGTCCCCGGTGGGTGCACAGGTGCTGTTGGCACAAAGCTGCAGGGGTGGTCTGCGTGTGAGCCCACATCCCGACGGACAGGTGCCACCGCTCGAGCCGAGTTGGCCACGTGGCACACGGTAGACACGTGTCACGGATGAGCCGCTCGTGTCTCCCAGCCCGGGCTGTGAATGTCCCCAGGCGTGGGACTCTCAGGCCTGATCCGAGCTGACCAGATGACCGGGCCTTCAGGTGTTCTGGATCCAGACTGGAGAAGCCAGTGCAGAGCCCTGAAGCAGGAAGGAGGGGCCCCCGGGAGGAGCAAGACCCTCGAGGTGGGGGTGGGGGGTGAACACCCACCCTAGGGAGCACTCCCAACGTCCGCACTGCTTCCGGAGTTACCCACGGAATCAGCCACGTAAATAGGAGACTGTCAACAACTCAGCACTGCCACCTGAGGACTGTCCCCGGGGGCGCAGGCGGGTAAACCCAGAGCCCCGACTGGTGGCCTCATTGCCCCATGTCACGGGGCCGCCAGCCTCGAGCCTCACCCTTCCCCTCCTCCTGCCCCAGAGACGTCCCCCCCCCCCGCCGCCGCGTCTCCAGGAGGCCTGGCTTTGGGGGCCTCAGGGGGCTCTCTCCCTCTGCCCCCAGCGCACGGACCCCGTGCAGACTCCTGACGTGGGTGCGGGGTGGCTCTGGGCCGCGAGGGAGGCAGCTCAGCCTGACCCCGGGCGGGACACTGCAGCGGCCACAGCGCAGGAGACAGGGCCTGTCGCGGCCACCGCGCGGGGACCTGGGTCCTGAGTGAGGGACATGTGGAAGCTCCCGCGGGAACCTGGCTTCCGGAGCTGACTCTCCAGCCCCCAAGTCCTCCCGCCCCAAAACCCCCGACGTGTCCCAGGTACAAAGGGGACCGGGGCTCCCACCTCCTCCCACAGGGGCTAATGCTCTTTGGCCGCTGTTCACAGGCTCCGGGCCGGGGCGGGGGGGGCGTATCTGATGGGCCCAGAGACGGTGTGGAGGGGGGGAAGGCCGCCCAGCGGGTCCCTGAACACCCTGCGGCCTTCAGGAAAGCTCATTCTCCACACCTGGCATCTGAGGTTTTCCTTTCCTGCACTCCTGTCCCTTCTAGTGGCACCCCTGTCCCTTCAGCGACACCTGTCCCTTCTAGTGACACCTGTCCCTTCTAGTGGCACTCCTGTCCCTTCTAGTCCCTTTAGTGACAGTTCCTGTCCCTTCTAGTGACACCCCATCCCTTCAGTGACATCCCTGTCCCTTCTAGTGACACCCCATCCCTTCAGTGACATCCCTGTCCCTTCTAGTGACACCCCTGTCCCTTCAGTGACACCTGTCCCTTCTAGTGACACCTGTCCCTTCTAGTGGCATTCCTGTCCCTTCTAGTCCCTTTAGTGACAGTTCCTGTCCCTTCTAGTGACACCTTGTCCCTTCAGTGACACTCCTGTCCCTTCTAGTGACACTCCTGTCCCTTCAGTGATGGCCTTCCATTTGGGGTTGACCCCTCCCTGTCAGTCACCCTAGTCCGTGTAGGGCCCAGGCCTTTTCCCACATGCGAACTGTGTGCCCTGGGTCACGTAATAATGCGCAGCGTCCCCGGCCACAGCGTTGGTTGGGTTTGGGCCTGTGACCTAGTGTGGCCCAGGGTCCTATCAGGGCGACTGCAGGAGCTGTTGGAGAAGTCAGCGTCTTTCCTGAGAGCACGTGAGGTCACGGGTTCCGCGGTACTGCTGAGGTCACAGCCGGAGGGGACCGTGGGCTGTCAGGGACCCCCTGCCTGCAGGGCCGGAGGTCGAGGCCACACGGAGGAGGGCGGAGCTAAGGGCGAGAGAGGGAAAGTGTCCCGATGCCACCTCCAGAGACCCGAATGCCGCCCACCTGGGCCCCTGGCAGATTCCTTCGCCATGTGCGGCCCCGGGGGGCCAGCAGCCCGGCGCCACACTGTCACCACACTAGGAGCCCACCGCTGGCCTCAGGGTGGGGGCGCTCCTGCAGCCGGCTCTGCCTCCCGCCCCCACGAGGCGCCAAGAACACCGACTCCAGCAAATCCCCTCAGAAGTTCCAAAGTTTACACCTTGCGATTTACAAATCATGGCTTGTGAGTCCCCACACTGGGTACGAACAGTGGGAGCCGGGCCTGCTGCGGCCTGACCCCAGCGAGCGGGTCTGCAGACGCCCGGCCCCCTCCCTGCAGACGCCCTGCCCTCCCCGCAGACGCCCGGCCCCCTCCCTGCAGACGCCCTGCCCCCTCCCCGCAGACCCCCGGCCCCCTCCCTGCAGACGCCCTGCCCCTCCCCGCAGACGGCCGGCCCCCTCCCTGCAGACGCCCTGCCCCCTCCCTGCAGACGCCCTGCCCCCTCCCCGCAGACGCCCGGCCCCCTCCCCGCAGACGCCCTGCCCCCTCCCCGCAGACGCCCGGCCCCCTCCCCGCAGACGCCCGGCCCCCTCCCCGCAGACGCCCGGCCCCCTCCCCGCAGACCCCCGGCCCCCTCCCCGCAGACGCCCTGCCCCCTCCCCGCAGACGCCCGGCCCCCTCCCCGCAGACCCCCGGCCCCCTCCCTGCAGACCCCCGGCCCCCTCCCTGCAGACGCCCTGCCCCTCCCCGCAGACGCCCGGCCCCCTCCCCGCAGACGTCCGGCCCCCTCCCTGCAGACGCCCTGCCCCCTCCCTGCCCACCTGTCGGGGTCAGCAGTGCCAGTGGGCGGAGGGCGGCTCAGCCACACTGTAAGTTCTGGGCGGAGCTGTCGGTGAGAAGTTTCTTCCGTGAAGGGGCGGGTCTTCCCTGGGAGGATCCCGTGCTCTGTCCCGCTGGCACTGGCGAGGTGGCCAGGACAAGAATGTGACCACGGGGGCCGCAGGAGCTGGGGGGGGGGGGGGTGGTGGCGTGGAGTGACGATGGCAGCACAGCCAGCAGGGGGCTGTGGTCCCAAGCCCTCCCTGCACGTAGAGGCACACCCGCTCTAGTCGGCCCATGCCTGTTTCTGGCGCTTTCCACCGAGGAAGGAAGCCAGCACACCTGGGCTTAATCACCGGGAGAGGAGACTCGCGGCCCCCGCGGGGCTCCCGTGCAGGACGGGTGAGTGGGCCCCAGGGTCGCTGGGGGAGAACACCAAGCAGGCACAGTGAGGTCCTCTGGTTTTAATCAAACACAGCGAGCCACATCCCTTGACGAGGGTCACTGAGAAGGGAGTCTCCTCTCTCCCTAGGAAGGAGCACAGAGTCCCCCCCCCCCCCCACGCAGGTCCTTTCCGCACAGTGAGCACAGAAGCCACGTTCACCGACAGTGCACGTCACATAGAGCCTGAAATGTGCCCACCAGGAGAAATATTTATACATGATCAAGGAAATGTCACAGAAAAATCTGTTCAATTGCAGAAAACGGCTCCGTCCTTGGCACTGACCCCAGACGGCAGGAGGTGGACGGGCCCAGAGTCACGAAGCCTTTAGGGTCTCCATCCTGCTCACTGGACATGCGATGCCTCCTTCCCTGCTCTGAAGGCCTGTCCTCAGGGGACACGCTTCCTCCCATCTGGATGGCGTCCCTGCCAAGCAATGGAAGAGAGACCCGGTTTGGGAGATGTGACCCCAATCCTGATGTGCCCCCATCCCGGAAGACGGGCACGTGGGCCCTGGCCTGCCTCGGCAGCCCTGCTGAGGACCGAGCACAGACCGGGCGGGCGTCCTCTGGAGGGACCTGCCAGGTAAGGGCTGGGGGCCATCTGGGGACGGGTGTTTGGGGACAGGGAAAAGACACACCTCTGGGTTTGTCGAGTGATGGAGCCACTCAGGAAGAGGCCGATGTCCTTCCCAAGAAAGCTCCTCCCCGGGGCGTGCTTGTGACACCCAGAGCCGAGATTATGCTGGAATCGTCCACGGCTCATGGTGAGCTGGCCAACTCGATCTCCCCGTGTCCAGAAGCCATGAGGCAGATGTCACTGGGAGCCCACAGTTAGGGGACACGTAGGGGCACCTTGCAGGAGGGGGGTGCTGCAGGTCTCCCAGGACCACAGCGTGGCCCCTGGGGGCTGACATGGCCAGAGGGGACAGGAGGAGAGTGGGGAGGCAGAGCCTAGACCCCAGGAGGTGACAGGGAATGAGGAAAGCCCGGGAGGGAACTTGTCGGAGGGAGAAGTCCCGCCCCAAATTCGGACTGGGAGGTCTAATGCACATCTGATCGTCTATATCTGATTTGTCTTCCATTTTAGCCCCCACAGCAGGTGGCTCTCAGGGTCCCGGGTCCTCCCTGAATTGCCCTGTGGCCTCACACCCACAAGCCCACTCACAGGGGATGGAGGGGGCTTGGCCTCGGTCTCTCTGACCCTAAAGTCGGCGAGGGGCCACTTCCCTCCCAGGGCAGGAAGGAGGGACTAGGCTTGTGCGTCTATCAGTCTACGAGGGCCAGCGGCCGGGGCTCCTAGAGAGATGGCTAATTCTGGGGCTGGGGCGGGAAACACAGAAGGTGAGTGCGGAGTATTGGGTGGGGCCTGAGAGTAAGGAAGTGTGAACACACACACGCACGTGCACACACTGAGGTACACACGTGCCTGTACATACAGGTGCCCACGTGTGCACACACAGGCACACACATGTGGGCACACATGCACACACAGAGATGCGTACACACAGGCACACATGTGCTTGCACACCAATGCACATACACACACTGATGCACACATGCACACATACACCGATGCACACACACGCTTGTACATACAGGTGCACATGTATGCATACACAGGCACACACATGTGGGAACATACACAGACGTGTACACACAGGCATGCATGTGTGTGTACACCAACGCACATGCACACACTGATGCGTGCATGCACACATACAGATGCACACACACGCACACACGCACTTGTACATACCTGTGCACACGTATGCACACACATGCACACACGTGTGGGCACATGTATGCACACACAGATGTGTACACACAGGCACACATGTGCGTGCACACCGATGCACATGCACACACTGATGTGTGCAGGCACATGTACACACAGATACACACACTGACGCACACACACGGCTATACATACAGGTGCACACACACGCACATCTGCACACACAAGGACAAACAGGCCACCTGAAAGAGCCCCCATGGCCAGAGGGGAACAATTTGAACAGCAAAATGAATGAAATCACGTTGCCTTGTAACTCTAAGTGTGAAAGAAATCGCCATGAAGTTGCATGGCATTGAATACCCAGATAAGTGACAGTGGAATCGGTGAGAGGGATCAGAGGGACAAACTTCCACTTGCTGAGTAAGTCAGTCACAGGGACGGGAGGTAAGCACGGGGGACACAGTTAACCATACGGTACCCGTGTTGCATGTGATGCGGTAGGAAGGCACGTCACCTCCGTAAGCCCGTCGCCTGGTCCCATCGTGAGACAACCATCACACGAATCCCAGCTGGGGGCCGTTCTCCAAAACACACCGGCACGCCTCACACTGTCCGGGTCATGAAGACCCAGGAAAGTCCGAGAAACCGTCACAGCCAAGATAAGCCCGCAGAGACGGGATGCCCAAACATCATGTGGCTCCTGGACGGGATCCTGGGACAGAGAAAGGAAGGGGGGCGGGAATGAGGAGGCGTAACCAAGCATGGACGTCAGTTACTACTGGCTCCTTGACGGGCACAACTGGAAGGCGTTAATAATCTCAGCAGCTGTGTTTGGGGTGCGTGGGGATCTGTACCGTCTCTGCAAAAATTCTGTAAATCCAAATCCATTCTGAAATTAGAAGTTGGTTAAAAATTACGTGAGTGTCAACAGGGTGGCCGTTGGGGTTGTGGAATCAGAAGTGCAAGCCACGACCTTCATCACGACCTTTGTCACCTCCAGCGTGGAGTTGGACCCGGGCCTGGCGGGGCGGCTCACTCCCCAGGCGGTTGAGACGCGCCCACCGCGTTCTTTTCCTATGTCAGGTTATGTTTTGTTCACTTCCGCCCCAGATTAAGTCTCGTGCGATGGCCGGAGAGAGTAAAACACGGCACCCAGTGCGGACAGTTTCTCTTCTGTTCCTCTGGCCACAGAGCGTGCTGTCGCCCTCACCAGAGGCGGTCTGGACACGAGCACGTCAGCACCTCTCCACGTGTACCTACGTGGGCACCCACGGTAACACCCTCTACACATTGCATACGCATCTCGAGGGTTCTTCCGCATCGTTACGGCTGCCGCGCCCTCGCCGGGGAGAGACTGCAGGGTCCCCATCGCGCAGATGGCCCACAATGCAGGTGGTTCCTTATCAACAGACGTTTATTTCAGCCTTTTGTTACGACAAATAAGCCTACAATGAATGTCCTTGCACAGACGTCCTTGTGCACATTACAGCGGTATTTTTAATGCATGCTTCGGATGCTCTGAGAATATTGCCCAATAATTTACTTAATGGATCCCTATTTTTAAACGTTTAGATTGTCTCCAATTTTTCCACCATTATAAACAACACTGCTATGATCATAAATCTTGGCACATACCTCTGATTACTTCCCTGGGATTGGATGAATTTCTAGAAGAAAGTGCTGGGTAAATACATTTCAGCCTTAAAGCTGCTTCAAGCCCATTTTGCAAGGGCTGAGTCAGGGCCGCCCTGCCTGGTAGTGCAGGTTGCACACTGCTCAAGATGCCCAGGATGGGGCTGGAGGGGGCTGAGGAGGAGCCCATGGTCCACTGGCCAGGTATCTAGGTGTCCCCTGGCGCAGGTGGCTTTTTCTAGTCCTCACGAAAGTGCTGTAGGTGCCAGCAGGGCCCGGGCTGGTTGTCAGAGGCCGAGTCTGAAGTCACAGGACCCCCCTGAGAGAAACTAGCCACCTAAGGTTCTGGAGAGCCAGGGGGCAGGGTCAGCTGCAAGGATGTCCGGTCTCCTTCAGGTGACTCTGCGTCACTCAGGGTGAGAGGCAGCATGATGTCTCTTCTGTCACCACCCCTGGGACTGCCCGCCACCAGCAGGAACGGGGCCCCCACTGGTCACCAGCTGACCCATGTCCATCCAGTCCTGAGGGTTTGCCCCTAAATTAGCCGCCGTGGCCCATCCCTGTTCCGTGGCCTATCCCTGTTCCATGGCCCGGGAGCCTATGGACCCCGGGCAGGAGGGTGGGACCCTGGACAGCCAGCGGGGTGGTGGGGACAGAGGAGAAAGTCCCTGCGCCCTATGAAGCGGGCTGAGGGGACCGGGAAGGTGCTCCCGCGAGCCGGGTCCTGGGGCCGCCACCCTGGTGACACCCAGCACGGGGCGGGACGCAGTCTCAGTGGACGCTGTCCCCCCAACCCTCTGGTCCCCCGGGCCGGGGAGCAGTCCTGTCCCCCAGGGGCCAGGTCCGGGCTTGCGTGGAGAGGCCCCCCTCCCGCCTGGCCCGGCGGCTGCCACATCCTCCCAAGTCCTCACGTTTACGCTTTACCATGAGGCCACAGCAGTGGCTCCCGGTCGTGAAGGTCGAGGTGGCCGCTGACCAACAGAGCAGACCCTGCTGGATGGAGACGGGCTTTGGGCAGTTCCAGGACGGGGCTCCGGACGGAGGGTCAGCCCAACCCGGTGGAAAGGCCCAGATGGAGAGGCCCCCGGGGAGCCGGGCAGATGGGGCGTCCCAGCCGCCTCACCGCGGAGACGGCAGCAGGGGCAGCAGAGAGCGTTCAGCCCCTTTGTCTGGGGAGTGAATGCAGTGACCTGGGGCAGTTTCAAAGCCCCGTTTGGGTAGAAGCGCCTCTTGTGAGATGATGGGCTTTTAATGATCACCTTTGACCCTGTCAGCTCAGTGACTAAATGTATGAGACAGAGAGAGAGAGAGACTGGAAGACGGAGAGACAGAGAGAGACAGGGAGAGACAGAGAAAGGGGCAGAGACACGGAGACAGACAGAGACAGACGCAGAAGAGAGAGATGGGGTGGAAAAGAGACAGAGGTGGAGAGACAGAGACAGACAAGAAAGAGGGGGCAGCACGAGGACTGTCTTCGGGAGGCTCAGGGCACCTGGCAGGACCCCTGCCCTCTGGTCCCGGGAGGTGGGGTCTTGCACGTTAGTATTTCCTTCCTCCGCACAGACAGGGAACCAAGGCGGAGAGAAGGGGGGAGGGAGGGAGGGGAAGGGGCGGGTGTCTGCTCGACGACACGGAGCCCTCGGACCAAGTGAGGGCGTCTGACCCACTGAGGGAGGGGCCAGCGTGAGAAGAGTTGGGGGGCTGAGGCCGGGGATGCACTCGGCCACCGCCCCCCCAGCTTCCTCCCAGTGTTTACAGACCTGAAGTGCCTCTAGCAGTTGGTAAGTGGGTGCCCCATAAGTGCCCCGCATCTGTCACGTGGGAAACAAAGGCAACAGTCTCCTTACAGCCCATGAGTCCGTGAAACAGGCAGAGTGACCTTCTTCTAGGTGATCAGCTGCCTCCGTGATGACACTTTGGTCGGGGCAATCTTAGCCCCGACCCCCCAGGATCCTGTAAAGTCTCCTTTAACATATAAATATTCCTTTGGAAACTTCCTTTATCTCTACTCCCCAAGACATAGGTTGGCAATCATCCTCCAAGCATATGGCACCCCTGATGTACGTGGGAAGGGCCTCATGAGTAAGGTCTTACGAGGCAGTGATAAATGACCTTTCCTAACAGCAACGAGCCCATCAGGGTCCTGGAAACCTTGCTTCCAAATTCCTCAGAGGCATCTCGGTGGCTCAGCCGGTTAAGCATCTGACTTTGGCTCAGGTCACGATCTCACAGTTCGTGGGTTCGGGCCCCGCCTCGGGCTCTGTGCTGACAGCTCGGAGCCTGGAGCTGCTTCACATTCTGGGTCTCCCTCTCTCTCTGCCCCTCTCCTGCTCAAGCTCTGTCTTCTCTCTGTCTCTTTCAAAAATAAATAAGCATTTAAAAAACTTTCAAATCCCTTAGAGATTTACATTATACCTAACCACCCCCAGCCTGAAGGCATGTGATCAGTCACCCCTCACAGCCCCAGTGCCTGCTCATCCTGCCCACGGGTCCTGTCCCCAGGCTTTACTAAAAACCAAAGACGTCTCGGGAATTCTTCCTTGGCCATCGGCTCCGGACTCCCACCACTCCCAAACCGCATCACCTGGATGTCTCCTAAGCCGCCCCCACAGGCCCCTCAGGCCCCGTGTCTAAGGGGTGAAGCCTGGCAAAGCTGAGTGGGGGGAGGGGTGGAATCACCGTGTGCTTCTCGCCAGAACAGCAACTCCATGGCCCAAGGTCCAGACATTCCTTGAGAAGCTTCCAAATGTTTAAACACTGCCTCAGACTAAAACAAAACAAACGCAGCAACCCTCTGTGGACTTTGACCCATCCCAGAGTAAATACAAAATTTAGGGAGAGAATTTACAGGTAGATGTCTCTACTCGGAATCCACCTCTGTCCTTGCGTCGGTGGCATAGCGGTGAGTCCACACCCGCAAAGTTCTGCAAACCGACCTCAAAGGTTTCTCAGGACCCGGAATCCACCGTGGGGTACCTGGGTATTCTGGGTGGGCTGCGTGGGGGCCGGGCCTCCGGAGACCGTGACCAGGGAGTTCTCGGGTGGGTTTCGTCCCAGTAAAACCCCACTCGCTCAGATGACCCTAACGCAGGGCTCGCAGGGAGGAGGGCAGAGCCCGGCCAGCCCAGGAGACAAGGTTTACCGAGCACGTAGAGAAAACAGGATCCAGGTGAGGCTGAACTGCGCGTGAACAAAATGCGTCCCCGGGCACCAGAACCACCACCCGCCAGCCATCATTTATATGCTGATCAGTCTCTCACTGCCTGAGAGCCTCAGCCTTGCCAGGATTCCCTCCCTCCAGCCCTTCTGCGTCTGGTGGCAGTACTTGAACTCTGCAAGCCCCAGCTAGTCAGAGGTTCCCGATTCAGCCCACCCCCCACCCTCTGCGAGGCCAGCCTGGCTGGGGGTCACGATCACACACTCCTGCCTCTCCGTCCTTGAGGCAGGAGGACAGTGGTTCCCAGAAACCTCCGCCCACGGTGGGGGGTGGGACTCTCTGTCCCTTCTCGGGGCGCGCCCAGGGACAGTGAGAAGGGCCGAGACTCAGGCCTTCCCTGGGTTCTGAGGCACCCCAGTGTCTCTCTGCTGGAGCCCCCGCTTTGAAACGTGTTCAAAAACACCACTGAAAAGCTTTCAGCGCTGAAGCTGCAAAGTGCTAGCCTGAGGGAGAACTGCTTTGTTTGGCCCGCTTTCTCTGACTTAAAAAAAGGTGTGTGGGGGAGGGGAGGATCACACAGAAACCAGACTGCCAGCTGCCCCCCCTCCCCCACAAGCCCCTGCGCTGGGGCCCCTGCAGGGCCCGGAAGGTCCTCTTCTAGAGGAAGACACCCTCCAGCCCCAAGGCGTCCCCTTCCAGCACCGAGGGGACCTCCTGTGCATCACGTGCCTGGCCCCTGTAGACACCTGAGTTTAATGCTCCTGACTTAGAGGAAAAGACAATTTGAGGGACCCCTGTAACAATCAGGCTGTTCCAGGAAGATGTAAGGACAGCGAGCCAGTCCACAAAGCGCCTGCTCCTTGTGGAAAGAAATCACTCAGGGGTCGGGCTCTGCTGAAGAAAGCGTTTTACTGTTCTATTTCTGTCCCTGATTTGGAGAAGAGTTTTGGGTGTAGTACAGGCTCGTTTCAGGATGCCCTTGGACAAGGGCAGTTTGAGGCCGCCATTTCGACGCGGTCCTTTTCAGGCTCATTTGACAGACAGGAAAGCCTGTCACTTGGCAACAGAAGGAGCCACTCAAAGCTACCACACCTGCTTCACAAACTGCCGGTGGCCCCCACACACTGAAGCGATCATATGTGCCTCTAAATCGAATTCCCCAGCAACATCCGGGGCCAGATGCTTTCTGCAGTGGTGCTGGCCACAGAGGCGGCACGAACAGGTGTTCACCGACTCATCCCTACACGGACCCTTGGTCCCACCCCATCCCTGGCCCTGGTTTCCAATCTCAACACCCTGCCGGGCTTCCGCAGCGCAAAGATGACGACGTCAGCCGCCCTGATCGGCATCGGGGTCGCCTGGGTATGCCTCCAACACGTCACTGGGGAGATGCCCAGTGACAACGCGGCCTGGGCCAGATTGGCACGCCCCGTGGAACAGCCTGGCAGTATGAACTCGAGCTGAATACCCTGTAACCCCCCAATCCCACCCCGAGGCAAATACCAGCGTAAACATGTGCAAACAGGCACGCGCAAGCACGGTCACGGCCCCACTCTCCGAAATAGTCCCTAAAGGAAACTACTCGAATGCCCATAAACAGTAGAGTAGGTGAACACACGATGATGTTATCACAACCGGATATTATTCAGCAACGAGAATGAGCGAACTGGACAAGAACACTCCATGTTACGGACGACTTGACTTGCCAACCTGCTGGCGAACGAGCCCCCAGATCCAGAAGAGCACAGACTAGACAGTTCCATTCATCTAAAGTATAAAAAACAGGCATGATAAAAATCGGGGTGATAGTTGATGTTAAGAAGAAAACAAATCAGTATATCATGGTATATGGAAAATACCGTAATTTTTAAAATGCTTGTATTTATTTTTGAGACAGAAAGAGAGCAAGCAGGGGAGGGACAGAGAGAGAGAGAGAGAAAGAAAGACAGAGAATTCCACAGGCTCCGTGCTGACAGCAGCAGGCCTGACTCCGGGGCTTGAACTCACAAACTGAGAGATCATCACCTGGGCTGAAATCGAGAGTCAGATGCCCAACCAATTGAGCCATCCAGGCGCCCTGAAAATATCGTAATTTTTAAATGGGCAAAAGATTTTAGACACTTCACCTGAGAATGTACCTGAATGGCCGGTAAACACAGGAAAAGCACCTCAGCATTATTAGTCAACAGGGAAACGCAAATCGAAACCAGTCACCCCGCGACCAAGATGCTCTATGCCACGGGCATAATGGCAGAGGCAGGTGGCCAGCCGGTGTCCACAGTGAGCTACACACCCACAAAATGGCTAAACCCAACAGGACTGAGCACACCGTGTCCTGTGGGACGTAAAATGGTACAGCCATTTGGAAAAGTTTGTCAATTCCCGAGAAAGTTCAATATAGTCACCAGACGCATGAATTTCCTAGGGCTGCTGTTAACAAATGACCACCAACTCAGTGGCTTAACGCAACACGAACTTTCTTTCTTGTAGTTCTGGGGATCAGAAGTCCAAAATGAGTCTTTAAAGGGCTAACAGCAGGTGTGGGCGGGGCTGGTTCCATCCGAGCCTCGGGAGGATCCTTTCTTGCCTCCCACTTTCTAGAGGTCACCACGTCACCCAAATCTGCGTTCCTATTCCCACAGTCTTCTCCCCTGACTTGGCCACTCCTACCTCTCTGTCATAAGGACACTGAGCCCACCCAGATAATCCAGGATGACCTCCTCATCTCTAGACCCTTAATTTAACCACGTCTGCAAAGTCCCTTTGGCCACACGAGGCCACACTCACGGTGTGTGTGCCGATGCACTGGCACGTTTAACAGGAAAGACGCGGCGGGCGTTCAAGACAACGTAAGATACGGGCAGCTGTGACCAGGCACGGACGGACCGTAACCACGTACCTGCTCCTTAAGGCCCACAGCGCACCTCGGGCCCGGGTGAGGTCTGACCCCCAAATGTATCGTGATGGCTCCACAGATATGATAGTTCACAAATCACTCATTCTCTCTCCAGAGTTCAACCCGAATATAACACCCATCAGTGAGCGAAACGATGCCCGGGAACAATTTGGTAAGGAGTAAAATACAGGGTCTCATATTTTTATTTTTTTAGTTTATTCCCTTATTCTGAGAGCGAGGTGGGGGGAGCAGAGAGAGAATCCCGGGCAGGCTCAGCAATGTCAGCACAGAGCCTGACGTGGGGCTCGAACTCCCAAACCGTGAGATCATGTCCTGAGCTGAAATCGAGTCAGACACTTAATCGATTGAGCCACCCAGGCGCCCCCATAGTCTCATATTTTTAAACAGTGAATCCATACAGTTGGGAAGTGAAGGTGACCGAAGCGTCGGGAATAACACAGCTGAGCCGCACCAGAGCCACGAGCCACCTGCCCAGTCCAGCTACCGGCACAGGAAGGGCCCGTTTCGCGCTTGCAACGACCGGTGGGAAAGAATACGCTTCCCCATGACAGTTCGGAGCCTCTCGCCCGGAAAACTAGATTTCAAAGAAAGGAGAGGTCCTGGGTGAAGGGATATATCACGTATGAAACCAGCCAGAAAAGGGGGGAAATGGGACACTGTGCTGCTTACTCTGGGGTTTTATTTTTGTGGTTGTTTCTGGACCCAGCAAACGGTGCTCGTGGAGAGAAAGGAAAAATAAGATCTGTCGGTTTGGTGTCCGGGGAGTTGGTATTAATTGTCACGTTGAAAGAGTGCTTTTTCTTCCTGAGCTTTCCAAGCTTCTGGAAATAACACAAGGGGAGAAGCCTGGGGAGGAAGACGGAGAACCGATTATTAAGGGCTAAGTGCGTGACAGGTCTTTTGTCTTTACAACAAAACATCACCAGCCGATGCACACGCTACGGTGTTTGGCACAGCCCCATTTCATCTTCAAACCAGGTTGTTACAATACTGGCTTGAAGGGAGCCTGAGCCACACTGCGACCAAGATGCTCTATGCCACGGGCATAACGGCAGAGGCAGGTGGCCAGCTGGTGTCCACGGCTCCGGTTTGAGAAAACATCCTCCTGAGGAAAACATCCCCCTCCCTGTGCAACATTCCAACTGAAGGGGCTTTTTATTTTTTTTTAATGTTTATTTTTGAGGGAGAAAGAGAGACAGAGAAACAGAGAGAGACGGGCACGAGCAGGGGAGGGGCAGAGAGCGAGGAGACAGAATCCAAAGCAGGCTCCAGGCTCTGAGCTGTCCAAACAGAGCCCGACGCAGGGCTCGAACTCACGAACCGTGAGATCGTGACTTGAACCAAAGTCAGACGCTTAACCGACTGAGCGAACAAGGTGCCCCTTGGACAGGCGTTTTAGACGTCTGTCTCCCAGCATGAGCCTCTCAGAGACAGAGGGGCACAGAGGACATGGGTAGGACAGCTGCCTGGGTGGGGAGAGGCAGAGGCCCCGGGGCAGGCCCCCAGCAATCTGCGGCCTCCGACAGGACGACAGGCTGATGAACATCTCTGTGAGACTTAGTTCAAGTAGCATCTTCTTCAGGAAGAGGCCGTTAAGAAACAAAATTCAGGGTCTATCCACCAAGAAGACCTAACAATTGTAAACATTTATGCTCTAAATGTGAAAGCACACAAATATATAAATCAATTAATCACAAACATAAAGAAACTCCTTGATAATAATACCATACTAGTAGGGGACTTCAACACCCCACTCACAGCAAAGGACAGATCATCTAATCAGAAAATCAACAAGGAAACAATGGCTTTGAATGACACACTGGACCAGATGGACTTCACAGATATATTCAGAACATTTCATCCTAAAGCAGCAGAATATACATTCTTCTCCAGTGCACATGGAACGTTCTCCAGAATAGACCGCATACTGGGACACAAATCAGCCCTAAGTAAGTACAAAAAGATCGAGATCATACCGTGCGTACTTTCAGACCACAATGCTATGAAACTCAAAATCAACCACAAGAAAAAACTGGAAAGGTAACAAATACTTGGAGACTAAAGAACATCCTACTAAAGAATGAATGGGCTAACCAAGAAGTTAAAGAGGAAATTAAAAAGTATATGGAAGTTGGGGCGCCTGGGTGGCGCAATCGGTTAAGCGTCCGACTTCAGCCAGGTCACGATCTCGCGGTCCGTGAGTTCGAGCCCCGCGTCAGGCTCTGGGCTGATGGCTCGGAGCCTGGAGCCTGTTTCCGATTCTGTGTCTCCCTCTCTCTCTGCCCCTCCCCCGTTCGTGCTCTGTCTCTCTCTGTCCCAAAAATAAATAAAAAAACGTTGAAAAAAAATTAAAAAAAAGTATATGGAAGTCAATGAAAATGATAACACCACAGCCCCAAACCTCTGGGAAACAGCAAAGGTGGTCATGAGAGGAAAGTATATAGCAATCCAGGCCTTCCTAAAGAAGGAAGAAAGGTCTCAGATACACAACCTAACCTTACACTTTAAAAAGATGGGAAAAAAACCAGCAAATAAAACCCCAAACCAGCAGAAGACAGGAAATAATAAAGATTAGAGCAGAAATTAATGCTATTGAAACCAAAAAACAAACAAACAAAAAAAGCCAGTAGAACAGATCAAAGAAACCAGAAGCTGGTTTTTTGAAAGAATTGACAAAATTGATAAACCACTAGCTAGTTTGATCAAAAAGAAAAAGGAAATGACCCAAATTAATAAAATCAAGAATGAAAGAGGGGAGATCCCAACCAACACAGAAATAAAACCAATAATAAGAGAATATTATGAGCAATTATATGACAATAAAATGGGCAATCTGGAAACATGGACAAATTCCTAGAAACATATACACTACCAAAACTGAAACAGGAAGAAATAGAAAATTTGATCAGACCCATAACCAGTAAGGAAATAGAATTAGTAATAAAAAATCTCCCAAAACACAAGAGTCCAGGGCCAGATGGCTTTCCAGGGGAATTCTATCAAACATTTAAGGAAGAGTTAACACCTATTCTCTTGAAGCTGTTCCAAAAAACAGAAATGGAAGGAAAACTTCCAAACACTTTCTATGAAGCCAGCATTACCTTGATTCCAAAACCAGACAGAGACCCCACTAAAAAGGAGAACTATAGACCAATTTCCCTGATGAACATGGAGGCAAAAATCTTCAACAAGGTGTTAGCCAACCGGCTCCAACAATATATTAAAAAAATTATTCACCACGACCAAGTGGGATTTATACCTGGAATACAAGGCTGGTTCAATATCTGCAAAACAATGTGATTCATCACATCAATAAAAGAAAGGACAAGAACCACATGATCCTCTCAATAGATGCAGAGAAAGCATTTGACAAAATACAGCATCCTTTCTTGATAAAAACCCTCAAGAAAGTAGGGATAGAAGGAGCATACCTTGAGATCAAAAAAGCCATATATGAAAGACCTGGTGCTAATATCTTCCTCAATGGGGAAAAACTGAGAGCTTTCCCCCTAAAGTCAGGAACAAGACAGGGATGTCCACTCTCGCCACTGTTATTTAACCTAGTATTGGAAGCCTTAGCCTCTGCAATCAGACAACACAAAGAAATAAAAGGCATCCAAATCAGCCAGGAGGAGGTCAAACTTTCACTCTTCGTAGATGACATGGTACTCTATATGGAAAACCCAAAAGATTCCACCAAAAAACTGCTAGGACTGATCCATGAATTCAGCAAAGTGGCAGGATATAAAATCAATGCATCCTATAATCATTGGATGGAAATGATTGCATTCCTATACACCAACAATGAAGCAACAGAAAGAAAAATCAAGGAACCGATCCCATTTACAGTTGCACCAAAAACCATAAAATACCTAGGAATAAATCTAACCAAAGAGGTGAAAAATCTACACACTGAAAACTATAGAAAGCTTATGAAAGAAATTGAAGAAGACACAAAAAAATGGAAAAATATTCCATGCTCCTGGATAGGAAGAACAAATATTGTTAAAATGTCAATACTACCCAAAGAAATCTACATATTCAATGCAATCCCTATCAAAGTAACACCAGCATTCTTCACACAGCTAGAACCAACCTAAAATTTGTACGGAACCAGAAAAGACCCCGAATTAGCCAAAGCAATCTTGAAAAAGAAAACCACAGCAGGAGGCATCACAATCCCAGACTTCAAGCTGTATTACACAACTGTCATCATCAAGACAGTATGGTACTGGCACAAGAAGAGACACTCAGATCAGTGGAACAGAATAGAGGACCCAGAAATGGACCCACAAATGTATGGCCAACTCATCTTTGACAAAATGGGAAAGAATATCCAATGGAATAAAGACAGTCTCTTCAGCAAGTGGTGCTGGGAAAAAGGGACAGCGACACGCACAAGAATGAACCTGGACCACTTTCTTACACCATACACAAAAATAAACTCAAAATGGTTGAAAGACCTCAATGTAAGACAGGAAGCCATCAAAATCCTCAAGGAGAAACCAGGCAAAAACCTCTTTCACCTCTGCCGCAGGAACTTCTTACTCAACACGTCTCCGGAGGAAGATGTGCAAAAGCTAAAGCAAAAATGAACTACTGGGACCTCATCAAGATAAAAAGCTTCTGCACAGGGAAGGAAACAATCAGCAAAACTAAAGGGCAACTGACAGAATGGAAAACATATTTGCAAACGACATACCAGATAAAGGGTTAGTATCCAAAATCTATAAAGAACTTATCAAAGTCAACACCCAAAAAACAAATAATCCAGTGAAGAAATGGGCAAAAGACATGAACAGACACTTCTCCAAGGAAGACATCCAGATGGCTGACACATGAAAAAATGCTCAACATCACTCATCATCATGGAAATACAAATCAAAACCACAATGAGGTACCACCTCACATCTGTCAGAATGGCTAACATTAACAACTCAGGCAACAACAGATGTTGGCAAGGATGCAGAGAGGATCTCTTTTGCATCGTTGGTGGGAATGCCAGCTGGTGCAGCCACTCTGGAAAACAGTATGGAGGTTCCTCAAAAAGTTACAAATAGAACTACCCTATGACCCAGCAATTGCACTACTAGGTATTTAAACCAAGGATACAAAAATGCTGACTCGAAGGGGCACATGCACCCCAATGTTGATAGCAGTGCTATCGACAACCACCAAAGTATGGAAAGAGCCCAAATGTCCATCGATGGATGAATGGATAAAGAAGATGTGGTATACAGATACAATGGAGTATTCCTCGGTGATAAAAAAGAATGAAATCCTGCCATTTGCAACTACGTGGATGGAACTGGAGGGTATTATGCTAAGTGAAATTAGTCAGAGAAAGACAAATATCATATGACTTCACTCATGAGGACTTCAAGACACAGAAGTGATGAACATAAGGGAAGGGAAACAAAAATAATATAAAAAACAGGGAGGGGGACAAAACAGAAGAGTCTCTTAAATATGGCGAACAAACTGAGGGTTACTGGAAGGGTGGTGGGAGGGGGGATGGGCTAAATGGGTAAAGGGCATTAAGGAATCTGCTCCTGAAATCATTGTCGCACTATATGCTAACTAATTTGGATGTAAATTAAGAAAATAAATTAAAAAATAAAAAAATTTTTAAAAAGAAACAAAATTCAACCAACCACATTTTAAAGATCCTTCTGCCTCTCTTCAATAATTCAGGATCGGTGGCATCCAGCCAGCAGACAGACGGGCTCCGAGGAGCCGTGCGCAGACTCCCGCGGGCAGAAGGGGGCAGGAACAAGGCAGTCACCCGACACGGAAACGCAGGGTGGTCATCGCATCTGTTACTTTCCTTCAGGAGACGGCAGGGTTCCGTCGGTCAGACCATGTAACTAGTGCCCACCGGGCGACTCCTGACTGACTGGTTAAGAGTCCATTACTGGGAGACCCAAAACTGTGACTGTCTTGGTCTGGTGACGCCAGGCTTAGCCCGTGACTCTACCTGAGCTTCTACTCTACCTGGCTTCTTTCTCACGGGGCCTCGAGGACGAAGTGGGCAACACGCGTGCTCGGGGGTGCCCGTGTCCCCACACCCATTGTCGCCCTCTGCTCAGGGTCCCAGAAGGCTCCTCCTGCAAGTTGTCTCCGGGCTCGGGGCTGCTGGCTCCCACCTCGGTCCGGCCGGGCACTGGAGGCTGGGAGGAGGGAAGCCCGAGTGTTTCTGTCCTCGGTTTTGGAAGCATCTCCGGCGTCGTCTTCAGCTTCCTCCTGGGGCCAGCTCTCCGAGCCCCTCCTTTGGTCCCAGCCTCCAGCTCCAGCCCCCACCGGGCTGCGATGACGCCACCAGGGACCTGTTCCTCCAGCCCAGAGGGTGGGGGGGGGGGGGCTCTGGGCTGCCTTGCCTAGCTGTCTGCGGCTCTTCCTAGGCCGTTATTATTTGTTCAGGTGGGAAGCTTCCCTCTGCGGAACCACCTCTGTGTTCCCGATCGAACCGTGACTGATAAAGTGCTCACCGAGGGTGAGCTGTTATTTTTAAACACAGCATTTTCAGGCTCACACATTCTACCCCCCTTTGCAGTAATAACGTGTTTCCAGGTCTTCCCCTACCACCTGATGACACATTCAGTAGGAATGAAGTAAAACGGAGCTGTTGTGGCTGGCTGGGCCACCTAATACCTTCTCTGTTAGTAAGAGGATCTTCAATGCATCCCCCTGAAACCCAGCGCTCTCCCGTCTCTCCTGCTCCTGGAGGACCTCACTCAGTTGTAGAGACGGGAAAACTTTCGTGCACACCGGCAACAGACAAGGGGACACAGCGCTCGCGGGTTCTGCCTTGGAGTAGAGGAGCTCACAGGACGAGGGGAGAGAGATAAAGAACGGAACAAGGGCCAGGAAGAACACGCTAGGATTGAGAAGAAAGTGGGCATCGTTTACAGACCACATGATCGTCTATGTCAGAAATCCAAACCGATCTACAGATAAATCATGGAGAATAATGAAACTGAGCAAGGCAGCCAAACACAAAATCGGCTTTTAAAAACTGTATTCCTAGCAACAAACAATTTGCAAGTGAGGGGCCTAACGGCATCGAGGAGTGAAGTATCCAGGAATAAATCTAATTTTTTTAACATTTATTTATTATTGAGAGACAGAGACAGAGCACAAGCGGGGGAGGGGCAGAGAGGGGGAGACAGAGAACCAGAAGCAGGCTCCAGACTCTTGAGCTGTCAGCACAGAGCCCGACGTGGGGTTTGAACCCATGAACCGTGAGATCATGACCTGAGCTGAAGTCGGACGCTTAACCGACTGAACCACCCAGGCACCCCAATCTAGGAATAAAGCTAACATGCAGAAGATCTTTGCGGAGAAACCGAGAAAACTTTTGAGACTTTTTGAAAGATTTCTGCCTAGTAAACCAGAGGAGCAAATACTGCAGAGGCCTCAACTCTCCCCAGCAATCCCAACGTAAACAGACATAGGCTTCTGGGAAGAGCTGGGGAAGCTGATGCGAAGATTCATTTGGAAATGCAAAGAAACAACCTCAAGATCTTCTCTTCATGCGTTCGTGCTGGTTAGGAGCCCCTAAGCCGATTTCACGAGCAGCAGCAGACTGCACTGCAACCCACCGTTCAAAAACCACGGAGCCCGTTCAACACCTGCGCCCCCCCCCCCCCCCCCCCCGGGCACACAGGCTTCAGTGCTTTCGTTTGAAAACACACTTGGGGCCGAATGGACATCCTGGAGCATCAGTCCTAAGATCTCCAGCAGTCTTCCGAAGGACAGAGTACTGTCCTGCCCCCATTTTATAGAAAAGAGAGGCTCAGAAAGAGAACAAGACTAACTCCAAATTCCACTGGAACTGAAATTAGAGTTAGGAATGCAACCCAGGCCTTCGAAATCCCATGCCAGGCTGAGAAAGCCATCTGCACAGGGTCGGGAGGTTCTTCCAGAATCCTCTTGAGGTCAAAGGAGGAGTGGAGTTTGGCTAGGAGCACTGGGCCTTACTCTGCTCTCTGAACCCAAGGGAAAGCTCAAAGCAAACCCAGCGTCCCCGAGACCCAGCACTTGCCTGGACCAACCAGGTGGGACTTACCAAATAACTGAGAGCCATGGTAGGCCCCCCTCAGTGGCAGCAGGGCACCCTGTGGAGCCAGATAGAACGATGGCTCGCTCACGTTCATTCTACTGCGTGCGGGTGCTACCCCAGGCCGTGGGGATGCCTAGATGAACCCACAAACCTCAGCTTTCCTGAAGCTAACGGGGGAGGGGGTGGTGCTGCATACAGGAGGTAATGTGGGGTGGTGGCGTGGGCACCCCAAAGGCAGATCGGCAGGACCGAGCAGCGTGAGACACTCTAGCGGGGACACCGACAGCCTGGCTGAGAAAGGGACAGAACTGAGCCCTGGATGGGGAGCCTGCCACATAAAAAGAAAGAAGAGTGACACCCCCAAAGATATCACAAGGGCAAAGGCCCTGAGGTGGGAACTGCTTGTGGCTTAATTTTTAAAACCCTATTAAGGTCTGAATGCGCTATGTCAACGTTACTAGCAGAAAGACTTGTCACTGGTTTGTGCAGAAGAGATGTGGGTGCGGGAGAAGAACGTCCACGTCACTGCCAGCATCAGACCCAGTGCAGAGAGGGCTCTGGGCCCCAAGGCAACGCTTCTGCACGGCAGCCGCTGACAGTCTAGGGTGCACCAGAAGGAGCCACTCTCCTAATGAAAACACAGGTGGTAAAACCGAGGCCCCGGAGTTGGCTCCTCGGCAGCCACCCCGCATCCAGGTGGCTGGTCTCGAGAAGCGGGCCCCCTCCACCAACCCCGACCACTTTTCTCCCACACGAGTCCACACAAAATCCGGTTACTGCGAGGGGCTTCACGGCCTACTAAGCCCTGTGGTATCCGCTGAGGGTACCTTCCGAAGTAGGCGGGATGAGCGAGGGTCCGGGTCTCCAGGACCGAGAAGTTACCAGAACCTCAGAAAGGTGAAGCGATCGCCCTGGACAGGACGTGGCCCGGGCCCTTCTTCAGACTCCCCCTGCCCCCGGACCCCCAGGCCTGGGCCCCGAGCTGCCTGGCGCCCCCAGGCCCTTGACCCCCGAGCTCCCCGCACCCCCCCCCCCCAGGCCCTAGCCCCCAATCCCCCAGGCCCTGGGCCCCGAGCTCCCCCGACCCCCAGCCCTTCGCCTCAAGAGCTCCACAGTCTCAGAATCCCCCGGTTCCCCGGGCCCCGAATCCCCCCGGCTCCCGACCCCCCAGACCCCTGCCCGGGTCGCAGCGGCCGGGAGAGCACAGACGCAGGGAGGGGCCGCCCCGCCGAGCCGCGCACTCGACCTGCGCAGCACCCGCCCTCCTTCCGCCCAGCGCCCGCCGCCCTGATGCAGGTAGCGCGCAATCCGGCGCCGCATTTTCGCCACTGCTCTGGACAATTGTTTGAGAAAACTAACGCTAAACATGCACTGTCCTCTGACCACATCAGCTCCCACCGTGGCGACGCCTCCGAATGCAAAAGGCTAAAGCCAAAATACTTTCTAGCGGTTCAAACGGCTCCGAAGGGTAGCGAATCTGCGGAAGCTGCTCGCCGGAAGTAGGGCTGCCCGTCGCCGGAAGTTGCGCTTCCTCCATTTTGTTGCCCGCTATGGCGGCGGTGTCGAGTTTGGGCCCGGGATGCGGCGCTTTTGACTGAGGGGGTAGGCCAGGCGGAGGCATTGGGGACATCCGCGCGGCGCAGAAGAGGACCAGCCTGGACGCCGGGGACGCTGTCATGTACGGCGCGAGCGGAGGCCGTGCCAAAACGGAGAGGAAAAGCGGCGCGAAGGAGGAGGCCGGACCCGGAGGTGCCGGCGGTGGGGGGAACCGAGTGGAGCTGCTGGTCTTCGGCTATGCCTGCAAGCTGTTCCGGGATGATGAGCGGGCCCTGGCCCAGGAACAGGGACAGCACCTCATCCCCTGGATGGGGGACCACAAGATCCTCATCGACAGGTCGGTTCCTCCCCCCACCCGTCGGTCCTCCCCTTCCCTCGCCCGCTTGATTTCGTCTGATGTTGACTTGATGGCCAGGACTAAAGAGGGTTTTGTGGAGCCAGCGGGGATCCGGGGGACCCCCTCCTCTGTCCTTACATCCCCCTGGTTTTAGAGGGAGGGGGACGGTGAAACCTGCCCTAAGGCACTGGCTGGAGTTGCGTGCCATGTCTGTCGCCGGAGGGATCGTCTCTGCTCCTGCAGCCCCTCGCGACCCCTCACCCCTGTCACTGGTTCCAGTTGGCCACTCCACGCGGTGGAAGCTGCCGGTGCCTTGGCCTCCCCTGACCCGCGTTGCCTTGGGGTCGTGCGCTGCCTCCCTACGCGCGGCGCTCCCACAGCTCCGTGTGGTGGGAGGACACCCCGAAACGCCGCACACTGAGGCCGCGCGGTTAGAAAACTTCTCGGGCCCCCAGAGTGCGCCTCGAACCTCGTAAGCCCCCGGCGCCCTCCGTGGAGCGCCGGTATTTTGCCGGCGTGACATTTGACTCCGTCAGCCTCCCCCCTCCCCCACCCCGTGATAATCTGACTGGTTTGAGTGATTCAGACCAGGGGGCGAAGTTGCCAATCAGTTGGAAGCCAGTTGACTTCGTGCAGACACTGGCTTTGCTCCTAGAGGTAGTGTTCTTAGGGCTGGTTTCACGGTCTCTTAAACCCGAAGGGCGGAACTGGGATATAGATGTGTTTCTTTTCAAATCAAACCCGCTTTAGGTCATCTCCCCGGAGGGTGTTCAGCCGCTTTGGGCAGAGGGGTACTGGGGTCGGGGACATCTAAAGATGTTTGATTTGAAAAGGATGGCGTTACATGGTGTAGGCCGTTTGCTCCCCTCTCCCCCCCCCATGTTTTCAGTCCCCCTTTCTTTCCTTCTCCTTCTTGGGGTTTTTGTTGGTTTGGTTTTTTTGTTTTGTTTTGTTTTGTTTTGTTTTTTGCCGGTTTGGCAACTCTGCTTCTGGGGCCCGGACTGAAAAGCTAAGGATGACCAGCCATTTAACTGTGGAATAGTCTCTCCGAGTGAAGGAAGCCCGTCGTTTGATTAAAGCTGGATTCTACAAAGCCCTGGAACGTGACTGTAGGGATGACCTGTGCGCTGGCCAAAAAATGGACACATTAATGACCAAATAGGCCTTTTTCCACCCCTGACATTTCCGTTTGGAGTTAGATCTAGGCAACAGTGACTCTTGAAGGGAGGGCTGCCGGATCGGTCCGGACGGGACGCCTCGCCCTCCTCAAACATGTTGTGCCTTTAAACCGTAGTTTCTATCGAACGAGGTTGCCTGAGCTGTCAGGCGGCTTGCTTTTCCAAAGCGTTACCTGTGCTATTTGTTATGAAAATTTGGTCAACGGTGAAGTCTGAGCTCTTTATGCAGTTTTCCTTATCGTTCTGTACGTGACTGGAGTTAGGCCTTCCGTGAATGGGGAGCAAACGCCACACATGTACATGTGTAATAGTTTCAAATAATGATCTACATTTGTAAGTTAAGGAGGTTTACAGCAAAGTAAAAATAATTTTGCAATTTAATAAAATGCAATAACTTGGCTACTCTGGAATTTTGGCCTTTTTCTTATAAATGTCTTTTTTGTTCTGTTTTTTTAAGTACCTTTTGGTCCTCATGACAAAAGTCAGCGTTAAAAAATTAGGCAGACTTTTGTGTGTGCCTCTGTCTATTTTTTTGCAACTCTAAACCTGAGTGTTTCTGGCTCTCTTACTCTTTGATGTTGCATGTCGACAGCAGCTTCATTGCGTTATTATGTTAAAAATACAGCAGAAAGTGCTCTTATTCCTAATTTGGCCCAAGTGCCTCTTGGTCCATGCAAGTAAACACGGATGTGTCTTCACGTACGTTGTTTCCTCGGGGAATAAAGTTCAGAAGCGAATAAGCCACACCTTCTCATAGTTTTGCTCTGTTTCCGGTGAACCTCCTTAAACTGCATGTATATGTCACTGTTCCTATGTATGTGTGTCTCTCTATCACATAACCCAGCACTTATTTCCTCAGCCAAGTGGCTAGGGGGCGAGCCTAGCCAAGATTTTACCTCCAATGGACGCAAGTTTCTTTGGTGAAGATCTCTCCTGAGAGTTCGGGACTAGCAGAAAGAAGCGAGGAAATTTCGACCGTTGGGTTCTTACGGATAGGTATTTATGTATTCGGTTTGTGTGAATGTAAGCTATGATATTTGACTTTCCAGAAATTTTTTTTTTTTTTTTTTTTTTTTTTTTTTTTTGGCAAATGGCATTGAATGGTTGACCAAACCATAAACGGTAAGCTCTGCCAGTGACGTGGATACCCTTTATGCTATTAAAGGATCGTTTACCTTAATTGTAAGTTTTATCATATTATACTGAGGAATTTAGACTTTGTTAAGATAACTTGAGTTTAAAAGTAGGTGAGATGTGATTAGCCAAATTAAATATAGACCCGAGAGGATTTTTTATGTTTGTTTCCTTATTTTTATTTCTCTGTTTTAATCGGTAAGTATACATGTGTGAAACGTCGCACACACACCCATCTCGACGTTACCTTCTTTCCGTTGACCAGCTTGTTCATATTACAGATACGATGGGCGCGGTCACCTGCATGACCTTTCTGAGTACGATGCTGAGTACTCCACGTGGAACCGTGACTACCAGCTCTCTGAAGAGGAGGCACGAATAGATGCCGTGTGTGATGAGGAGAGGTATTTAGCCTTGCATACGGACTTGCTTGAGGCGGAGGCGAGGCAAGGTACTGCTCAGGACAAACTTACTTCAAAGCAACACACTTTACAAAATTTTTTAAGTGTTTAAAATTTACTCCCATTCATTTTTTTATACTCACTCTTTCTGATATTATCTTGACAGTACCCAGTGGATTGGAAAAACAGGAGTCTTTGCGTTCTGAGAGGACCTCAGGATAGTTTATATATAGAGCCACAGAGAATTTTCCCAGCTTTTGAGGGCAGACTGGGATTTGAAAAAACAAAAACCAAACTCTTTAATTGTTCTTCTTTAACAGTATCGTATAAACTAAAATTGATGTTCTTGTCTCTGCCTTAATCTTTAATACGGTTCTTACTCCCCAAATTTCTCAGCAGGAAGAAACTTTCCACAAAAGACGCGTATCCTGCTGTCTGTGGTAAACGTGTACTGGCAAAAGTACATATTGATCGATATGAAGTGTGAATTTCTCAAAACGTTTTTGCCTCAAAAAGAGGTTGACAAAAGCGTGTTGTATGCTTTACTGACAGCTGCAACTTTAGAAATGTGTAAACTTTTTCTCCGTAAATTTCCGCCCTTGTTAACAAAACTCTCGTTTTTGTTCAAGAGGAAGAATACAAGCGGTTGAGTGAGGCACTGGCCGAGGACGGGAGCTACAACGCAGTGGGGTTCACTTACGGCAGCGATTACTACG
The DNA here is from genome assembly GCF_018350215.1 of Panthera leo. Classification (NCBI taxonomy): domain Eukaryota; kingdom Metazoa; phylum Chordata; class Mammalia; order Carnivora; family Felidae; genus Panthera; species Panthera leo. Next base: position 1,135,262 of record NC_056690.1, on the reverse strand, counting down.
ACCCATCGGAACCCACAGAGGAGGAGGAGCCTTCCAAACAGAGAGGTGAGAGGAGAGGGCTGGCCCGGTGGCACGCTGGTGGTGGCGCATGGCCCGCGGAGCGGTCACGGCCAGGCAGTTGGGCCATCGCTGTGACACCAAGCACCGTGGGGCTCCGTCTTAGGGTGAAACCGAGCGAGGAGCTAGACAGTGAGTGTCCGGGGCGGTGGAAAGTGCGTCCAGACTTGTCCGCACAAGACTTGGGTCTCGTTGCCTTTTTGCTCACTTCTCTCTGACTCGGGTGACTGGCACTTGCTCAGCCTGGATCCTTCGTTTCTGAGCCGGTCACGAGTGCACTGACATTCGTAGGGATTCGTTCTCGGGGCGTTAGAAGGACAGGCGTTCATGACCTTCACGTGAACCTGCTTCACAACCCCCCCCCCCCCCAACCAAAATAATGACAAGTTCCAGTAGAAGGACACCCGTGGAGTCACTTCCCCCCAAACGTGAAAGAGCACAAGGTAGGCTCGGTAGGACCCGCAATATCCACTTAGGTTGGTGTTTTACAGTAATATTTATGTAAAATTGAAGATTTTAAAATCCTGCTTTTCTGGATTAATGTTGGGAACTTTGAATATAAAAAAAAAAAAAGTGCTGCTAAACACTCGGGACTCCTGTACTACAGACACAGATGTCCTTTGTCACTTCTGTCGGCCCTGAGTCATTTGGCCTCGTATGGTAATCACCTGTTAATTATCGGTGACAGTAACACTAACCGGGAACTTTGGGGCTTGATCACCGTATTCAGGATATTCTGTTTAGAGGGAAGGAGAACTTTAGGGGGCCCCTGGATGGCTCAGTTGGTACAACATGCGACACTTGATCTTGGGGTTGTGAGTTGGAGCCCCACACTGGGTGTGGAGCCTACTTTAAAAAAAAAATTGATAAAAATATTACAGAGAAGGAGAACTATAACTTGAGAAACCTAATCAGGTGTTTACAGTAATAAACTACAATCACGTCATACAGGGACTTCGTTTTAGAGTTAACAGTCTATTATTTGTTTCTCTTTTTTTTCCAACTTTTTTTTTTTTTTTTTTTTTTGGGACAGAGAGAGACAGAGCATGAACGGGGGAGGGGCAGAGAGAGAGGGAGACACAGAATCGGAAACAGGCTCCAGGCTCCGAGCCATCAGCCCAGAGCCCGACGCGGGGCTCGAACTCACGGACCGCGAGATCGTGACCTGGCTGAAGTCGGACGCTTAACCGACTGCGCCACCCAGGCGCCCCTATTATTTGTTTCTCTTTAAGTTACAAACCCCCCAACGAGTATGAAGTGGTTACAGCAGTTTAACGTTGAAACGTGGTCTGCCCTGCGCGCGGTGTGGCTGCGCTGGGTTCTCGCCCCTTCACTGGGGGCGGGGGGTCTCCTTGATGGGATAGCACGATGCAGGGCAGATTCACCCAGATCCACCCTTGTTGACCTTCCCCTTGTCCTGCTCATGACTCTGTGGGCAGCAACACAGTCTCTGTCATAGTGCGACTCTGTTCTACGTGCTTCTGGAGAGACTTTTCCACTGTCATGGGAACTGTGTTGAGTCAAAACTTTGTTAAGGTATTCCATACCTTCAGAAGTTACGGTGCATTGGAAGTGTTCTGGCAGGTCTAAGCGGTGAACACTCTCATTCCTTTATCCGGAACAAGTTACCTATGTCAGGGTTCTGGATGGCTGAGGTTACGTTGTCTTCTTTCTGAACCAAGTATGTAAGTGAAGAATCGAAATTTATGAAGGTCAAATGGCTTTTGCAAGATCAAGTGACAAATCCATAATATTGGAAAAATCCGTAATGGTAATTTCTTAACGCTCTGGATTAGAGATCAGCAGACTACCCCCGTTGGCGGGTTTTTGTAAATGAAGTTTCATTGGCACACAGCTCATTTGTTGATGGTGTCTGTGCGGCCTCAACAGCAGAGTTGAGTAGTTCACCTAGAAACCATCTACAGCCAGAAATGCTTACTGTCTGACATTCAGGAAGTTGCCAGCCCCTGTTACAGGGGTTAGAATATTGTTTCCATGAAATTAAACTTTGTTATAATTACTGAGTTTTAAGACTTTCAACGTGACTTTGTTTCTCTTTGAAGTTTTAGTATGCTTTCTCTTTAACAGAAAGTTCTCTAGCATTATATACTTTTTTTTTCTTATAATCATATTTTCAGGACTTTGCTTTATATGGTGATTAATTTTTTTAAGGAAAGTTGGGCCCGTGTGAAACTTACAGCTTGACTTTCTGAGTTTAACTTATGTTAATACAGATAAAATGCCACGTATATTTTTTTAACATTTATGTATTTTTATCTTTTAAAAATTTTTTTAATGTTTATTTTTGAGAGAGAGAGAGACAGACAGAATCTGAAGCAGGCTCCAGGCTCTGAGCTGTCAGCACAGAGCCTGACGTGGGGCTCGAACCCACGAACTGTGAGATCATGACCCGAGCTGAAGTTGGAAGCTTGACCAACTGAGCCATGCAGGCGCCCCAAAATTTATTTATTTTTAGGAGACAGAGCATGAGCCGGGGAGGGGCAGAGAGAGGGAAACAGAGAATCCCAAGCAGGCTCCAGGCTCTGAGCTGTCAGCACAGAGCCCGACGTGGGGCTCGAACCCATGAACTGGGAGATCGTGACCTGAGCTGAAGTCAGTTGCTTAACAACTGAGCCACCCAGATGCCAGTACAATGCCGTATGTATTAAACACACATGCACACAGGCATGTGTACCTGCACGCGCGCACACACACGCACACACACACGCACACACACACACACATAACACACACACAATAGAACTCAGTTTGTTGCCCAATGCCACTAACAACAAAGTTTCACTTCAGTGTTGCATTATTAAAAAGGGTGTTTTTGTTTCATTTTGTTTTATTTTCATTTTCCAGCACCCTCAATGTGTCTGAATATTCCTTGATTTTCACAGTTACTCTCGTCCTGGCATTTTTGAACATTTTAGGCTCTGTGCTGCTAACAGGCTTTGTGGTGCCTTTGTGTCAGTGTGTCAGCCCCTCCTCCTTCCGCAGCAAATTGTCTTCGGCCTGGTTCGTGTCCTGCAGATTCTCACAATTTTTTATCATTATTCAGTATCTTTTCTATGAAAAAAGATCATTTGAATCCGAGTATCGCGTTGGTTTTTTATTCTGTGCCGCTAAAGCCGTTTTCTGTGAAGTAAGGTGTGTTCAGACAGAGCTCTGTGTAACCCACCTGTCCCCAACAGCCCTTTTGAGTCCGGTGCCGTTGTTTCGTGTGCGGCATCACACTGAGGAAAGCCTGCTCAAGAGGTGAAATTTCCATCATTCTGTCATTTTAGGCTACAGTACAAATTGCACGTTTATACACACGCCTTTGGCCCCACGCCCAAAGAGACTGAGATTTAAAGTTGCCTCTCGACATGTTGCAAACCAGTGTCTCTGGGGTCCCCCAGTTGCACTGTCATTTGGTTACTGGACGCTGGGGTTGCTGACCAGAGGAAGTTTCTAGGCCCCAGTGAATCTCCGGTTCTCAGGAGAGAACAGGATACGTAGGCACAAAACAAGTGGACGGCGTTAAATAATTCGTAATGGAATTTATAATCTGCTTACATTGCATCAGCCTTTTTAGGTACAGGGAAACCTGCTTGAAATCCCTCCTTGGCCTTGTAGAAGAATTAGGTTTGGTGGAAAACCTTGAAATCGTTCATCTTGTCAAGAAACTTCATTATACGTGGTGAAAACACTTGTTTTGATGAAGATTCATGTTTATTTAATGTCAGTTTTTGAGAGAAAACCCTAGGTATTGGAGTCCCTTGCAGTGTTGGCTTTTGTAAGTTTTCTACTATGTTTTTGTACACGTCGTTAATCGTCTCGGTGGGTGACGCCCTGAGTGACTAAGGCACGTAGGTACCTTGTTCCGAAAGTTGCAACGTGCGGTGAGTGCCTCGCCTCCCACACGCAGACAGGTGTGCGCGAAACGAGCTGAGTATTTGCGGTAGGAGGTTGTGGGCTTGGGTGGAGAAGCCTTGGCAGCTGCGCTGAAGGCCTGTACGACTCGCTGAAACCATTCGTTCCCGTTGGAATCGAGCACCCGTGCTGTGCCTGCCCCCCTGGGGTCCTACAGAAACCGCTCGGAGGGGGGCTCGCTCGCTCGGAGGGGGGCTCGCTCGGAGACAGGGCTCAGCAGCGCCACCTACACACAGATCCCAGAGCTGGGGAGGGGGAGCTGGCGGCGGGGGCGCCTGCGGGGGTGGGAGGGTAGACGGGAATGGGTTTCCAGAGGTAATGATAGGAGGGCAGAGAGCCAGGTAACGCCCCTCCCGGCTCTCCCTCCATCGTGTACTGTCTGTGGCTGCCTCCTTCCCGATGGTTGTTCTGAACTTTTACGTTTTCTTCTGACGCAGAAAAAAACGAGGCTGAAAACATAGAGGAAAACGAGGAGCCTTTCGTCGCCCCCGTGGGGTTGAATGTGCCGCCTGACGTGGAGCTGGTATGTTTTCCACTTCACAGCACCGTCCATCGTGATCCCTGTGAGTCAGGAGGCACTGCTTGTGCGAGACCCCGCTCGTGGTCATGACGGCTAGGTTTTAAGGCCTTCAAACTATTTGTGAGTTAATGGAGGAAGCCCCTCCCCCGCCCCATTTTCCTCTAAAGGGAGAGGGAGGAATCCCAGCAGAATGGCTAGACCAGCGCAGCAGGGGCTGGAGGAACTGGGTCAGAGGCCACGGGGTTGAGTGGCGCGGTTGGCGGTGAGTAGGCTGTTAGCCACATCCAGACATAAAAACAGTCTCGCTCAAGGCGGCCTGGCTTTCAGTGAAGGTGCCTGGTCCCGGGTTTTGCTGGGGTGGCTTTTGTGGGCCCTTGAGTTGTAGGTCTTTACCTTAGGTGTCCTGGGTGCTCTTGCAGCCAGGCTTCCTGTCCCCTGTGATCAGGGCCCTGGGGCACCTCCGGGCTGCCCTGGCAGTCTGCAGCTAGAGCCGGTGGAGTGGAGTCTGATTCACGCTCACCTCGCACAGCAGCTTCAGCTCGAGCCTGTCCAGTTCGGGCTGAGTTGTAACGGGTGTCACTGAGGGTGGCCTGCGGTCCTGGCGTGCTCCGGCTGCTTGATCTGCCGTATCGTGAGGCCGAGGACCCTGAGCGATACCTCCTGTTCCCGTTCCCCTCTCACAGGCGAGGGAGAGGGAAGGACGTGGCCGTGCACATGGCAGGCAGGGACTCACACCCCCGGTCCCCGTGCTCGATGGGATTTTTGTGTGTTCAGTAGGGACGTTGGGAGTATTTCTGCTGTGTGTGCGTGCTCGGGAGGGATATTGGCGCTCAGTGTGGCTTTTCTGTGACGTCTTCCTACTGGGTCACTAGGGCCGCGGATGCAGGTGTTCTGGATTCTTGCTCGTGCCCTGTGTTCTTCTGAGCCTCCGGGTGGACAGCGGGCGCTGAAGCTGCCCGTGAGGGTCTCATCCTCTCCACACTCGGCCTGTGTTTGCTGCCCTGGTCGCTCGTTTCCGGGTGATGGTGGCCCGGGACACAGAGCAGCCCTGCCCCCACCCCATCCGTCCTCTGTGTGCGCTCACCCTGCCTTTTGCTGCCTTCTTTCACGTACGAGCCACATGCTTTTTTGGGTTTTGCTGAATGCAGTCACTACTTACGTCTGCTTCCCCGTTTCCCGCACTTACCAGTTTGTTGTAGCTAAAGCTGGAAATGTCCTCTGAACATCTGATATCCTAGGACTTGTATTAATACGTTTTCTGTGTATCGTTATGGGTTGTATTCTTGTTCTGGAACATGCTCTTTATTCTACGCGAGAGACCCATTAAAAATGGGTTGCTCCCTTACCTATATTTAATGCTAAAAGCTTTTATTTAAGGTTGACTATGTGGAATTTTGTTTAGTTTTATGTGAAAGATTATTTTTAAACTTTCACGCAGATATAAACACAGAAGCGTGATAGATTTTATCGCGTCGTTCACTTCCTATTAGAGTACGTAACGGCTGTATATCCTGGGCCAGCGTAAGCTTCACTGAGCTGTTTAATGGTCTGCCGGAGCTAAGAATAGTCGCTCCCCACTGGAGAGCAGATGGTCATTTGCTGTGTTCCCCTCAAAGAGTCCTTGTGATATTGTTACGGCGCAGCCCCTGGAGCGGGAGATGGTTGGATTGTGTGGAAGCCGTCGAGTGCCCGTCGGGGCGCTGCAGGCAGCGCTGTCTTCCTTTGTGCTGGTGTCACTCTTGGGAGCACTTGTGATTTGGGGGCAGTGGCTCGTACACGCTGCGCGCCGTGATGTCCCCATTAGCGGGCGAGCGGAGCAGACAGAGGCGCCTGCGTCGGGGATTAATGCCGGGATCGCCGGCTCGTACGCAGAGAGGGGATTGCTGTCTCCGTGGGCGGGGGTCGCCCTCGCTCGGTAAAGAAAGCGGGCGCCCTGGGGGATTCTTGACGTTTAAACCAGGCTTTTGGATTAGAGCCTAATGAGTCCAGGCTCCGCGGGGTTTGTGTGAAGAGTGAGGAGTAGTTAGAAGGCACGGCGCCGGGAGGTGCGTGCTGACCTTTGCTCCAGATGGGCCGCCGCGGGTGCTGGCCACCGGTTCTGTCCTCGGTCAAAGCCCGGCAGCCGTCCTGGCTCCACCTCCTGCTGGGCCTCTAGACCGCCGCCCCCGAGTGACCCCACAGCGTTGTGTTCGCTTCTCCCGGTGGTTGGGCGTGTTTTCCCGGGTCGCAGGGGAAGCAAGGACCTGTTTCTCCCCGAGTGTGTAGCCTGGCATCACTTGTCCCAGCGTGTGCTTTCGGCCCCGTGTCCCCTTCTCAGGGACCTGCCTGCCCGTCTCGGTCACCTCCCGAGTCCTGCCCACACCCGGAGCACCACCGGGAAGGCGGAGGGAGTGTCCCCCAGCCCCCAGGACGCTGCGGTGCACAGGGTCACGTGTCACTGTGGTCAGCCGTGGGGGCTGGCGGTGCTGCCCCGTGGGCCCCGGGAGACGCGCTCGTTGGGGCACACTTGGTAAACCAGAGGACGAGCAGGGAAGGATTCGGTGTGCGATTGCCGTCACGTGCGGCATTTGCGTCTCTGGGTTAGGGCCAGCGCGTGCTGTACCCGGTGCTTTGCTCGTGTTCTCGCTCCGTCATCGTGGTCCCAGCCGCTCTGAGGCAGGGGCGGCTGTCAGCCCGTTTGCACGGGAGAGACGTTGAGGTTTCGAGTGTGAGAGAGTAACTCTGAGCCGCTGAGTCCGGCTGCATCGATGGTTCACATTAGACTGTTATTTTCATCCTAATTCAGGGCCTTTGTCGCCACGGGATGGGAGTTGGAGCAAAAAGCGATGTGATTTATTTCTGCATTCCCGAAGAGTTCTTGCCTTTTTCTTGGGACTGGTAGGGACTTTCCGCGCCGCTGAGCACGTCCGGTGTGTGCCGTGCGCGTGTGCTGCTGACGCCTCTCGCAGAATGAACGTATTTATGAAGTCACACGTGTCATTATGTTCCATTGCGACGTCAGCATTTTGAATCTTGTTTTTGGAAGTCCCTTCCCAACCCTAAGATTTTAAAAATATTTTGCTATGTTTGCTACTGTTGTGTCTATCGTTTTGTTTTTACAATTGAAATGTCATCCGATGTGATGTGTATTTCGGGCTGAGTGAAGTGGGTATTTCCTTTTTCCTCCCCTGATCGTAGAGGAGGAGGGGGCCAGCCTAGCTGCTCCCGGGGGCCCTCACCTCTGTTCCGTGAGGTCCCGGCCCCGCACTGCAGCAGCGTTTTCCAAAGCTCTTAGGAAACCTTACACTGATGTGGGCTTTCGCACCACGCGTACGATTCCCCCACTGCCCAGTGTCTGCCCGCAGGTGTTAGAGCCGCGTCTGTGTCAGTGTGATTCAGGAGGAGTGAGGACGTGTCAGCCCACCTTCTTGGGCCCAGTCCCTTCCTTCAACCAAAGGTTTCCCCCTTTAAATAGGACAAGCATTTCTCCCTTTATCAGTCTTCATGACACAAGCATTTATATATGTCTTCGAAATCCCAGTTTATAGTGGAGACGATCGTGGTATTAAACGGAACAGGATTTATGTAAAACTTACGCGACAGAGCAAAGAATGTTTCCAAACCAGGTGTTGGGATCTTATCCACTTGCTCTGGTAGCAAGTCTGGAAGTATGTTCGTAATGTGCTTCGTTTTTCTGTAGTAATGACTTTGCTTTGTAAGCGCTGTCTTTTTATTTATCTATTTCTGAGAGAGAGAGAGAGAGAGAGAGAGAGAGAGAGAGAGAGAGCGAGCATGAGCAGGGGAGGGGCAGAGAGAGACAGAATCCCCAGTTGGCGTGTCACTGTCCGCGCAGATCCCAGTGCGGGGCTCCCACTCAGGAGTTGCGAGATCGTGACCTCCGCCGAAATCAAGAGGTGGACGCTTATCCAACTGAGCCACCCAGGCGCCCCTGTGACCGCTATCTTTTTAACTGCCGTGACGTTGTATCATAAATGGGCCTATTTTTAAGAAATCTTAAACCGGCGGGTTAGTTTGGTCAGCAGAGAATACCTCTCCGTGGAGGGGGTGGATCATAGTTTCCTTTAAAGGTCATTATCCTAAAGTCATCATTAATGATTGATGTGTGTGTGGAACACGGTCTCAAAGATTAATCTTCCTGTTAGCCAGAGCCATTGAACATTTGCCTCAGGATCTGTACTTCAGGCACAGTGGGCCTTTGACATGGAATCTGGGTGATTTTGGAATCGGTAAATAACCTTAATTGTAGGTACTTATTCTATTTAAGTGTGAAGGACTTTATTCAGGAATTAATCTGGGAATTAAGGCATTTGTATTTTATGAAGGATGTGGTTCTGAAATTACAACAAGCATCTTGAATACTTCGCGCCCATCTTTAATGAATAGTTTCCCGCTTTATTTGCATGCAATTTCCAAGTGTTAATCTCTTCCTTGTCATTACAAGTATTTTCGGGGTGTGGAGTATGGCTCCCAGCATCTGGTCTGACAGCTCTGGTTGTGGGTGGGGAGTGCCAAGCGCCATGCGGTAGAAGTAACTTAGCGGCAGCGCGGGCAGGAGCAGGAAACCCAGGAGACCGGCGGCAGGGTCTGATCCTGGTAGTAACCCCTCCTGGAGGCAGGAGCACTCGCTCTGTTCCGCTCTGTTCCCCTGGGTGAGAGCCTCCCTGTCGGGGCCGGACCACACCCACGTGGTGAGGAGAGGTCTAGGGTGCGGGAGCAGGTGAGAGCAGGCGGCCTTCCCCGTGTCTTCGAAAAGGCTGCTTCCGAGCCATAAAAACTAGTCCTAGCTAAGAAGGAAAGAGGGGTGATCCCTAGACTCCCGACAAAGTTGGTGAACGGGTCCCCCCTCCCTGGAAAGATGCCTGTGTGCGTAATCTGTATACCACTTCTGAGGGTTCACAGCCCCTGATGATATGGAAGCACGGTGACTTGCTGTGAAAAAAGATTGCCTCGGGTCAGTTCTGCGGCCGCTGGCATGGCCTGCCTTGGCCTGTGAGTCGAGTCTTCTCCCCGTAGAATGCTGCAGAATCCAGAAGCAGACCACGTGTCGTGCAAACGGGGGCCGGGCTCTCCAGCCGCAGTGTTTCTTCTTTCCTATCATCGACGGAAAAACTGGGGTTAGTTCTGTGTTTTAAGTCATGGGGCCAGTGGAAAAGAGGAAAAATTTATAATGTGAATGTGTGTGTTTTTTCATAGCCACCAACAGCCAAAATGCATGCTATCATCGAGCGCACAGCCAATTTTGTGTGCAAACAGGGAGCACAATTTGAGATAATGCTGAAAGCCAAGCAGGCCCGGAACTCTCAGTTTGACTTTCTACGCTTTGATCACTACCTCAACCCCTACTACAAATTCATCCAGAAAGCCATGAAAGAGGGGCGCTACACAGTGCTGGCAGAAAACAGAAACGAGGAGAAAAAGAGTATGTGAGACTCCGTCGTGCGTGGACGCGGGGCCTGTGCGGGGCGGCCTCTGGGAGGGGTAAAACGGCCCTTGTGCGGAGGGGTGGCTGCGGGCTGCACCTCAGCTGCCCAGAGTGTTTGTGCAGCACCCCCCCTCCCCAGCACGGCGTGGTCGTTACACCTGCTCATGCCCCCGGAGGGTGGTGCCCAGCTCTTCTCGACTGAGTCTTGAGAGCGTATTAGATTCTTACCATTCCCGCAGAGAAGTGAACTATAATTAAACATCGATGCTATCAGAACATAATCACCTGGGTTGGAAACGTTCTTTCTCATTTTGCCTGCTTAACATTTCCTGGAGAAAACAGTCTCCTGCTTCTAGAGCGCGTTCTAGTGGTCCACGTGCGCGTGGGGCTTAGGGGCTGAGGTTAGGTTACTTTGACTGTTACCGTTTTTTTACTCATCTCTACCTCAAGCTGTTGTTTTTATTAACTACCTAAATTTGGGATTCTTACTACAAAGGCCAGTTAACTGTTGCGAATAATATGCGGGACAACAGTGTGTGTGTTAGCCGTTGAATTTTTTTCTCTTCGGCTGGAACATGATTTTCTTTTTTTTTTTTAATTTTTTTTTTAACATTTATTTATTTTTGAGACACAGAGAGACAGAGCATGAACGGGGGAGGGTCAGAGAGAGAGGGAGACACAGAATCTGAAACAGGCTCCAGGCTCCGAGCGGTCAGCACAGAGCCCGACGCGGGGCTCGAACTCACAGCCCTCACGGACCTCGAGATCATGACCTGAGCTGAAGTCGGCCGCTCAACCGACTGAGCCACCCAGGCGCCCCTGGAACATGATTTTCAAGAACAGTTGTATGAATCTTGCTTACAGCTCTCATTTTCTCCACGTTTGTTAGTTTTTTTAAGTATTTGTTGCTGTTGTTTTCCCTTTCATCAAGATTCTAGCCTTTTTTCTAGAAAATTAAGATAATTTGGCTCCAGACTCCAGTAAATGCTGGAGGGATGTTGCCAGCTGGGCCGAGGGCGTGCTCCTTTTTTTCTGCCCGGTGTCCTGCTCCAGGGGTACTTATCACAGGTGTTTGGGGGCAGATAACCAAGAAACGATTACGTGTAGCTCTGCCTTTGTCTGCTTCTGAGGGTTGTTTTGTTTTGTGTAATATTTATTTTCGGGGGGGTGCAGAGAGACGGGGGGGGGAGAGAGAATCCCAAGCAGGCTCCACGCTCCGTGCAGAGCCCGATGCGAGGCTTGAACTCACAAACCGTGAGATCATGACTTGAGTCGAGGTCAAGAGTTGGACGCCTTACTGACTGAGCCACCCAGGCGCCCCTGCTTCTTAGTTTTCACATCCCTTATTTGTACCTTGTCTCACCGTACAGCAGGATCTTGAAATCTGCTTTTGCTCTGCAGAGTCGGGGGTCAGCTCTGACAACGACGAGGACGAGGACGAGGAAGACGGGAGTTACTTGCACCCGTCTCTCTTTGCTTCCAAGAAGTGCAACCGCCTGGAGGAGCTGATGAAGGTGTCCGTCTTCCGTGTTTTTTATGCCGTAACAAAGCTTGCGCTCGCTTGGTTTTGGGAGCTCGTTAAGCTCGCGTGTCTTTCGTGTCTTACTTTATCCTCGTCGAGGTGCATCTTGCGTTTTCGTGTTTTGCTCGGTGCTCCCACTTGTGCCGCGAGTGGTTTCGCTCTGCCCATCCACCCGCCCTCCTTTCCCGAGTGGTCTTGGGGAGGATCGGAGCGTCTTTCCTTGACCCACCCCCCTGGGACTCACGGCCGGCTACACGGAGGGCTCGGCCCCGGCCCGCCCCTGGTGTGCGCGGGCCGGGGCGTCCTGAAGCCCAGACGCTGTGTTCCGATACGCCGTGTTCTGCGGCTACTTGAGCCCGCTCGGCCTCGGAAGAAGTTCTGTGGGACTCAAAACACGGGAAATGGTGTGATGTGCATCCTCTCTGTCCGCAGCCCTTGAAGGTGGTGGACCCGGATCACCCCCTTGCCGCGCTGGTCCGTAAAGCCCAGGCCGACGGTCCCGCCCCCGCGCCCCCCACGGCAGACGGCGCCGCGCAGCCCTCCCAGGTGGAGTACACCGCTGACTGTGAGTACCTCGCTGGGCGCCTCCGGCCTGCAACCCGCTGCAGAGCTCACCCCGCGGGCGCGAGACGGGGGTGCGGGGCCGGCCCGGGTGCCGTGAGGGGCGCGGGGCCCCGGGCCTGCACGCTCAGCCCTCTTTAGCCCGCGGCCTCATCCCTTTGCCTGTCACCTAATGTTGGCAGGTGGCCGCTCCGCGTCCGGCATCAGCTCTGTATCCGGGAGGGTGAAGGACACGGGCAGGGGCGGAAAGCAGGTGCCCGGTGACTTTGTCCTTCTTCAGAGACCTCCCCGGAAGCCGCGCCCGGCGTCTCCCTTCAGCCCTCACAGACGGGGCGGTCTCGCCCGGTGGCCCCGGCCCGCAGCGGGGGCTGGAGCCTGACCTGTCGCAGCCCCGACCAAAGTCAGAGCTCCGTCAGGAAGCACAGGGCAGTGCATGTTGGGGCCTTGCGGTCCTGTCTGCCGCGGTGGCTTTCCCAGAACAGACACAGCTCGAGACTGTCTGCCGTGCCCCTCAGAGGTAGTTAGTTGCAGCTCCTGCCTCTCCTGGCTGTGTGGTAGCTCTTTGTCTGTTTAATTACCTACAGGTTATTAATGGAGGGCAAATCTTGAGTTTCTATTCGAGGAATTATTTGAAAGTATTTGACCTCGGTCTCATTAACAGATCTTTCTAAGATTTCTGTACCCGGCAGTTAAACCCTGAACGAGAGAAGAGCCCTCAGCTGCAGGGATCTGTCTGCTCATTCTTTACCTGCAGGTCTGACG